>NC_050085.1:6878857-7188473 GCF_009764565.3 Dermochelys coriacea
TCCCCCTCTTCATCTGTCTATCTGGGCATTTAACCCTCACTCAGCAATAGTTCATCCCAATCCCCAAATCCAACATCCTCCTCCCCCATGTATTATTTTGTGGGTGAGTCCAAATCTGGATTGGGATCAGAATTAGTATTATTTATTATGTGTAGCCTCTGGGACCCCCAGCCAGGCTTCAGTACCCCACATGCTGTACAAACACAGAACAAAAAGAGTTCCCAGACAGCCTGCCCCTACCTCTGTAATGAGACAAATCACATATTCCCCCGACCCTGGCCCACCTCCAGATCTGAGCAACCCTGAGTTTTGGGATTGCAGTATTGCCAGTGTGGATCAGGTCCTGAATTTTGCATCTGTGGATCCCTCGCTTGTCAAGACCAGTATTGTAGTTCAGGTGACTTGTCTCTCCAGGGTGGTGAGGGGAACCTACAAGTGGGTGGTGCAGGGGCGTACTTTGCGCTGACACTACAGAACGTCTTTCAGCTGAGGATCTCAAAGCACTTTTCAGACAGCGGGTCGGTATCAATATCCCCCTTCTGCAGGAATCAAGCCTAAATCTGAACCAACACCGGATGTGATCGTGAAGATACAAATGGTCAGCTGTTTGGAGCAGGACCTGTCTTTTTATTCTCTGTCTGTACAGCTCCTAGTACGGTGGGGTCCTGGGCAGTGACTTGGGCTCCTAGATGTTATGGTAATACAAAGACTTAATAGTACTCTGGAGCACTGACATTTCCTCACCGAGAAGGTATCCAGCATGCACCTTTGACTTGTCCCCCTAATTCAGCACCTGTGGGGTAACATGGTACTCAGCCAGTCTTCTCCCCAGCTGCTAATAGCTGGCTTGTTTCACATGCCCATAGCTTGAACCCCTCCCTCTTCCAAGGGGATAATTCAGGTGAGCTGGGAGACAGCCAAAGGTGCTGAATCTGCGTAAACTCTGTGGCTTGTGCCACAGTTGGAACAAAGGCAGCCTTTGGGGGGTTTGCCCTGGGGTCTGTATGGATCACTCCAGTAGTTTTGCCTTCAGGTGCTTCCGTAGACCATTCCTGCCAGGTAAGGGAGGCAGGTGGGTTGCTCTGAGTGTGTGGCTGTTTCTTGAACCAAATTCATGAGGCAGGTCATGGTTTGCCCTCCGATAGCAGTGCAGGGTGGGGAGAGATCTGGATCTGTGCTTGGTGCTATGACTCAGTTGGAATCTTATGGTAAATATTTCAGGGCTTTCTCCCCACAGTCTTACAAGGTGGCAGCTCCTCGTGCTTCCAATTCCTAATCCTCCCACCCTAGCACCTGCCTAGGCCTTTAGCTTCATCTCCAGTGATCCCTCAGCAACCATTTTAAAGGCTGCTAAACATTCCACGTGGAGGCTTTCCGGGCTTCCTGTCTTGTGCTCCAAAGAACCCTGTAGCGAATGGCACGGATGCGTTTTTTAAATCTCCTTCACTCTTCTCCATTTACACTGCCTGTTCACCATTTGTTCACTCTGTGTGGCTGGGACAAGTTATTAACATTCATTGTTAGCATTATGGTAGCAGCGAGAGGCCTCAGCTCAGGTCAGGGCCCCATGGTGCTGTACGCGCATAGCAAGAGCGTCTCTGCCCCAAAGAGCTTCCACTGTAAATAGACATGGCCGAAAAGGAGGAGTAGGGTCTCCCCTGTATAGGTGGGAACTGAGGCCCAGCAAAATTAAGCAACTTGCCCAGGGTCACGCATGGAGTCTGTGGCAGAGCAGGAATTGAGCCCAGCTCTACTGAGCCTCAACCCAGTGTCTGAACCACTTAGCCATCTACCCTGTGTGTGCAAACAAACTAGTCAGTTTCCTTTTCCGGTTTGCATGTATGTCTGTTGGGGCTGATAAGGGCCCATCAAATTGTCCTTGGTGCTTTTACTAACACTAAGAGTCCCATCAGCGAATATAACACAACAAGCTGCTCCATTCTCTGCGATACATATTAGCTGCCAACAAAGGGTTAAAGCAACCCCCACCCCCAAATTCATCTCCCATGTCCCTTAGCTCACCTGCCCCCAGGGAAATAGTGTTTTGCAATATGTGCTATGTGCAATGTTTACATTGCAAACGCAGGAATGTTTGTTGGTTAAACTTTTCTATTGGACTATATGGTTCCTGGATAAATTTCTACAGGCTTTATGTTCAGCTTGAAGCTTTCTTGCTAAATCTAAATTTGGGCCTGAAATGGCCTGTAAGCTCTATTTAGAAATGCCCTGTGTGCAGGCTGGGCCCACCTTTCCTTACGAGTGTTAACCTCCCCTTTCCCTTCGGCCTGCATGCCTGGGGTGGGTCGGGTCTGACTGCCTGCTACATACTCGGCCCTTTATCCTCAGTCCCCTCCTGCTCAGATTGTCAAGGCTGTTTGAAACCCCACTAGTGCTGCTGCTGCATAAACCCAGCCCACTGGTCTGTTGTCTAAACGCCTGGATTACCCCTGCACCTCTGGGTCGGTTGCCCCAAGCCTACAGAGAAATTGGCAGGAGAGACTTGACCTGGGATTCCAGTGATTTGGGGATATGACTTTTTTTCCCTTGCATCTGAACCAATGGGAGCAGGGTGTTAGGCAGATCTCCACTGGGTGCTGCTGTTACATCCACCCCAGGAGTGGATTGTGCATCCCTGTCTGAGGGTGTCTCTCTTTCTCTCCATCCAACCTCCCGTTTCTGGTGCTTGCTCCCCTGGCGGCTGGGTCATGCCATTGTCTGATCTCCTGTGGGCTGGCATCATTTTGAACCGCTGCTGCAAAATCTGCCATCTCGGGGAGGCATTTGCAGCTGGGAGAGTCTGCTGCAGATCTGAGCCTCCCCTATCACAGGCTCTGACCTCGCCCCCTTTAGGCTGGGTTCACCCATCCCTGGTGGAGCAGCAGGACCTGGGTTGGTAACGCAGGAATGAAAATGCAGTTTTTACTCATGCGGGGACTTGCATCAGTGTGGTCAGCTGGATTGTACTGGGGCAAAGGGCATGTGTGTGTGTGTGTATTAAAACAAGAATATATTAACCCCTTCACCTATAAGGGTATGTCTACACTGCAGTTAAACACCCACAGGTGGCCCGGGTCAGCTGACTCAGGCCTGCTGGGCTCAGGCTGGAGTCTGGGCACTGGGACCCTCCCCAAGTGTCTATGCTGCAATTTGACAGCCCCGCAAGCCTGTGTCAGCGGGCATAGGCCGGCTGCAGGTGTTAATTGCAGTGTAGATGTACCCTAAGGCACGGGTAGTGTATCTTGCACGTGACAACAAAGGTTTCAAGGCTGAACTGGGTTCAAAGGGGCACCAGAGCCATCTGCAATTCTCATCCTCCATTCGGGCAGCCTGCTCCTGAGATCCAGTCCATCTTGGCCTATGTCATTCATATGCACAGAAGACTTGGGGAGCGATTTGCCCTTGTTCCTTCTGTATTTTCTGGTGTAGGGTCTTCGTTTGCTGGCTCACTGTGATTGAGAGCATGGGGCTATGAGTCAGGGAAACCTATGTCCTATTCCTGGCTCACTGTGTGTCACGTCCCTGCTCTGTGCCTGACTTTCCCCATCTGTACAATGGGGATCACTCTGACCTACTTTTAAAAAGTACTTTGAGATCCTCTGGCAGAAGGTTCTATCTGAGTGCAACGGTTAATGTTTTAATTTTAAACTCCATACGAGACAGGAACAGTTAGCTTCTCTTCCAGCTTCTCTCTGAGTGCTCAGAGCTGGGGTTCTGTTGGAGGGATGCAAGGATTAGGTATGACCTGCTGCGGATGTAGCTTTGCCAGACAACAAGTTCCTTTATGAATGGCAAAAAATAATAAAGGGGATTTCTAACAGAGAGCTAGATACATTAGCAGGCTGGTTCCACTTATGGTGGGGCAGATAACCCTTTAATCCTGAGCTGTTAATGGCATTCAGAGGGAACTGGCCTTAATAAGTAGCACTCTGATACTGATTTGCTTTTTATTGTTGTGACTCTTGCATTTAGTTTTCTTTGCCCAAATGTCTCATTTCTAAAAGCAAAACAAATATTGTATAAGCTCAAAGGAGCAGCAGGTAGCTGCATTTAAAGGTTAAGTAGGTTAGCTGCATCCATTTGTGGTGTTTGGCGTGGGAAGGCTGGGGCATTGCCATACATTGTGCTTCTCTGAATTTCCCCTGCAGATTCAGCTAGAGAAGTTATTCTTCACCCCTTGTTTGTTCTAAATTGTTGCCTAGCGTGGCTGCGTGCTACAGCCCAGAGATGCCTGCATTTCAGTAGAGAGTGAAGGGAGCTCAGCAGGTAGTCACTGAATATGGTGGAAACTTGCTGTGATCCTGTAGGGTTAAAGTAGCAGCCGTGTTAGTCTGTATTCACAAAAAGAAAAGGAGTACTTGTGGCACCTTAGAGACTAACACATTTATCAGAGCATAAGCTTTTGTGGAATGCACCGATGAGTGAGCTGTAGCTCACGAAGCTTATGCTCTAATAAATTTGTTAGTCTCTAAGGTGCCACAAGTACTCCTTTCTTTTTGTAGGATTAAAGGACATAGACAGTTGCTGTTAAACATGCTTTAAAAATTACTGCTATGGTAGCATCTAGCGGCCCATCTGAGATCACGGCCCTGTTGCGCTGGGTGTGGCACAGATGCATAATGAGAGACAGTTGCTGGACTGAAGAGCTTGCAGTTAAAATATCCAACACAGACACAACCCAGAGAGGGGAACACAGAGGCATGTAGGTGAAGGGACTTGCCCAAGGCCACTCAGCAGGTCACTGGCAGAGCTGGGAGTAGAAGCGAGGTCCCCAGAGACCCTGTCTATTCTAAAATCAATATTGACACTAAGTAGCCACATGATTGCTGTTTCCTCCCGTGTCAGGCTCCTGGTGTCTGTCACTGTTTCTCACACAGCTCTCGGTGTCTCCACGCCTCCTGACGGACAAATAGGGCTTCTGATCCAATTAATGGGTTCTCCTCTCTCATCCTGCCAATACGGGCTTTCCTCAGCCCATCTAGAAGGCAGCTGTGAGCGGAGGAAGGTTAAGAGGCGGGGCGGTGGCGCTAGGTGTCAGCTTGACGCTGTTGCTCCTGGATCCAGCAGCAGTTGCAGGCAGCAGGGAGTGATGCAATGAGGGTGGAGGAGATGCTGCCTGCTAAAGGGAAGAGAGAGCGATATTGGTCAGCCGGCTGCCTCGGGATCTCGCCCAGCCAGCACAGCCAGCGTGTGTCCCCGGCCCAGTGCACGCTGCAGTGCAGAGGAGGGTGGGCGTGTGGCTGAAGGGAAGGCTCTCTGGATGCCAGGGGAGGATTGAACCGGGGCCGCAGTGATGGGTCCCCTGCCAGGACCAGAGAGAGGGTCTGATTTCTGTGCTGGCATGCGTCGTAGGCTTTATCCACGAGGAGAGCAGGACACTTGGCTTTTCTCTAAAGGTACGTGAGGAGGCAGGTGCCACGTCCCGGGTTGCCTGCAGGGAGAGTGGATGGATGCAGCAGCAGAGGCTGTGGGGAAAGCGTACACCCTGCCGTCCCATGCTGATCGTCCAGGTAGCTGTAATGGCAGTCGTTGCTAGGCCCTCTGCCACTGCTGGCTAGGAACTTACTTCTTTGGTGTTCAGGGGAAGGGCATCCAATAGGGGACTGTATTGCTGGGCCCGCAAGGAGGCCAAAAACTGGGGAAAACGGAACCCTCTCTGATGGTTTGATGCAGATTGGAAAGTGGGGACAAGAGAGACAAGGCCTGACTGGAGGGGCCAAATGCAAGGCCTAGCCCATTTGGCAGGGAGACACCATCCCAGGCCATCGTCGATAATGAAGTGGGAATTTTCTGTGGTATTTTTATGGGGGGGAATGTGCACCCATTTTATGGGGAGCTGATGTGTGCCTCAGTTTCCCTATATTTTGCATGGCGAGTGGAGGGAAGGTCTAGATTGCTCTCGTGGCAGCTAGGAGACATAGGTGTGTGTGGTGTGGTGAGACTTAGCTGTCTGAGCCTGAATGGGTCATTAAAAGGACTGTCTGAGACCCACCCCGTGTCAATAGAAAACCCAAGATGATGAAGGGAAACCCAATCACCAGAGCACTAGCAACCAGGGAGATGGATTTCCCCACCTATCAGCAGGGAAGCTGAGCAAAGACCCCAGCTTGAGAACAAAAGACTGGAAGGTGCCAGGTGTTTTTGTGGAGGGGGTGGGGGATAAAGTGCTGGCTTCGCACCTGGAAACTGACTAAGAAGGTCAGCCAGAGCCTGAACATGGGGCTTGACTTGTTACAGCTGGTCTGGGGTGACCAGGACGGGACTGAACTTTAACCTTCATTTCCCTGCACTGCCTAAGAGCTTTCGGATTGTGCGTGCCAGGGGACTATGCCTGTGTCCCTGTATGGTGTCAAGTATCGGGGTAGCCATGTTAGTCTGTATCACAAAAACAACAAGGAGTAACCCCACGAAAGCTTATGCTCAAATAAGATCTGTTAGTCTTTAAGGTGCCACCGGACTCCTTGTTTTTGGTGTCACTGTACATACTCTGAGAACATTGCGCCCTGAAAGTCTCCTCCCGCAGGAGTCCGGCTTGGCTGGATTCGCTGTGGGAGCCGTGTTGAGAAAGTGGGATTGCTGGTGCCCGCCGGACAATGTAAAAGAAAAGGAGTACTTGTGGCACCTTAGAGGACTAACAAATTTATTAAAGCATTAGCTTTCATGAGCTACAGCCCACTTTATTGGATGCATACGGGAGCTGTAGCTCATGAAAGCTTATGCTCTAATAAATTTATTAGTCTCTGGTGCCACAAGTCCTCCCGTTCTTTTTACAGATACAGACTAACACGGCTGCTACTCTGAAACCTGGACAATGTAAGAGGTTGTGGGTCTGCCCCCTGCAGATCTGTGGGGTCTCACCCCCCCACTACAGGCCAGGGCATAGACCTGGCCTTGTGACTTGGACACTTCCCCTGACATTTTATTTACTTAATCAAACCAGACCCAAGCTGATAGTCCAAGCTTTAAGCCTAGTGCTGGGACACTCCACCCACCGCCCTCCTGATTTAAAGCGGAGATGTTAGTGTGTTAGTCCAGGCTGTGTGGGGCTGGTCCAGGCTAACCCTTCATCCAGGTTAGGTTTGGATGCCTCCTGCTTGCGGTGAGCCATGTTCTGTGATTCGAAGGCATGATAGGGGGTGGATGTAGACTGCTTATTTCACTAGTTCCATGATGGAGATTTGAACCTGGATCGCGGCTTCCCTGCAGGGTTGGGGAGAGGCTGGGTGTGTTAACTCAATGCACTATTTAGTGGCCCCCAGATTCTGCTTTAATAGTCGTTCAGATAATACCGTGGGGAGAGGGCACAAGGCGCAAATGTGTTTGTGTCTGGAGACTTTATAACCCAGCCCCCTGCTCCCCAGGTCTGAGTTCATGGCTGGGTCTGCCCCGTTAGGTCATGGTCCTGCAGGGCTGGGAGAGCCAGAAACCTTCAAGGATGCCCCGCGGGGAGGGGGATGCAGGGTCACCACGACACACCATCAGCTGCTGTCTGGGAAACAGCCGATCTCGCTTGCTGCTCTGACATCCTGTTCCACTACTCCCACTCCAGCCCTCCCTCCCCTCCCCTTTCCTAAAGGTCCAACACAGACCTGCCTCCCCTCGAATACTGATGGAAGCCCCCTTTTCTTGCACTGAGTTTTAATAATTCTTAACCCCTTCTGTGCTGGATGATGGGCCCGGTTTGTCTGGCAAATGAGCGGACATCCCTGGGATAGCCTGGTGTTGCCTGCTTCAGGTGGCAGATGGGCTTAGGGGATGTGATGATGTGCTGGCGCCAGTTTGGCTGCTTACGTGAATCTCCAAGAGGATGGAACGTTAGACTGGAAATCTTGCAAGGGGGAGGTTTTTTCTCTGTCTTTTGGCCCTTCTGCTGCTATCTGACACCTGGGAGCACAGTGCTGGAGCCGGCACATGTGAAAAATAATGGAGGGGAGGCAGGGGACATGACTAATAAGCACTTCCAACCTCAAGGGTTAGACTGAAGTTTGGCTGAAGGTTTTTATCCAAACCTGTTTGCCCAGCCCTGCTGGGTATGAGGAGGGTGCTGTTTGTTTGGGTTACAGTAGCACCTAAGGGCCCCGATTGAAATCAGGGCTGTGTTGTACCCAGGACTGTACAGACATAGTGAGAGCCTGTCCCTGCTGCTAAGAACTTGTAGTTTAGTGGCAGAGAAAGAAAGTATTATCCCCATTTTACAGGTGGGACACTGAGGCACAGAAACAAAGTGATTTGCCCACAGTCACGCGGGCAGTCCATGTCAGAGCTGAGCAGTGACTCTCTTGTTCTTCTGAGTGCCAATCCAGTGCCTTTAACCTTGGTGTTGGGAAATCTGAGCATGTTGGTTCCTTGCTGTATCTGAGACCCCATCCTGGACCCTTGTCCTGACTGGTGTCAGAGGCCACCAGCAAAGCTTGTGTCTGGAGAATGATCTTCACAAGAGAGGAACCTGGTTCGCAAGCTCTTTGGGGCTGGGACAGCCTCAGTTTGTCTGTGCAGCGGGCCTGCTGGTGTTAAAGCCTTTAGGTGCTAACATAATACTAGGAAGAATCAAGGCGGAAGGTAGGTTCCAGCCCCAAGGAGCTAACAAGCTTGAAAAGAGAAGTGCAGGGGGGAAAAGAGAACTGATTCATGAGAGAGAAAGCCCTGGGGAGGAGGTAGCAAACACAATGCAGTGAATGGGGAAGGGATGCCCTGTGCAGGGAGAGTAGAGGAAATAGGCTGAAAGCAACCAAGGGGGAAGAAAAGGGCACCAGAACGAGAGAGTGAAGCAGCGGGCAAATGAGCATGTGAGAGATGCGGTGTGGGGGTGGCATGCTGGGAACTGGCATGACAGAGACGGATGGCACAAGTGCTGGGAGTCAGCTCTGAAGCCTGGTGGGTGCACATCTAACCAGCCCTGCTTAGGGGCTGGGACCTTGAGAGCTAAAAGCCGTGGGCCTCTATTGTTGGAGTTTATGGGGCAACTGTAGGAGCTGGAAGCAGTAGGAGACTCGCTAACCTTTTACATGGACCAACCATTAGAGGGGGACAAAGACCCATCGTGTCTTAGTACGAATTGCCTATGCAGGTCACCCTCTCTTGGTGCAACTTAGCTGTGGAGGATCCCAGTCTGTAGCCAGGTCTGCAAACAAGCAATTCGGGTGTGGCCATTGCGTTTGCTCACAACTGGCCCTTGCTGTTCAGGTTGGTGGACCTGCACTTGCTCAGCTTTTAGCGACAGCTCATAGCTTCCCCCAAACATCCCCGTAAACTGGCTGGCTAGTCTGCTTGTCTGACACTCACTGCCCTCTTCCTGCCCTAGGTTCCTGACGGTGGTCAGCAATGGGGACGTCGTGGGCAGCTCCCACATCGGGACTCGGACCTGCAATTGGAAGAGGAAGAGCATCCGGCGAGGTAGGGTTCTGATGCCTCTTTGAGCTGGATGGGATGTATGGAAATGACTGTGGATTCCTTCCAAGAGACTTGTGTGGTGTTCGATCAGCTTCAGCATGCCTTGGAAAGGCTGGGATTCCCGCCTCCCACACGCAGATGGAAAACCACGGCTTCCCCATCCCAAATCCTGGCTCTGTTTAAACACTAAAACCGCCCTTTGGTCAGGCGGGTGACGGCATGTTTGGGACCATGATGGATAATCACTTAGACTTCAGTGTAGCAGTTACCATGCCATACATAGGGTGTTGAGAACTTGATGGGTTGAAATTAGAGATGTTTGATCCAAACGACCGATCCAAATGTTGGGTGTTTGGGGATCAGCACTTGGACCTAGATCTGGATTTCACAGCTGGCCTCAATTTCTCTCTCATCTGGGCCAAGCCTCCTGAGCTAAAGGCCCCCTAATTTTGGATTGAGATGCACACTTTGTAGCCCTGGCCTGTTGCTCCTTAGAAAGAAGCCAGGGTCAAGTCATAAAACCCAGATACAGATTTTTTGAGCCCTCCCTGCAGAGGCTTCAGAGAGAGGGGCCAGGATCTAGCTTTGCCACTGCAGCACAAAGGCACTGAGAGCAGTACACTGAAGGTTGGCTCTGAAACATCACGTGTTCCAGACAAGACCCCACTCTTCATTGTGTTCTGGTTGCACTCAAGAGGTCCCTTGTGGTAGGCCCTGTGCAGATACCCCATGAGAGACAGTCCTGGCCCAGAGTTGACAATCTAAATAGGCAAAGCAGGAAGAACAGTCCCAGAGGTGAAGTGACTTGGCTGCCGGGTCAGTGGTTGAGGCAGGCATAGGGCCCAGGTGTCGTGACTCCCAACCTAGTACCCTACCCACTGGCTCACGCTGCCACGCGTCAAAGCGGGGTGTAGCTGAAGCTCATGGCAAGTTCTCTGCTGGTTTCAGGTTCCTCTTCACAGCTTGCCCTGAATTGCTTTTCATTCCAGGTGCACGGTTTGAGTTCCCGGCCCTGGAGGAAGATGTGATCTATGATGACGTCCCATGTGAAAATCTGGACTCAGATCAGTACGGTATGGAACCACCCAGAATTCTGCTCTGAGCAGAGGTGTCTTTCATGCCCTCCCACAGGCTGTCTTTGCCTCTTTCTTTCTTATCTACTTCCTCCCCTGCCTCTGTCAGCTCTGTCCTTTCTCTCATAGCCCCGCCCGTCCAAAGATCTTGGAGCTCTTACATGAGTGTTGGGAGCTGGGTAGGTGCAAGCCCCATTTTACAAATGGGGAAACTGGGGCGCGAAGGTGACGTGACTTGCTTCAAGGTGGCATGGTGATTCTGTGGTAGAGGTGGGAGTAGAACCCAGGAGTCCTGACTCCCAGTACCCTTCTCTAACAAGGCCATTTCCCTGCCTCCTTCAGGAGTACCCTGGCCTTTTAGAAGCCACTGTTGGCCTGTTGATTACTTGCGGCTATTGAGTCCTTTCAGCCTGCTTGGAGCTAAATCAGAATCTCTCTGGAAGCAAAGGGCCAGGTCATCATTTGGGGTAATTAGTGTAACTCTACTGATGCCAGTGAAGCAATGCTGAGTATCTGCCTTGCCGTCTCCTGTCCACCCCTCCAGAGCTGCCGAGTGACTGAGAGGAAGAGGCCCTTTGTGGCGGGTGGGGGGGTGACTAGGATTTTACCTCCTCTCTGTGCCACTTTAAAGAGATTCCTGGGTAGGGGAAGGGATAAAGCAATTGGCTTTTCATGCCCTTAAAATCCAACAGCTCTGGGTCTGTACCCGTAACCAGCCTGAGCCGTAAAGGGCTGGGTGGGCACCAGGAAGGGAAAGGGGGACTCTGCATTTCATTGCACTGAATTCACAAACTCCTGCTACCTGGGAGATGGGGAGTGAGCGGTGGCTTCAAGACCGGAGGACGCAAGGAAGAGGCTATTTGGAGATGGTTGTGTGAGGCCATATCTACCCTACGGCTTATGTCGGCAGAACTTCAATTGCTCAGGGGTGAGAATAAACCACCGTCCAGCGCTTTGCTCAGGGGGGTGCTGTCGGCAGGAGAGCTTCTGTCGCCGACACAGCTACCGCCCCTCGCTGGAGTAATTAAACCAACAGGAGAGTTCTCTCCCATCTGCTTAGGGCAGCTACATTAGAGAGCTTACAGCAGAGCAGCTGCAAACTCTCCAGGGTAGCCATGCCCTTAGAGTGATGGCACCCTCCCTCTTTGGTGTTGTAGGCGTGTTGCTGCCAGGTTATTTGGGAGACAAGGCGGGTGAGGTCATATTGTTTATCTTCTCTCGGTGAGAGAGACAAGCTTTCTAGCTTATCCAGAGCTCTTCTTCAGTCTGGGAAAGACACTCCGAGCGTCACAGCGAAATACAAGGTGGGATGAGTGTTTAGCATAAGTAGTTAGTGTATATTTCTAGGGAGCCTTCAAGATGAAGTCGCCAGTTAACACGTCTCCAGTCATGGGGGGGGAGGGAAAAGATCGTTGTAATAAGCTATAAATCCAGGTTCTCTGTTCGGTCCCTGATTTTTAGTGTCTAGCAAAGTTTAGATTTAAACTCCCAGGCTCGTCGTTTGAAGGTGCTGTGCAGGTTTCCTTTGAGGACGAGGAGTGAGAGGTCAGATGTGGAGTGATCGCTTTGTGAAAAGTCATCACCCACCAGTGACGGGGTGTTTTTTTGTCTTTTATCATTTTTCTGTGCGAGTTCATTCGAGAGTGTAGTGATTGTCTGGTTTCACCCCCATAGAAGTTGTTGGAGTGTTTAGTGTACTGGATGAGGTACACTACACATTATGATAGACACGTATAGGACCTGTGGATCTTGAAAAGTGTGCTGTGGGGGGGTGTTGATCATCATAGCAGTGGAGATATGGCTGCAGTTTTTGCATCTCTTCTGGCACGGTCTGGTGCTGCTTCGAGTTGGTGGGCCCTGGTCTGTGGGGAGCTTGCTTCTGAAGGTGAGCTTGGGGGTTGTTTGAAGGCCAGAAGTGGGGGTTCAGGAAAGATTGGTTTCAGGATAGGATATCAGCCATGTTAGTCTGGATATCAGCCATGTTAGTCTGTATCTGCAAAAAGAACAGGAGTACTTGTGGCACCTTAGAGACCAACAAATTTATTTGAGCATAAGCTTTCGTGAGCTACAACGCACTTCATCGATGAAGTGAGCTGTAGCTCACGAAAGCTTATGCTCAAATAAATTTGTTGGTCTCTAAGGTGCCACAAATACTCCTGTTCTTTCAGGATATGGTCCCTATCAAGTAAGGGTTGTAATTCTTTAATGCTATCCTGTATGAGTTCCATTTTGCGGTGGTAGGTGACAACTAGAGGTGTGCGGTCATGGTGGAGTGGAGGGGTATTTCCAGTTGAAGAAAGCTCTTTCAAGGGAGGCCTGTTCCATGATGTGACTTACTTCTCCAGTGGTGTCCCCTTGGTGAAGGTGGTTTTAAGTGTGTGAAGGTGTATATCCTGGACTATCTCCTGGGAGCATATTCTGTGGTCTCTTGGAGCCTATTTGGTGGCCTGGCTGTAGATAACAGATTTCTTGGTGTGTCTAGGATGGTTACTGGACCTGTGGAGGTAGGTGTGGTGATCTGCAGGTTTTTTTGGTATATAATTGTCTGTAGGGTTCCATTGTTGAAGCTGATCATGGTGTCAAACATGTTGATGGAGGTGTGGGAGTGCTCTAGAGAGAGTTTAATGGATGGAATGGTGGTTGTTGAAGCTATGGTGGAAATCCGAGGGCACTTAGATCATCTGTCCAGAGGATGAAAATATCATTGATATTATTTTAAGTATATCACATCTCTGGCTCATGAGACTGACTCAGGGACACAGAATATCCATCTCAAACTGCTGGCAGCCTCTAGCTTGGATACATTGCAAGGGGGAGTCAGTCCCCTGCCATCACTTTCTGTGCTGGATAAGCTCTAATTGAGGTCTGAAGCATGGCCTAGGGGCTAGAGCAGTGGGCCGGGACTTGGGAGATTTGGGGCAATTCCTGGCTCTGCCACAGTCTGTGAGTGTGACCATAGGCAAGTCACTTAGGACTGAATGCTCAAAAGGAGTTAGACCTTGACCCTGAGCATCACCAGGCATAATTTTAGGTGCCTGGAAAAATCATGGTGATTTCCAAAGTCTGAATTAGACATCTACACTTCTGTACAACGCCTGGGGAGAGCTGGGCACCTTTGACTGCAATTCACACACGTCAGGGAGCGAGTCAGCCTAAGTGAGTCAGTGGGAGATGACGACCGGAGTGGTGGGAGATTTAGGCTGCCAAGTCCAGGCTGCAGGGAGGTGCCTATTTCTGCTGAGCAATTCTGAAGCCAGGAACTCTCTTCAGAGTTAGGCACCTTATGCCATTTTGGGGGTGGGGGTTTGTCACCCACCTTACAGCTCTTAGCCCAGTGGTTAATGCCCTCACCTGGGATGTGGGATACCCAGCTTCAATTGCCCTCTCCACCAGAGGGGCAGAGAGGATTGGAACAGGGATATCCCAGCTCTAACCACAGAGCTATGGGATATTCGGATGGAGGCTCCCCCCATCTCGCCGGTTGAAGCAGGCCTGCTGTGGAGAAATAATGATGGAGTGGTTGGAGCAGGAGGACAGGACCCGGGGGTCTCCCATCTGGATCCCCGAACCACTGGATGACAGAGACATTCTCCCTTTCACAATGACCCTAAGAAGCTCCTCTTCCTCCTGCCAGGTTTTGAAAGGGCCCAATCTGATAGGCGGGCTCAGGGGATGCCTACTAGACAGAGCCCTGCACGCCTGTCTTCCCTGGGTCGGGGGGTCATGCTGGGGCATAGGTGGGGGATAGGCATCCAGACACCCACAGAGAGGCAGCAGAGAGAGACACGGGGGCTGAGGGAACTTTTACTTTGACAGTTTCGGGGCTGAGTGAGTTTAGGTGCCTAAAATAGGGACTTGTACTCTGAAGTTCTTTTGAGCATCCTGGCCCTTACCCTGTCTCAGTGTCCCGTCTGTGAAAAGGGTAAGGGGGCAAGAATTCATTTACCCCTCTCCCTTTTGTCTCCATTTTCTATTTGGATTGTAATCATGGGGGGCCAAGGACGGTCTGTACCTTACAGGTATGTCTGTGTGGCAAGCAGCAGCCCACAGTTGGGAATCTCGGAGCCCGAGTCCCCATACTCAGGCTTGCGCTAATGGTGCTAACAATGGCTGTGTGGACGGTTCATGCTGTGAAACCCACACCCCTTCCCTAGGTTTCAGAGCCCAGGCTTCAGCCCCAGACTGAATGTCTACACGCCATTTTTAGCACCAGAGCCCCGTGAGCCTGAGTCTGTTGCCCGGGGCTCTGAGACGTGTAGACCTAGCTGGTACTGTACTACAGGTGATGATGATGATGATGATGATGAACACTCCTTCCTCTCCATCCACACTTCCTTTGCCCCTTGATGGAAAGCTCAGGAGGTGGAAGTGCAGGTTAATTTTGCAATCGTCTCATGACTGCTGCAGTGATTGTGGGTTTTTTCGCTCCTCCATGGCCAGTTGCACTGGTTAGCCAAAACCAAATCCTCTTCTAGGGAGTTGTTTATCTTTTTGTTTTAATAATAGCCTGATGACTGGAATCCTGTGTTCGCTGTCAGTTTAAAATGCCTGTCTGCCTGCATTCCTTCCAATGCATCTCCTCCTCCTCCTGCTAGCCTGGATATGGAACGCAGATCCCTCTCTAGCTTTAGGAGTGGTTGTTCCGACAGTGGAAAAAATCCAGCTGTGTGGCACTGAGCTTTACCGCTGGACTGAAGAGCAAGAGACCATCAAAATTTTAGCCAATGGATAGTGCTGTACATTGCAAACATTAGCGGTCACGAGTCTGTCAGCCTTGGTCTCCATCTCTAGGCCAGAGGAGCAAGGCTGATGGGTTGCCAATTCTGTCACCTGCTTCTGCAAGTAGACGTGTAAATGTGGCCATACTTACAGAGTGGGGGACTCTAGCCTGGGATGTGGGGACTCTGGAAGAGGTTTTTGGGGGGTGTGGTGGATAATCAGCTGAACATGAGCTCCCAGGGCAATGCTGTGGCCAAAACGGCAAATATGATCCTGTAATGCATCAAGAGGAATCTTGAGTAGGAGCAGAGAGGCTATTTTATCTCTGTCTTTGGCACTGGTGCGACCACTGTTGGAATACCATGTCCAGTTCTGGTGTCCACAATTCAAGATGTATGTTGATAAATTGGAGAGGGGACAGAGAAGAGCCATGAGAATGATTCAAGGATTAGAAAACCTGCCTCGTAGTGAGAGACGCAAGGAGCTCAATCTATTTAGCTCAATGAAGAGATGGTTAAGGGGTGACTTGTCACAATCTGTAAGTACCTACATGGGGAACCAAATATTTAATAATGGGTTCTTCAATCTAGCAGAGAAAGGTCCAACGTTATCCAATGGCTGGAAGCTGAAGCTAGACAAATTCAGACTGGGAATAAGGTGTACATTTTTAATAGTGTGAGTAATTAACCATTGGAACAATGTACCCAGGGTCATGGGCTCTCTATTGCTAACAATTTTTAACTCGAGATCGGATGTTTCTCTAAAAGATCTGCTCTAGGAATGGCATTGGGGGAGGTCTCTGGCTTGTGTTATACAGGTGGTCAGACTAGATGATCAGGATGGTCTCGTCTGGCTTTGGAGTCTAGGGATGATGGAGGGACTGTGGGGATCTTTCTCGCTATTCCAAGAGGTGGGAAGGGCCCACCAGAGACAAGGAAATGCAAAGAAGAGGTGAAATCCTGGCCCCACTGGAGTCAATGGGAAGTGTTGCTGTTGAGTTCATCAGAGGCAGGAGGTCGGCCAAGCTCAGGGAGCTGGGAATGGTGCGGCTGGCCTCTAAGGCCTGTCCCTTCAGCCTGGTGAATGAAAACTGCACATCTGTGTGTTGTGCCTCCACTGAGAAAAGCAGGTCTGGATTTAAATATGGCCGCCTGTGCTGGGGCAAGCTTGGAGGAGGAATGGGCCCAGCGGTGTCTGGTAACTCGGGGCCAAGGTTCTGAAAGCTCCTGGTAGTTGAGGCTCGGTGGAATCAGCTGGGATGGAAGACCAAGGGGCTCGGCCATCTTCTGCTGTATCAGGATCAGAGATGATGCAGGTATATGTCTGTCCTTCACTGGAGACCCGTATCTACGGTAAAGGAATAAGCAGATCTGGGTCCGGTGAAAGCAGGCACATTTCTTCACTTGGCTACTCTGGTTCTTGTGCAACTAAAGGCGAGATTCCTGTGGTTCCACAACGCACTAGACACCAAACAGAGGCAGTGTGGGCCATAAGGAAAACTGGGCCTTGGGGATATGGGCAACTTTCTTGCCAAGGAGAGAATACACCTGGGAATGGATTTTTTTTTTTTTTTTAACTCTGAATTGGGCTCACCTTGCTATTGCCTGACTCTGGGGTGGCTGACACAGCAGCTGGTTGGGGCAGAGGCCGCCCTTTGGTTCTGTGTTTGTACATCTCTGAGCGTACTGAGGTCGTGATGGGGCTTCGGGGTAGCTACTGGAATGCAAATATTATATAAATAATAGTTCTGGCACCACTGCGTTCTACAGTCAGTTGAAGGGGGCTGCACGGCAAACTCCCTGCAGTGTTGCACGGGCTGGATTTTTATTTTAGAGGTGACAGAAATTGCAAGATCCAGCCCCAAATCCTCTTTTGTGTTAGAAAATCTCTTCTTTGGGCTGAAGAGTGAAAACTAGATCAGCTGAAATAGGAAATTGATGGAGGTTTGACAAATGGAAATGGAAAAGCACATTGACAGGCTACAGGAGGAGGAGGAAAGTAGTAAATAGACAAGGTTTAAACACAAATGGTAAATAGGAAGGGGGGAAGAATGGCGCTGTGGTTAGTGGAACTGTTTTTGCCAACAGTGTTCCCCAGAGCGTGGGAATCTCCCAGCTGTGACACTGATTCCTCTGTGACCTTGGGCAAATCACTTAATCGCTCAGGCCCTCCGCTCCCTTTCTGTAAAATGGGGTTAACGCTCCTTCCTTGCCCTGCTCTAGTTAGATCCTCATCTCTTTTTGGGGAAGGGGCCGTTTGTAGAGAACGGTGGGGTCCCCATCCCCGCTACGTCCTTCAGGCACTGTTGTCACAGAATTGAGCAATAATAACGTGCCTCTCTCCTACCTTCCCTGATCTTTCTTGGGAAATGCTGCCTCTCCCTGTGTCTGCCCCCGGGGGGGGGGGGGGGAACGGGACCTCTCTGCCTTGGGTCTCAAACTCTAGCTTAGGTTGCATCCGCATTAGCCACCTGTCCGTGCAATTCCAGGAAGAGAATGAAGCCTCCAACTGTGGTGCAGGTGCGCCCTCTGCTGGGCAGCCCCGTCCCGCCTGCCCACCCACCTACTGATACCGATCTGTGCCGTGTCTCCTGATTCCACAGTTATTGCCCACCCGGGTGGAAAACCCGCTGTCAATCTTTGTAGCGTCGGAGGCTGCTCCTCCATGGGTCGTCATGTTCCCCTGGCGCTCTCAGGACTTCGCACCTTGCTTTCCATGGGCCCGAGCCCCTCTGCTCCACCCTCTTTTCTCAACTTCCTTGTGGTGGCTTGTGGCTGGTCTGTCTATGCAACCATCTCCCTTCTCAGAGGGAGAGCTGGCTGCTTGGGCAGAACTGCTAGTCCCTGCTGGCCAAGAGCTTAGTCTTGCCCTTTGGGCACGGTGCTCTGCGCATGAATGTTAAGAGGAGAACTGGCCTGACCCACCGGTCACCTTTCCTGAATGCAACACCTGGAAACGCAGAGGTTGGAGAGGGGGGAAAAGATCACTGAGCCACCTTGTCCCTCTCCACCCTGTCCCAGCCCCCTTGCTGCTTGCAAGATGGTTCCTTTTCTCATCCACTGTCCTGCCTGGCTTGAAGAGATCTAAGTGAGGGGGTTGCCACAAATTTCCTTAGGCAGCGCTCCTCCTCATTTTCACCCTAGTATGACTGACTGTCACTTGTAGCCATAGATCCAGGAGACTTGCCTAGGTCTGGAGCAATGCTTTCCAAGGCAAGAGAATGCAGCGAGATATCTGGGCCTGGGTCGATCCTGGGAATGGGTGGTGTGGGAGGCAGAGGGGCACACTGTGGATAATGCTGAATTAATTGGGCACATCGTGGGTTGAAGCAAATGCCTTTTCCCAAGAGGCAACACCGTAGGCCTTTGCCAATGGTGTTCTGTTCTTTTCCCCGCCCCAACAGGGGCAGACAGAAACCTGATTTACGAGGATGGGGCACATCGGGAAGCCGAAGATCTAGGCTGGAGCTCCAGTGAGTTTGAGAGCTACAGCGAGGATTCTGGCGAAGAGGCCAAGCCTGAGGTGGAACCTGCCAAACTCAAAGGGTCCTTCCAACCAAAGGTAATCGGCACACGATGTGCCCTGAGAACTGATGCAACTGGTCCTGCCTCGATGGCTGGTGTGGGGTGGTGCTGCACTAGTTTGAAATAAAACCTCTGACCCACTTCTCTGGTCAATGATCCAGGGCTGTACTGGTTGGCGGCGCTGGATGGCAAACGCTAAATGGTTTGTCGGGCTAATGCCCAGCTGTAAATGTTCGTAGCCCATCCGTGGTTAAGGGACTGGTGTATCAATAGCTCGAGGGTAAGCAGCAGACTGGGAGGATGCGAGTGGTGTAACGGTTTCAAATTTGACTCAGCTGAGATATGGGGTGCACTCGGATGGCCTGGATGTGAATCCTTTCAGCTTGAATAATCCCCACTGCCTGTGAGAGGGGAAGGGGACTTAGGTGGACCCGCAGAGACTGTTGCCTAGTGGGCAGAGCACTGGCTCAGAGACTCAGGAGAGCTGGGTTCTATTCCTGGCTCTACTGGGGAGACACTGGGCTAGTCCCTTCCCTTCTGTGCCTCAGTTTCCCCATCTCTAAAATGGGGCTAATGGCACTGACTTCTGTTGTAAAGTGCTTTGAGATCTACAGAGGAAAAGCCCCATATAATAACCAGGTGTTTGAGCAGATAGATGGTGGATAGATTTTTTTTTTTAAATGATTTAACATTTTGCCGAGAGAAATTGAACTGGGATAATAAATTTAGCTGCTGGTCTCAGATATTGCTGGTACTGGGGAGGCCATTTGTGGCCTTGTTTGAACCAGGATTCTACACTTGGCTTAGAGATGTCTCGAAGAGCTGCCGTTTCCTAGGAGCTGAGGCTTTGTTCCACGCTATCAGGGTATGTTGAAATGTCCCCCCCAGCCCTGCACGCTAGATCTTGTCCTCTTTGAGGTGGAACCCCTGCAGCTAGCTAATGGGTCATGATGCAAACTATGTGCAACTGGCTGCAGGGCTGTTCTGGTGTGCTTGGATGCTCATCAATGTGGGGGCAGCAAGAACCCCCGATGGGACACTCTGGGGGCCACCCAGGCCAGTAAGGGGTTCAGTCACCCCCTGCTGTGCAGCTTTGGTTCAGAGCCCTGATGCCAGTAGCCGGCCCACAAGACAAGGTCTCACCCTGGCATCCACCAGCCTTTGCAGGGTGACACCAGCAGCCCTTCCCATCCCGAGACTCCCCAAATTTGGCCTCCCCAAGGTCTTAACCACCAGACGCTGACTTTCCCTCTGGTGCGTCCCCCTCAAAGGTGTGAAACTGGCCCCTCAGACACCAGCTGACTTTGGCCCCCACATCCACCAGAGACCAGCGTGGGGTGAAAATAAACAAAAGGTTTATTGCATAGAAAAGCCACCGATTCAGAGATGCCATAGTTATCAATAATCTGTGGTATCTACGGTAGATAAAATCCCAATGTTTATTTAGAGACAGATCAGCACTCTGTCTTCTTATCTCATGATGACCAAGTTCAGAACATTATAAGCTTCCATAAAACACCTTTCTCGATACACACTGCATACTGTATTATTGTACTATAAACCAGTTAGTTCAACTGCTCATTTAGGGGGTAGGGGGGCTTTAAAGCTTCTATTCTCCTTTTGGGGTGTCTGAACCCAGAGTGTGCCGTTCTCTTCCGTGGTGGGTCGTCCCTCCATCATTTAGAACTGACAGACTGCCTCTCGAAGCGGTTAGTCTTGAATCCTACCATAGGCTGGCACCTTCTCGAAAGGGTGCATAGACCTATTTCCGGTACTTAATTTGTGGAAGAGGTGTTGAGGCTCAAGCAGTTAAGTGCCGGGGTTCAAGCAATTTTTTTTTTTTTTTTTTTTAGTTTCGTAACTGACATGCCAAGCCCAGAGGTGCCGGGGCTATGGATTGCCAAGCCCCAGCACAAATTAAGCCCTGCCTAAAGGTGTGTTGTCCATAGAGGTTTTTCCTCTGTGATGTGCTGGGGAGATCTTCTCCTGAGTCCAAACCAGGACTGTGGAGCAATCGGAGAGGAGCCAGTACCCCAGAGAATCCCTCCTGGGTTTTACACTGAGCCCAGTCTGTACTGGAGCAGGACTATGGGATGAAGCCAGCTCTGGACGGACACCCGTGTGGGGCAGACGTGCACAATAAAGCCGTTACGCCGGTTCCTGTTATATGTTGGTGCTTTGAGCTCCCAGTCAGCTGGGACAAGACGCTCCAGCACTCGGAGTGTTCCACAGAACACCTCTGCCGGGGCGGGACGCAGACTTGGGAGGGGAGAGGGGTTGACCGGGATGGTGGGCACCCGGCAATGCCTCCTGGTGGCCGAGATCTCGCTTGGCACCCTGCATACTCATGAGCCTGCGCTACCCCTTCCTTCCGCCCTCCCTGTCTTCCCCCTCCCCCCCCCCGCAGCCAGGCTTCTGCGTGCGCTTGCCTCTGTCCCGCTGCGTTGTGCGGTCTGGGTGGGACATGCATGCTGGGCGGGGCGACTTGCTGGTCAGAGCTACGGAGCCCTTGTCTTCATGCAGCAGTGGGGCCGTCCCTTGCCTCCTCTCCCCTCCTACCCCCATAGCGAGTTCCCCTTGGGCTCAGAGTCGGGGGATGGACTTGTGCATCGGGGGCCTTGACATGGGATTGGGAGTGTGGAGAGCCCAGTAAATTGCTGAACATAGCGGTTGTTGCCTAGCTGGATCTCTAAAGGGGGGGGCCCAGGACCCACAATCGGGAATGTCCTTCACCCTGGTGCCTTGGGGGTGGGAGTGGGAGCATCCCTCCTTTGCAGCCCCGCTCCCCCTGCCTCAGAGGAGCTCCAGTAGATAATGGTGCACCATTGCAGACATGGCCTTGGGGTGGGGAGAACCTGGGCCACCCTTCAGCACAAGACCTGTTGCCATCCTGAGAGGGGGGATTGAAGCCATTAGATTCCCCCTCGCTCCCCTCCAGGGAGCAGGACAAGAGTTATCCACAGCCCAGAGCTCTCCACCCCCTGGTGGGGATCATGTCAGGCGCTCTCCTCCTGCGGATGGAGGGGACAGGCGCGCCCCACCTGCATTCAGACTGGCTAATCTAGATGGGTCACTGGTCCTCTTGTTGTTTCTCCTCCTGTGTTTGGCTGCTTACCTGAATCTCTCTTCTCTGCCTCTCTTCCCCCCTCCTGTTGCTTCTCCTCCTACCTGATTGCTTGGGGCGCAGCTTTCTCCAGATCTGAATAGGCTAAAGGAGAGATACGCCAGGACAAAGAGGGACATTCTGGCTTTAAGAGTTGGGGGGAGAGACATGCAGGAGCTGAAGCAGAAATACGATTGTAAGGTACTGTCCCTCCTTCAGACTTTTTTCCGCCCTCCCCTATCGATCCCTCCTGGGTTGCGTGCTCTCTCTGCACCGCAGTCTCCCGTCTGCTCTCTCTCTGCTTCGCGCAATTGCTTCCTTTTTACACCAGGCCCTCTGAACTCAAGTCTGCATGCGTGCCGGGGTGAGATGCTCTTAAAGGGGCAGAGGCGTGTGGAGCAGTGGTGAGAACTGGGAGTCGGTTCTGTTCCTGGTGACTCCCTGGGTACATGCAAACCCCAGCTCGAGGAGACATACATGCACTAGCTCAGCTCCAGCTAGCGGACGGAACGTAGAAGTGTAGCTGTGGCAATGCAAGTGGTGGGAGGGGCTGGTCGCCCAGAGTATGATCCCGTCAGAGACTCTAGGCATGTGCTCGGGGAAGCTAGCGGCTCACCCTGGGGAAGCTGCACTGTCTTTAGGATGCTAGCTCCACCAGAGCTGGCACGGATCTGTCCCCTCGAGCTCGAAGTGTAGCTACACCCACTGTCTGTGGCCAAGCCATGTCACCTTTGTGCCTCAGTTTCTGAGAAACCGAGAAACCTTTCTGGGAAAATGGGTAGAATGCTTCCCTGCCTCCCCGGGGTTCCATACAGCATGGTTGTGGCTCTGAAAAGTGACTCTCAAAATGGCATTTCCATGTCTGTTTTCTTTCAAATGAGCTTGACTTCCAAGTAAAATGATGTGGGAGGCGGGTTTTATCTGCCAGCTCCCTCTCGGATCTGAGCACCTCACCGGGCTCTTTCCTGGTGCATTGTGACCAGTAAAAGGTTCCGCGGATCCAATTTTGCCCTTGGTGACCCCTGTGCAGCCCCAGGGGTCACTGATTGGAAGTTAATTAACAATCCCAGATGGCCTGGGATCCCGCACCCCCTCTGACAGGTGCATTGGCTCCTGCACGACTATGGGGACTAAAAAGCAGCGGAGCTTTATTTAAGGGCTTGTCTTCCCTGCAGAGTTAATGGGAGTCCTAACCATGCCCCAAGACCTCCTTAACTCCAGTGTGCTGGGGCTGTTAGCTACTAATATGATCCCACTGTGCAGATCAGTGTTATTTCACAGTGCGGCTCCTTGCTCAAGGGAGAAGGTAGACAGCTGGCGTTAACTCTGCCATCGAGTGGCTGAAGTGGGCAGATGAGTGCTGGGAGGAGATCTGCTGAGTAAGGAGGTGCCAATTTTGCACAGTCACTTTTCAGGGCAGAACTGCACATGAGTGAGTTGGCCTTTGTAAAACACTTGCAGACATTGGGTGCTCTGGAGAGTGGATCCAATTTAAAAAGGCACCAGCAGTTCCCACGCAGTGATCCGAGAGCAGTACTTCCTATACCTTTAAGAAGTAAACCATGTATCTTGGATCTCTGTGGCAAATGCAGGTGACTTTTATATGGAAGCCATTGTCTACAAGTGCAGAATATTGATCACACTTTGTATTAAAGTTTCCTTTATAAGCAGTTTAATCGTTAATTGATTGTTATAGAGCCCAGTTAGTCAATAGGTTGCTTATAACCAGCTATAACACCTTCTTTTTTAACTTTATTTTTGTTTTTATATAAAATATAAACACAGAATGAAACCAAACATATGTAAATGCAGGCCCAACATGGAAGTAGCATGTAAATAACAAAATTCAACGTTCATTATTTTTTAAAACCTGGAAAAAATCGAAACAAAACCAAACCAAAAACCTGAGGTCATGGAGTTCATTCAGGTTATCAGGTCAGTGACTAAATAGATAAATGTCAACATAAGCTATGTTAACCAATAGATACTTAACTGCAAAAATATACAACAGTTTCATGTGTGACCAGGCATCTTCATTCCTCCTCCCTCAAGCATTTCTATTCGACGGAGTGATTTTTTTTTTCTATGCATGCGTTACAAAGGTTCACCTGAAAGACGTCAGTGAAAGAAAATTCCGATTTTTATATTGTTGGTCAATTTTGTTTTGATTAACTTTTTTTTTATTTTATAGTATAATATAAAATACAGCATTTTAAAAAAAAGTCAAAACAAAATTTCGAAATGAAAAATCAAACCGTTTTGTTCTGAAAAGAAGCTTTTTTTTTTTTTTTTTTTTTTTTTTTTTTTAAATTCTTGGAACTTTTTTGAGGGTTTTGTCCAAAATGAATTGTTGGCAAAATTGACACGTTTCGGGAAGGGTTTTAACTTTGATGAAACCATATTCTCTGATGGAAAATGGGTCTGTCAAGATTTTCCTGACCAGCTCTATTCAGTACCCACCAGTGGCGATGGCTACAAATATCTATCTCCTGAACCATCAGGGCTAGATAAATGTGTCCTGCTCTCAGCAGTGAGTGCGAATCTGCCCTCTCTCCCTCCCTGATCTCTAGCCCCAGCAGTTTGCAAATAGGCAGAAGGTGTTGGGGGAGGCTGCCAGAAGTGGTAAAAACATGTCTCATAAAATTGTGAATGGTGCTTCTGGCTTGAAACTAAGCAGGGTCTTTAGCAGATCAGCACAGTCTTTTTCCCTTCCATCTGCCCACCCTGAGCATCCCTTCCTGCTTTTAATGTTTATGGGATATTTAACACTCCAGCCTGGTCCGAATCTGATGGGTCACTACAGGGCAGATTTGCTGTCCCATTGGATGGTGATGTGCCCCTTGTTGGAGGAGTTCCTAGCAGGCTGCCTTTCCTACAGCCCCTTGTGCAGGAGGTGGGGAGTAGGCATAGCCGGGGTACGCTATGCTCCAGCTATCCTCAGCTGGCACATGGTGCCCTGGAGGTGGTTGCCAGGTCCCCTGTGATCAGCCCCCTGTGAGAACGTGTTGCTTCACCATGAACCTGCTCTTCCCACCTTCCCTGCGGGTGGGACGCTGGCCCTTTTAATGTGTTGGACAGATCCAAGTGAGGGTCGCATGCCAAAGGGCGGGGGAGCTCCTGAAGGGAGTGGCGTTAAAGGGAAGCCGTCAAGTCAGTAGGATTGCCCGCGTGCAGCTGGCTGGCGACACGTTCCTGTGGCCGGAGCTGGGCCGAGGCTGGTCTCGGAGGGGAGGCGGTAAATACACTGGAGCGCTGCTGCTGTCTAATCAGATTGGAAATGCCAGAAGAGGAGGTGGGCAGGCTGGCGTGCCCGATTGGCAGATTAGGAAAGGCAGCGTTTGATCCCGTCTGCATCTGGCCAGGGACATCTGCTGGTGGTTTGGTGGTGCATGTGGAGTTGGTTCTTGGAGCTCAGTCCAGTCCCATAGCGGACTGTTTGGCTGGTAGGCTCAGCAGAGAGGCCAAGGACAGACAGGACCCTGGAGACTGGCTCCTTTCTCTACCCTGGAGGTAGTACCTTCATTGAGCACATTGGCAGGATATGGGGGGGGAGCCTTGCATTGCTGCGGCCCTGCCCTGTGTGTAAATAGGACTTCAGGCATTGGGGCCATCCACCAGCAGCCGCAAAGGGTTTGATCAGCCTAATCTCACTCCCATTGAAGCCAGCCGGAGTTCTGCCTTCTGCTTTGACAGGAGCAGAGCTGGCCAATGCCATGCGCATCTGACCATCCCCACCCCATTACTAAGTTCACAAGTTTAAACCAAAAAAGTGGCATTTCCTCTTTTTCGGAGATGGAAAAGATCAGAACTTGCTGCAAGAAACTGCTCAGGCTCTTATGATGGTGTTGCCAACGGAAATCTCTCTAGGTATATAGATTGCACTTTATACTAATGTTTCATCTCTGAAGGGTTAATATATGCTTCAGTAAATGCCTGTCAGTTGTTCCAGATTGCTAGAGAGACCTTAGGTTGAGAGATTGCTTATAAGCAATCTAGAACACTATATCTAGTGCTGTGCTGTGCTCCAAGCCAGCTGTAGCATGTACTACTCATGCCTGGAACACGCTAATAACATCTCTGAATAATTTAACCCTTTACAAAGAGATCCTTAATATAAAATGTGGCTTTTTTTTTTAAAGGTGCTATTGAAAGAAATTATTCAGATTCTTTCAAAGCCATTTCTTTAGGGCCAAGAGGGTGATAGTTTTCGGTAGCTCCTGTTTAATACCTGAGTGATACTGAACTAACGCCTTTTCTCTACCTCCATGCCCCCCCATGAAGTGTGTTAGTGGTTGGCATGGGGAGGAGGTGCTGCTCTTGTGTCTTGGAGGTAGAACCGGTCCTAGCAAAGAGGCAGGGAGCGTGGGCTGCTGCTTGCTCTGGGATGGAGCAGCTGGGGCTGGAGGATTGACAGAGATGGTCACTTCTTTGTGTCTCTTCTCCTCAGATGACTCAGCTGATGAAAGCTGCCAGGAGTGGCACAAAGGACGGCTTGGAGAAGACAAAGATAGCTGTCATGCGGAAAGTGACCTTCTTGCACCGGAAAGAAGCCCCAGGTAACTGGCGTTGAGGTGGTTGGTGTCAGGTGCAAAATAACTGATTTTACGGAAAGAAAAATCACAAACTGAAAAAAAACAGAAATCCTTGCATTTACTACTAATGATTGGGTGATCGCTATTTGATTTTTTTTTCTGCCTCTAACTTGTGCTTTTTGCCTCCTTTTTGCACTGCAAACTAAACTCTCACTCTTTCTTGTGCTCTAGCATAGAATTGTTCAGAGCACCTAAGTAACTTAGGCTCTTAAGTGTCTAACGTTTGAAGATGGTGTGAAAACTTTACCCCTTGCCGAGTGCAAGGCGGTTGTATTAGGGATTCCAACAGTTCAAAGGAGTGGGGGGAAGTTTACACGTCAAACCTTTTATATACCCTTTAAAAACAAATCCCTTTCCTATTTAGTTTTTCTAAACCTATCAAAGCCTTCATGACTCTCAAGCTGGAAATGCAAGCATATGGCCATTCGTTAAAAGCACCCTTCATTAAGGGCCAGGTATTCCAAAGAACACTGCTCCCAATTAGGTGCTGAAAAGTAGTGGCCAGGTTTTCAAACGAACTCAGGTTGAGGGCTGTGCTCTTCTGAAAATCTTTGTCTCTTGAGGGGAGCTGATCATCTGGCCCCAGTTCTGAGTGGGGGAGCATTTGAAAAATCTGTCCCCAAGGTCTTTTGAAAAGCTGTCCCCTAATGGCCTGAATGTCTAAAGTGTTTATCTTCGGTAGGAGCGGTGGCACGTTTTGGGAAAACAAAGCCAGATGCTTTTGGCCTAAAACTTGTTTTCGTTAGTCTCTTTTTTTTTTAAGATAAAAATCACATTCCTTTTTTATTTCATGCATTGCTTCTACTGCTGTTACTAAACCAGAAGAATCTGTTGGGGCAAAAACTTTTGCTGGAGTAAGTAGCGTAACTTCCTTGGCTGGGTTGGCATTGCTGCCTGCAGAGGATTTGGCCCCTTGTGACTAAATCTGGATCTTCCCCCTGTTATCACCCAGGTCTGTTGCAACACCCAGGATTACTGCTTCATTTCCATGGAAACGACTGTGCCAAACCATGTCCCTTCCGTTTGCCTTTTGGCAGCATATGAAGGAGGAGAGAGGAAACCAGCTAGAGTTTCGGTGGCAGAACCTTCCTATCTCCAGTAATGGGAGGAAAATGCTGAATTGGGGAGGTGCTGACATTGTGGGGTGCCCCTTGAGGGCACAGATAGAGTAACTAGCACTGCCTTAAGTCAGGAATATTTAGTAGGGCTGGTCAAAAAGTTTCCATCAAGGTGTTTTCCCTGTGGAAAATAGGGTGTTTGACTAAACAAATTTTCATGGAAAATGTCTAGTTTTTGGCCAATTGTGTGACATAAACTTTCAGTTTCTGTTGAAATGTTCCACGGGTTAGTGGCGGAAGAAGCCCCGTTTTCTAATCCCCTTTAATACTTTGTTCCAACCTGTAGCAGGTTGGTCCCAATTGGCCTTCCTGTGCTGTGATCGTGGGGAATGGGAAAGAAGCTGATCTTCATGAGCATTCTAGTCTTCGAAAGCCAACTGATTGATCAGTGAGCTGTCACCGTTGCCCATAGGGATTGAGACTTTCAAAACCAACAAAACCACGCAACTCCTATGAAAATATATACCAAGATGGATTCCTGAAGTCATAGAATCAGAGGGTTAGAAGGAACTGCAAGGGTCATCTACTCTACCCCTTGCCCGGAGGCAGGATTTGTGTCTAAACCATCCAAGGCAGGTGGCTTTCCCGCCTCCTTTTGAAAACCTCCAGTGAAGGCACTTCCACAACCTCCCTAGGCGTCTGTTCCATTGTCCTACTTTTCTTACAGTTTGGAAGTTCCTGGCTTTGTAAATCTCTAAAGAGGAGTCCCAGGGTACAAATGGCAAGAAGCTGCTAACTAATCCCTCTGCTTCATCTGGGTGTGGCTTCATATTTGACTTTCCTTTAAGATGGCCCATGCTGGGTCAGCAGGCCGCTGGGGTCCATTCAGTGTGCATTTACACAGGAGCTGTACAAACACGGATCAGATGTGCTCTCTGCTCCAGAGAGCTGAGGCCCAGATTTTTAAAGGGACTTAGCCACCCAACTCCTGTTGATTTCAATGGGAGTTAGGTGCCTAAATAACTTTTTAAAAATCTAGGCCCCTAGGACAGCACAGACAAAATGCAAGGCAACAACAGTTCCAGAGAAGGGAAGTGCATGGATTGCTGATGAAGGGTAAGCAAGGAGTCATTGCGGATAGTTCTCTGAAAACATCCTCTCAATGTGGAGGGGCAGGCAAAAAAGCCAACAGAATGTTGGGAATCATTAAGAAAGGGAGAGAGAATAAGACAGAAAATATCATCTTGCTGCCATGGTACACCCACATCTTGAATACTGCGCACAGATGTGGTTGCCCCATCTCAAAAAAGAAGTATTGGAATTAGAAAAGGTACAGAAAAGAGCAACAGAAATGATTCGGGGTGTGGAACAGCTTCTGTGTGAAGAGAGATTAAAAAGGCTGGGACTTTTCAGCCCGGAAAAGAGGAGACTAAGGGGGGATAAGATTGTGACTGGTGTGGAGAAAGTAAATAAGGAAGTGTTTGTTTTACTCCTTCTCTTAACACAAGAACTAGAGGTCACTAAATGAAATTAAGAGGCAGCAGGGTTTAAAACAAACAAAAGGAAATATATTTTCACACAACACACAGTCAACCTGTGGAACTCTTTGCCAGAGGATGTTGTGAAGACCAAGGCTATAACAGGGTTATAAAAAGAACTAGATAAATTCATGGAGGATAGGTCCATCAATGGCTATTAGCCAGGATGGGCAGGGATTGTGTCCCTAGCCTCTGTTTGCCAGAAGCTGGGAATGGGCGACACAGGATGGGTCACTTGATGATTCCCTGTTCTGTTCGTTCCCTCTAAAGCACCTGGCATTGGCCACTGTCGGAAGACAGGGCACTGGGCTAGATGGATCTTGGGTCTGACCCAGAATGGCTGTTCTTATGTTAAGGAATTTAGTCCAGCCAAACAGACTCTGCTAATGCATCTCATGTTATATAGGGAATGGGGAATACAGGAGCAGGGCAGTGGAGATGGAAAAGGTGCGATATCCCCTGTGGGTTTGATATCCCAATGGAACTTCCAGAGCGAGGGAGAAGTCCAGTTTCTGCACCCTGGACTCAGTTTAGTCCAATGAGACGTACCTGGCATAACGAGCTTTATGAGAGCTGCTGAAGCATAAGAAAGAGGCAGACACGTTGGGTCTCTCAGAGCAGCATGATCCACCCAGGGTATGGCTACGAGCGATATTTGGGGTTTGATCCGTGGTGTCCATTTGCTTTTCCATCTCTCAAAAGGAGTGGATTGTATAATGGTTAGAGCAGAGGCTGGGAGTCAGGAGTCCCGAGTTCTCGTCCCAGACTCGCTGTGTGACCTTGAGGCAAGTCGCATCCCATCTTGCTGCTTCAGTTTCCCCATCTGTAAAATGGGAATAATGCTGAACACACAGGTGTTGAGGGTTTAATTTGCTTTGAGATCCAAACCGGAGGGTGCTATAAACAGTGCAGAGGGGTCCGGTTATTAGCTGGGCCCTCTGTAGCTGCATGGAGAGTGTTACTGTGTCCAAGCACAGGCCATGCTGTAACTAGAGCACATCCTTAAGGGTCTTGGAGAGGGTGATTGAAATAGCAGGGAGAGGCTGGAGGGAGTAAAAGAAGGAGTCTGAGCAGCACGTAGGGTTGTTACCCGATGGGTCGTGACCCAAGTGAATAGCTGCTTCCTGTCCAAAGGAAGAGACGCCCTCAGTGACCAATCTAGTTCAGGATGAACCTGGCTGTCTTCCGCCGTCCTATGCCCTTTCCCCACCCCTCCTGCCATGCAGGTCTCCGTAGGCTGATACTGCCTCTGCAGCATGGGGCTGGGACTTTGCTTCGGAGCCCAGCTGCCTGACCCAGAGGATGAGGTGCTTCCTGAGAGCAGCATCTGAGCAGAGATGGGCTCGATCCGAACTTGAGTGGCGTGACGATCCGGATCGGTCTCCCTGCCCATCCCTAGCGGTGATTGCGACTCTGGGGGGCTGGGGCCGGAGCGGAGTGACAGTGAGCTGAGCTGCCCTTCCAAAATTAGGGAAGGAAAAAGGTCACCCGGGAGTTGTTAGCCAAGCAGCTGCTGTATTCCTGCAGCCCTCGGATCCCCCCTCGTTACTAGGCACCCCCCCTCCCCGTCTCCAGCCGCACAGGCCCAGAGAGTCCCCGGCAGTTGCCCTTCCTCCTGAGGCTATTTATATCCGTAAAACCAGAATGGGTGGTAGGGGAAGAGGAAGCTGACGGGCAGTGCTTGCGGGAGAATGCAGTGGGCAGAATGTGGAGGAAACGGTGCTCGATTAAAAACAATTACATCTCCTCCTCCTCCTCCTCCTCTTCGGTCTCTGCCTCAGGTAAGGGGAAGGTTGTCTCTCTGGGCTTCCCCTTCTCAGGTAGGTTTGGTTCCTGCCAGCTCTGCTCCCCAAACTTCCTTCCTGCTTCTCTCTGCCCAGGGCTTGTTGTCCCCCCCCCTTACACCCTTTGCTTGGGTTTGATTTCTGAGGAAGCCATGAGGAACAATGGGGGGCGAAAAAAAACCCCAGTGATCCGCTGCTGGGATCATTCTGTTCAGCCCCTTAGTAGGGCCCTGAGCTGGGAGGCTGGTTGGAGCTCTGCAGAATTAAATGGGTTTAAACCCCGAAGTGCGTTTGATTTCCCTGCTAAAGGCGTTAGCTCAGCAGAACGGGTGCTGGGCTGATCATGACGTTCAGGGGCAGACGGGGCACTCGGCTCACTGGGGATAAAGCCAGGGCTTGGCTATAACAAACCCAAAGGGAATTTGTTCCAGGCTGAGGTCTCGGTGGTTCTCCAGTCCCTACCTCCCAAATTCCTTGGGCTGATTAATGCAGCCCAATGGTGTCTGGTGTCAGCGTTCAGGGTCTCCTGTAAGTCCCGGCTTGGACTAAGCAATTGTGCAACATACGGCTGCACAGAGGAACCCTCAGCTCCTTGAACCAACGGTGTCAATGAACTGAGGCCCAGCCACCTGGGCAGACAGTTTATTCTTCAGTCCCAGGGCCATGCTCGAGCTATCAGTTCTGCTGACTGGTGGGTGGGAGGGGTGCAGGGTGCATCTCCGCCCAGGGGAATGTCTAAGACATAGGACGAGACTGACGTATTCAAGTTCCTAGATTTGTTCTTGATACCAATAGAGAGAGAGCCAGTGCATGAACCCGCAGGTTACCAGCCCCCTACATGGCAAGGGGGTGTGTGTGGAGGGGGAGGGGGTGAGCGCAGGCTGGACAAATGCTCTGGATGTTTTGAGCCCCAGCACTGTCTGCAGCCTGGGAGAGGCTGTGGTGTCTGCCCCAAAGCGCTTGTGATCTGAATGGTAGGTGCCTGCAGCCCTCCAGAATGCAGGGGCAGGATGCTCGGCGGACATGCCTGCTCTTCCCCTGCTGTAGGCGCACACTTTAAGGCGCACGCTGGTCCATGCAAAGTACTAGCCCTTGGTCCTTCTGCTGGGCCCGCTGCTCATGTGTTCATTGCTTATGTGTTTTGTCTTCCAGGTGACTCTGAGGAGGAAGACATGGGGTTCCTGGAGGTCACGGTCCCGGACATGAAACACCCGTCTCCAGAGCTCGGCCCCATGCCGGATGGATTAAGCCCTCAGCAGGTCTGTGGTAGGGTGAAGGTGCTGAGTATGTGGGACTTGACCTCCCCTGGCTGACCGCCCCTTTAGGATGGTGGTTACCTAGAGAGCTGTCCCCTAGATCTAGAGGTGGTCTGCCCTTGGAAGCCTCTTTGCAAAGTTGCTTTTATTTCAGAGGGTCCAAATGGGGCCTGTTTTGTGCCGTTTTATTTTTTTGAATCTTTGATTGAAGCCTTTATCAAAAATGTCATTTAAATGGTTAAATAACGAGGGGGCGGGGTAATTCTTGGCCAACGAGCATCTTTTTCCTGAAAACAAAAGATTTCAACTGTCCCATTTTTATGGGAAAAATTAGATTGCCTTAAAAAAGGTTACTTTTGGACAAAACATTGGTAAAATTTCAGCTCGGTCTATTAGATGTACTGTTCGGAACCCAGAGATGGATTCCCTACCAGGTTTCAGCAAAAGCTAATGCTCCTTGACATTAACAACTATCTGTCTACATTCTGTAGGGTTTAAACAATCCCCAGAGGCTTGCCTTGTGCGAGGTTCCCCTGCTGGCCACAAATCTGTGGTCACAAGTGGGGTTGAACCACCCAATGGCTTAACTTGTGAAGCATCCCACTGTGTGTGAGGCTTATCTGAAATTACCTGATCTTCTGGCAAGAGCCCCAGCCAGCATTGCTCCTTCCATTGCTTCCTGTTATCTGCTGTAGCTCTCTCCAAGGGTTGGCGGGATCCTCTGTGGAGGAGAGGAGGGCTGTTTACCTCAGCTTGGTCCTCTCCAGCACAGCAGAACCTGGCTGCTGGCCCAACCTCTGTACTTGGCTACCTGACGCCATGATTTGTGGCACACTGGAGATTGTAGGAAGTCCCAGGAAAGAGTCTAAAATCTTGGTGCATGTGAAATTCTCACGGCCTGCATGGGGCACTCTGGAGGGAGCCTGGAGGTTGGAAGCACCAGAACATCACTAAATCTTAGAGCATTAAGTGCCGTAAGCCCCCGGGGAGGGATACTGGGCTCTACTGTGCTTAGGAGCTGGAGGAACAAGTTTTCATCTAGTGAGAGGCTCAAGAGGATCAACGGCAGTAGACACACGAGTACGTGTGGAGCCTTTACCCGACTTCTTCAAACTTTCCAATAGGCTGGAGTTCAGCTGGCCTCATTCCCCCTCCTCCCTATTTGGGACCTGTTTGTCTTTTTGTAGCTGTATGTTAAGTAACTAAATTACCTCACCACCCCGTCCAATCTGCCGACAAAGGAAGCGTCAGCAAAATAGCTCCACGTCGCTCTGCCGGGTCCTAGCTCCCGGCAGCATTGTGAGTGAGCAAAATAGCTCTGCTTCTGTGAGCAGCTCTACGGCCTGACACCTTGTCACATTTTCTCTTTCCTCCCACCAATATCTGAAAGGAGGGAGCACGAGGAAGGGGAGTGTGTGTGTGTGTGTGTGTGTGTGTGTGTGTGAGAGAACGTGCGTGCCCACGTGCTGATGGAGGGGCTCTGCACCTGTTTCTGACTGTAACCCTGGTGTGGGTGTTGCAGGTGGTGCGGCGTCACATCCTGGGCTCCATTGTGCAGAGTGAGCGGAGCTACGTGGACTCGTTAAAGCGGATTCTCCAGGTGATGCCAATCTTAAGACCACCTGAGTCACCCACCCTAGCGCAGACAGACTATAGACTTCCGTGACTGCGGGGGGGCGGGGAAGATGGGATAGACTGAAACGAACCCCATCCCATTTAGAAATCGAATAGGGAAGGACATGGTGGTGAGGGACCTCAGTGAGACTGATTTCTAGGTAAGATGGTGGAGTAGCAATGGCAGTCTCTGGACTTGACTACCTGCCAGGGGGAGCAGAGCCTTGACTCTACAGTGCTGTGGGACTTTCTGCTGTGTTGGGCTGTAGAATTGAACCTTTTGTTAAAAAAGAGAACTAAGTTCCCACCACTTCTGGTTGCAAAGAGAACCTGTAAAGAAAACCCTGAGTTTACCAGATGTAGGGATGTCAGCCTGAGTCTTCAGACAGCCTTAAACAATTGTGCTGAGGGGTGTGAACTGCTGCCAGGCAGCTAGGTGGGTTGTTAACTCTAAAGGCTAATGATGGTAGTTTAAATGGCTACATTAAACTGTTTCACTGCTGATCATTTAGCAGAAGCATCCAGCAAATGTGCTAATCCTGCAGTCCTAAACTAGACTCCAGGCTCTCCCTTCCCGCCTTGGAGCCCCACGGCTGACATGACTTCAACGCACAATCTCTGCAGCTCACTGAAAATTTAGGGGCACCCTGAAATTAATCACACAACAGATTAGACAATGCAGGGAATGTGCCTCGGATGGTCTGATTCACAACCGCCCACGTGCCCAGAGAACTCTGTGGTGCTTTTTGTTTAAAAAACTGATCCAAAGTTGCCACAAAGGAGGGACCCTGCTGCTGAGTTCAAGTCAATGCAGCCGTGGAGCATAGAGGGCTTTGGCCAAGAGGCACAAACTCGTTAACATTTGCAAAGCACAGGGAGGGCTGTGAATTGCAGGGGCCATGGGAACTGGGGAACAATGTGGGAAAACTGCCAGAGTGAGCAGGGGAAGGAGAGAGTGTTTTAAAAATCATCAAACCAGTTCAGTGACTGGTAGCGCTGCTGGGAGCAGGGTCCCCGGTGCAAGGTGCCGGACGTACCTGGGGTGAGAGATGGTCCCTGCTCAGAAGAGCTTAGGGGCTAATAGACAAGCCATCAAAGAGTGTGAGAGGGAGCAGCAAAATCCCCGTTTTGCAGCTGGGGAGCTGAGACGTGACAGTTAAGGCTGGGAAGTTCACAGGGGGACACCCAACTCATTTTGGCTCCACTGATGGGCCCTGAGTAACCGATCTGGGCCGGCAAGGGCTGGAGGAGGGTGGGAAGGTCTGTTTAACCCCCTTCCTGTGGTTTACAGGATTACAGACACCCCCTGATGGAGATGGAACCCAAGGCCCTCAGCACCAGGAAGTGCCAGGTGGTTTTCTTCCGTCTCAAGGAGATCTTGCACTGTCATTCCATGTTCCAGATCGCCTTGTTCTCCCGCGTGGCTGAGTGGGACACCACAGAGAAAATCGGGGACCTCTTCGTGGCCTCAGTAAGAGACACCCTTCTGGAGCGAGGTTAAGAGGCAGTGTGGTTCCCTCCCCAATGCATGTCCTCTTCCCACCCCCAGGATGCCAAAGCCTCCTGCAGGCAGTGACGTAGGATATAAAATGCACGCGCGTCCTCTGTCAACACGCTTCTATCTGGACCTTCCCAGCATCCCCGATTCCATCCCGGGCCCCCACTTCCCTCCATGGAGCTTCCACACCCACTGCTTCCAGCTCTGGAAACCTGGTGTGTTCTGGGTTATTGCAATCGGCACAGTGTAGAGGAGACCATGGCAGCGCGAAGGCCAGTGGAAGGTTTTAAGAGCAGCTGCCATAAGCTGACCAATGAGGGGGAAGCCTGGGAGAGCACAGTTTGATTTTGCTGGTTAGCTTGATCAAATGGGGCCAGCCCACCCTGCCCATGGGAAGTGCTTGGCGTCTTCAGGCAGGTTCCTAGCTTCACTATACTAGGCCCACCTGGGCCAATGTACCATGTATAGAACAGCATTGTGTGCCCCGGTTACTGCAGGGTAGTGAGCTAGATGGCTGCTGCACCACGACCAATACGGTGGTCCTTCTGTCCTCCACAGTGCCCACGCAGCATGGGGTGCTCACCTTGTTTACGAGGGGCTGGAATGTGGGTGAAGGCGTCAGGTTCCCATGGCTCTGGCTCCTTGGAGCAGCTGCCAGAGACGAGTTAAGTTCAGTTTATCTGGTCGTATAAATTCCGGCGTCTCCGACGTGCAATCCCCGGCCCTCGCTCAGAACCCTGCAGACTTTTAAGTGTTGACGTTGGGTACAAGCCCAGATCGTGGCAGAGAACTTGAACCTGCAGTCTTCTGGCCTAGACGCGAGTGTTATCCGCTGACCCCCATGCATTTGTCTATTGCAAGGAAGTGGGAACGCCCCTGTACCACCATCCCATCTACGGTGTGTGGCAGTCCCAGCGCCCCTCTTATTTTGTTTGATGCAGGTTGCAATGAAAGCTCTGGGTTTCAGGATGGACTTTCTGAATGCAGATGCCTCAGGAGGGGGGCGGGGAGGGGGAGGAGACGGGTTTCCAAGCTGTGAGCCTCTGGCAGTCTGCAGCGAGCTGGCTAAGTCATGTGGGGCTGGCTTCTCCTCAGCTCTAGGTGCTAAGTAAAGAGACGCTGGATCTGACTCTCCCCTCTCTTCTGTCTGGTTATTTGTGCATGCGCCAAGTTTTCCAAGTCGATGGTGCTGGATGTGTACAGCGATTACGTGAATAACTTCACCAATGCCATGTCTGTGATCAAGAAGGCCTGTCTCACCAAGCCCGTGTTCTTGGAGTTCCTCAAGGTCAGTGGAAACGTCAGGAAAGGATGCACCTGTCACCATCTGGCAGTTGGCCTACATGGGGCTCTGCTTGCAACAGGGGTATCATAAGGGTTGATGTTTCCTAGGAACAAGAGAGGATGCGGATGGAGAGAAGATGCATTTCAAACTACTCAGTGAATCACTTAGCATAGGTCACTTGTGCCCAGGACTTTCTACCTGGCCGGTGGCTTCCCAGAGCAGTAAAGGATTGTCCCGGTCTGCATCACGTCTGCACTGTCTGATGCCTCCCTATACACAGGGTTGGGTTTCCAGAACCATGTGGGGGTCTTCACCAGCACAGTATCCATTCTGCTTGTACCGGTGGCTGCTCTTCTCTGATGAGGCTGTGGTTGCACTAATAATGCTGGCTTGTAGCCCCTATCAGCTGGCCCCGTACCTTACCCTTGCAGAATACCCATGCCATCCTTCCTCACTGGGCTTGGATTCCCAGCCCAGAATGAAGCTGGGGCACCATCAGTTGAGTGCCACCCTCCTGAGCTCTAAGTTCAGGACCAATGCCAATGTGGTGCACAGTCACTGACCGTTCTTTCAAACCCTACCCATCTCTTAATGCTGGCATCCTTCCCTTGCCAGGCCTGTACCACGGAGACCATTATCTGCTAACACTGCATATGAGTGAAGTTAGGCAGAGAGTTGCTAGCCAGAGCAGCAGTCTTGCTGCCAATGCAAACCACTGCAGGAACCCAGGGTCCTGAGTGAAGCCGGGCTCAGAGCAGTGGCAGGGGAAGGATGGGTTAGTTATTCCAGCTCTGTAGCATCTCTTGCTGATCTAACCTCAGACAAGAGGGTGCGGTGGGCGAGTAAGGGAAGAATGAAAATGGAATGAGGGAGGGCCAGAGTGGAGGAGTAAAAGTGAAGAATCCCACCCAGATCTGTGGCATGGAGTGGGTGGGTGAGGGGGGAGAGAGAACTAATGGTGAGGGGGTTTCTGCTCTGAGAGATCCTGGTTGAAATGCAGGTGGTAGAGGGCTGTTTTTGTCTCGACAGAAGCGGCAGATGGCAAGCCCTGACCGGGTCACGCTCTACGGGCTGATGGTGAAGCCCATCCAAAGATTCCCTCAGTTCATTCTGTTGCTGCAGGTACCTTAAACCTGAGTCTGCTCTCTCACTGGGGGTGGGGGGTAATGGAACGATAGGGTGGGTCTGCCGGACAAGGAAGTGGGCTGGATCTCGGGGCTGGCAGGATGGAGACAGTCAGCCTGGTGTCTGTGAATCAGCCCCTCAGCTGGGGTAATTCCACAGGAGTCAGCGAAGTGATGTTGGTTTACATCTGCTGAGTCCCATGACCTACTAGAAATTCGATCTGAAACCCACTCCCAGGGTCAGGAGTGGCGGAAGCTCTGTAAAAGTGAGGGGGCCACTGGCACCCAAACCACAGTCCCATCCCCTGTGCTGCCTCTTCCCCCCGAGGCCCCACCCCCTGCTTGCTCCTCTCTGCCCCCAAGGCCCTGTCTCTCACCGTTATTTCCTTTAAAAAGCGATGGGGCCTTACCCCCCTTGTTCCGGCACCCCTGCCCGTGGTTTAGCCTAGGCTGGCTAGCTCCCATTGTCTGGATGTGTATAGAAGAGCTCTGTGATGGGCTCCCCCCGGAGTGCCACTTACAACTGAGGTACTACCAAGCTCGCCTGACCCACCAGCCTGGGCTCCCTTTCACACTGTGGTGCTGTGATAAGTTGCCAAGCTCTCCAAGCTTGCTCTTTCCCCAGCATTCACACAGGTAGGGATACACCCAGCTGTTGCTTCACACAGATGCTGAGATGGGAAGGCTCAGCTAAGGCACCTCCCAGTTGCTAAGGCACATACCCCACTCTGAAGCGTAAACCCAAAATTATACCGTCTTGCGCTGCACAGGTAACTGTACAGTGTAAGCGCATGAAATTCGCCCTCTCCCTCAATGTGGAGGAAGATATGCAACAGCTTTCTGCCTCAAGTATGATTTCCACACTCGTTCAGACAAAACAAAAACAAGTTTATTAACTACAAAACCGCAAACTGATCTTAACATACTAGATGGGTAGGATATGAATGAATTAGCAAATTCTCACCCTGAGTGATAAATAGGCTGGCAGATTCTTAAATCATAAGCTGCCTTGGCTTTCCCAGGTTTTCATAAACAGGCTAAAAATCCCTCTAGCCTGGGACCATCACTTCCCCCTAGTTCAGTCTTTGTTCCTCAGGTGTTTCCAGGTGTATTGTTATGGGGAGAGTGAGGTACCATGATGATGTCATTTCCCCCTTTTATATCTTCTTCCCACCTGCTGGAAAACTCTTTTTTGCTATGACCTGGTCAAACAGTTCCCTTTGTGCAGTGCTATCTCTGAGAGGTTTCTGTTGCCCACAGTTTTGGGGTAATCTTGTGCTTGTGTGCATTTCCTGAGTAAACCATTCACATTGTTTGGCCTTTTTTCTGTTGTACCAGAAAGGCTGCTTGTGGGTGTTTTTTCAACCTCACCACGTGTTTGTCACACGCACAGAGCCAAACTTTGTAACTTCACATATGACAATAGCACGTACCATCCAGCGAGATGTGACTGTCTAGCGGATCAAGACTCTTAGAATGATGCCACAGAAGGCACGTTTTGTTCAAAACATATCCTAATGACATGACAGTGGTGAATATTGGGGTGCCAGGGTGCCACAAGCTCCCACTCAGCAGAGGGTCTGCCTTTGGGAAGCCGCCTGGCAAGGGACCTGGGCAGGGCAGCTAAGCGTCCCGGGGCTGCACACTATGCCTTGGGGGAATAGTCCGTGGTGCATTGATCACCCTGGCGGCTGCAGAAAGTGTCCCTGTGTGTGCGCACATACACGTTTGGCTTGGGTGGCTGCTGCTCCCCAAATCTCTGCGCAGACCAGGCCTGTCTAAAATCCAGGTGTTTTTTTTTAGGAATGCTTCTTGGGGGTGACAGCTCCTCAGCACCTCTGAAAATCTGAGCACCGTGCCATCAGGGGCTCCCTCCGGCCCACAGCTTAGCCTGCCAGGGGATGATTTCCCTCCCTGGTGACTTGATTTTTTTCCTCCCTCCCTCTTTCACCCCAGGATATGCTGAAGAACACCCCGACAGGCCACCCGGACAGGCTGTCGCTCCAGCTCGCCCTCACCGAGCTGGAGACGCTGGCGGAGAAACTCAACGAGCAGAAGCGAGTGGCCGACCAGATTGCTGAGATCCAGCAGCTGATCAGGAGTGTCAGCGACCGCAGCAGCCTTAACAAGGTGGGGGCTTGAACGCCTGAGCGATGGGTCTGCAGGGTGGGGCTCGGTGTCAGGGAAGCGATTGCTCTGCTTGGGAAATTCCCTTTCCCGGCTCTGCCCACTAGATGACAGTGTGTGTACGTGAATAGCTTAGGAACCCCTACCTTCAGCTGCAGCCTATTGCAGAGGATGGATGGAAAGGGGTGGTTTTCTCCTCTCCCCAAATGTTTGTTTGGAATCCATTTCTGGCAGGGCACAAAACTCTCCCTAATTTAGGAATTTACCTGCTCAGGCTGTAGCCAGGTATGTGCAGCTACTTACTAACAGCATCTTTGCTGGTGCCGGGCAGGAAGGCACTGGTCCGGAGATGATCACAATGGTCCCTGTGAATCTTCTCTGCCCATTCAGTTGGGGTAATGGAGAGAGAAAGCCTGGACTGAATATCTGAGGCCCCCGGAGAGGATTCTGCCTACAACCATGGTGTGGAAAAGACAGTCTACTAGATTGGGTTGCGGCTGAAGTGTCCTTTGGCAAGAAGAATTCCCAATTTCTTTCTCTGGTGATCTGTGATGCTGTCCTCCAGCTTGCAGTGCTGGGACCAAAATGTCTTCCTTCCTGGATCCTCCTCCTCCTCCTTTCACCCAACATCCTTCCCATGGCCGCCTGCTGAAGTCGCTCACTATTTGTCTGTTTTGCTCCCATACGCTTGCTCTCTGCAATGGAACAGTTAGTTACATAAGTCTCTGTGCTGCGGATGTGAGCCCAGGAGCTTCAGAAGCATCCTGGAGAGAGGCAGGGCAGGATGCAACAGTGAGCTCTCTGCAGACTCCACCACCCCTTTGTCCTCTGTTCTAATGGCCCCGTTTGCTGGCTTTCACGCTACTCTTGGCAAGTTGGACGTGGCTTTGTCCTTTATCTGCTCAGCTCCACTTCTCAGGGCTGGCAAGGCAACCAGGATGATGGTGCGGCCAGCCTGTGGCTTCTGGCCCTGAGTGTTGGCTCTTGAACAGCTCTCTGGAGCCTGAATGGTGTTGTCTAAGCTGGACCCGTACTCAAATCCCTCCGATTTGACCGTGCTCTCCTGCTCCGGAGCTGAACTCTGCAGCTTGGGCTCGTCTCTGTTTAAAATCCATCTCACACTTCCTTGGCTGGCTGGCATCTGCCTGGCTGTCTGCAAGGGGGCTTCTGCCAGGAAGCCAGGGCATAGTAACCAGGCAGTCTGCTGGGGCACGCTCCCTGCCAAAGGAAGGGATGGAGGCTGTGTCTTATTCAAAGTGCAAGCTCTGATTTGAGAGTGCCTTGAATGCATCAAGACTTGGGGATGGGCTGTTTGTGGCGTCTGATAAAGTCTCGCTTTTCAGACTGCTGTTACCAGCTTGCCCAGATGGTCTAGGCCAGCCCAGGCCTGGGTGTGCGGCTCCTTAGCCAGTTGTGCAGGCTCTCACCCGTATGAGCACTTGGGCTGCTCCGGTACCCAGCCTTGCTATTTCAAGTGCTGCTGGGCATTGAATGGGAGGCAGGGGCAGTGCACTGGTGCCCAGCACAGAGGTTTGTCTGAGCCAGCTAAGTGCAGTGACAGCCCAGCTAGGCTGAGTGGCAGTTCCAGAGGGGGAGCATTTGGGCTTAGTATGGGTGGGAAGAGAGTGCAGAGAGGGAGCCCGCTGTCTGTCCTCCCCTCCTCCCTAATAGATTGGACTCTACATGTTGGGGGCAGGGGACAGGTGGAGCACCTCATGGAGAGGGCAGGTTACCAGCACAATGTAGCTCACCTGCTGGGCCATGGGGAGTTCCCTGCGGCGCCTCCATCTCCTTGGCCAACCTGTGAGTTTTCCTATCTCAGCAGGCTCCTGCCAGGTGGGGCTTACAAAAGCCGGGTCAAAGTAACAGGGCAGTCCCTGAAAACAGGGATGTTACCCTGCTAACTACCTGGCTGGCAATGGGGCTCTTCTGCCTACTCTCACGCGGCACAGCTCGGTCCGTGGCAAGGTGACTGCAGGTGGCTGACGCAGCTCAGAGGCCACGTGGGACAGCCCAGGTGGATGGCTGGTCTCCTGTTTCTCAGATGGGCAAAGGGAGTGTATGCCATAAGTCAGTGCGACTCTCGGCCAGGCTAACTGCCATCCAGATGCTGCGGTTATTTCTCAGAGTCTCTGGTTTACAAGAAATCAAAGAGCCTTGGGTGGAAATTCCCCCTCCCTCCCCCCTAGTCTTTACTCCTTGAGAGAAGAGAGACTGAAACTCAGTTCACATGATTTCGAAATAGCCATGGCAAGGCGTTTGCAGAGCCACGTGTGACTGGGCAGCACTGTGGGGTGAGTGGAGGCACAATCTGTTCTGCAGAGGAAATGAAAGCAAAGGGACTGATCCTGCAAAGCGGGGGATTGGGGTGGGGCTCTGAGACTTGCTGCCACGGGTGTTAAAACGTAGCGTAGATCTACTCTCTGTCATTGGCACCGTCCTCCTCCCCCCGGCAGCTGGGCTCAGAGACTCTGGGACCGAGGAACAAAGTTCTGAGGTGCCCCCTGGGCCGGGTCTGCTGGGTTGTAGCTCAGTGTGCTACTGCTGTTATGCTGTGGAGTCCTATTGGATAAATTTCTGTACAGGAGCAAATAGTTACCGTAATGAATCCATTAAGGCTGCTGTCTCTGCTTTGTGCACTGGGCCCGCTCCAAACTGCATGGCAGAACACGGATCCTCCTGCTCAAAGCCCAGGCCCCTTGAGCTAAAGGAGAAACCCCAATAGCTGTTAGCAATATAGGGCCTATGACATAGAGCTGAGCAGTTCTGATCCCATTCAGCAGGGAGCAGTGGTGCCCACGCACAGGATAGGGGAACATCCTAGCTAATCTCTCTGCTCCTCCAGTAAAGGACCTCCTTGCTCTTTTCCCTCTGCAGCTGCTGAATTCAGGGCAGCACCAGCTGCTGCTTTGCGAGACCCTGACGGAGACGGTTTACGGGGACCGCGGCCAGCTGATCAAGTCGAAGGAGCGCAAGGTGTTCCTGCTGAACGACATGCTGGTGTGCGCCAACATCAACTTCAAGTACGTTGGCAGCGTTCATTTCCTCCCAGAGCCCGTCGTAAATGTTGTCCCCACAACCCTGGGGGAATCTATAGGGATACAGTATCAAGGCTCCATGCAATGAAATCCAACTGAAAAAATGCAGGCTGACCTTTATAAAGTGCTGCCTCTGGTTTGTCTCCAGGAAAACCCTGGCATCTCTGCTGGGATTTGGCATTTTTCTTTGCAGTCATTCTAGGAACCTTGGGTCAAATGGATCCCTGGTGTAATCCCATTGGCTTCGAGTGTTATACGAGTGATAAATTAGGGGCCATTTGACTTTAAAATATGCCTTTGATTGCACTTCCCCAGCATTGGCAAGTTACCCAAGAGCTGCTGCAGAAAAGCTCCATTATGTGGCTATAAATGTGTAGGTGTTATAACCAGTGAAGATGGCTCAGTAAATTGCCAGTCACTGCTGCAAACTGGGATCACCTACAGCCCTGCCCTGTCTGCCTGCAGTTATGCTGTGCATGCTTGTCTAGCCTGGATCCCCGTGTATCATCTTACTGCAGAGTGCTGCCCTGGGTGCCTGTCAATCATAATTTCCATCCCAATCTCATTTTCCCTGTCATTGTTGCAGCCTCTGGGTCGAGTTCCTTGGGTTAAGAGAATGTGGTGACTGAAGCCCTGTAGTGCATCATAATAGACTGGAGTAAAGGTTTAAGGCTAAAACTTTTCAGTGTGGATGTTTGAAGTTAGGCACTTAAAGAAGACATTGGTCCGCTCTGCTCAGCACTGGTGAGACCTCTGTTTTGGGTCCCACAAAGAAGTTAACATGTTAGAGAGAGACCAGAGGAGAGTAACTGAAAGGTTTAGAGAACATATGGGAGGAAAGGTTAAAATAACTGGACGTGTTTAGTCTTGAGAAAAGAAGACTGAAGGAGAAACGTGATAACAACCCTTTACTGCTGTTAGGAGAACAGTGATCAGTAGTTCTCATTGTCCACCGAGGGTAGCACAAGAAGTAATCGTCTTATTTTATTTTATTTTATTTTTTTTTGCAGCAAGGGAGATTCAGTTTCGGTAGTGGGAAAGTATTTTCCCTCTCTAAGGAGAGTTAAGCACTGGAACAGGTTACCTAGGGAGGCTGTGGGATCCCCATCACTGGAGGTTTTTAAGAACAGGTTGGGCAAACCCCTGTCCAGGATGGTTTAGTTTTCCTTGGTCCTGCCTCAGTGCACGGGGAAGGACTAGGACTTCCAGCCCTAATCTTCTATCATTCTATAAGTAGCCTGATTTCCAAAGGTGCTGAGTGCCCCCTTCAGCTGCCTGAATGTGCATTTCCACACCTGAATCGGAACACTTTGCCCTAAGGGATTTGCCTAAGAATACAGATGGTGTCCGAGGCAGGATTTGAACTCGGGACTTCCTGCTTTCCAGAACTACTAGATCAGGTCTCTCTCTCTTGAAAGCAGAGGGTAGAAAATAGTAGCTGCAACATCCAGGGAAGGGAGAGAAGTGGAGGACTTGCATGCAATTGTGGTAATGACCTTTTGTTAATCTTCTCTTTCCAGGCCCGTGAGTACAAGGTAGGCTTAGCACGTGGTCTGGTCTTTTTGCCCCAGATGTTGGGGGTGCAGATTATGGTGGACATGCTGGTGCAGGGTGTGGAATGCAAGTTTTTAAGCAAGGGAGAGGGAGCTGGGCTTGCAAATGTTTCTGCATTTTTCTGGTCTAGAGGTGTTCTCCTAGCATGACCTGACTGTTCCCTCTTGGTGCTGCAGGGTTCTGGCTTGGCTGGGGATGGGGAAGTTGGTGGAGTGTAAGGGATGCTTTTTTAGGGAATAACAGACTCTCCCTCTCTTCAGAGGCCAGTTGGAAATCAGCAGCCTCGTCCCTTTGGGCCCCAAGTATGTCGTGAAATGGAACACTGCCCTCCCGCAGGTGCAAGTGGTAGAAGTTGGGCAGGAGAACAGCACATATGACAAAGACAACGTGGTCATCCAGAACGCGGGAGCCAAAAAACACGCTTCGGCCAGCCAGTCGTCCAGTGAGTATCCGCTCGGAGGTGGGGGTACAGCACACCGGCTTAGTGTGCTCTGTCTTCCTCTAGTCAGTGGCCGCTTTGCCGCGGATAAGAGTCAACTACTGTTACCGGCCAGTGGAGTTACTCCTGCAGCTCCAGTGGCGGAACCCTGTTTTTAATGCGAAAGGTTCAAGTGGGCAAGGTGGGAGGAGAGGAGGGAAGGGATAGGAGGGGGAGCGAGGGGATCTGCGGAGACTCAGTGGTGCAGCAGTTCCTATTTGATCCCTGGCCCAATCCTGGGCCCCACAGCGGCTGCTCCAGCCCCTTTGGGTCCCATCCTCATGTCTGCCCCCCAGGTGTGCGCCAGCCATATTTCCGTTGTGGGATCGTTAGTGCGCACAGCCTCCTGGTTCCGCCCCCTGTCCCCAGGTTCACTCCAGTGGTGGCAGTGGGTGATTAGAGCTTTGCTGTGCAAGCTGGGTCATTCTGGGAATTTGACTGGGATGCGCCATGGTATCGTGGTAGAGCGTGGTGCCTTCATACCGCTGACCCAAAACGAAGGGTTCCCAGCCTTCCCTTCCCTCCCCTCATTGCTTCGGGATCCCCGCGCCCCGGGTGGCAGCACCCCATCAATGCTCAGCTGCTCTCTTCAGTGAACTCAGCAGCGTCCGCTCTAGCCAGCGCCCCCTGTGGGATGGAAGGGGAAGAATCGGGTCTTTCCTAAACCCAGAGACCTGGTCCCTGCCTCGGTGTTTGTTAGACTCCAGAGGTTGGCTGAGCCCGTGACTCCTCGGTCACATGAGGGCTAACACCACCGGAATGACTCCATGCCCGTTGCTGGCTGGGCCTTTTTGTTTTGTTTAGCTGGCTAGAAGGGACTTCCTCTGTGGGCAATATTGAAACCGAAGATATAGAAACTTCCGCAAGCAGTAAACACGTGTTGGAAGTTGCTTGTGTCTCCTGAGAGCAAGGGGCCAGAAATCAGAGTCCTTTGCTGCTTGGGTTCCTGGACACCTCATTATGTCCCTGCCGGTGGCTGTTCAGTTCTACCCTCTCCAGCCCCCTTGTGCCTGTTCTCTTACAGTCGAGACCATCAGGTGGAAGTATTGTCTTTGAACTTGTTGTTTCGGGGCTGCCTCAGTCGCCATTAGCTGTTGGAACGACTGACCTAGAGACGTGGTGGAGTCTCCATCACGTGGGGTCTTTAAATCAAGACTCTGTGTCGTTCTGAAAGATGTGCCCTTGGTCAACCATAATCTGAGCCTGATGCGGGGATTACCGGGGCAGACTGGCCTATGCTATACAGGAGTCTGACTACTTCTTAGTGTATGCACAGAATACCTCAGGTGGCACGTGACCAGGGGTCATCACCGAGTTTGGTCCGCTGGTTGGATCAGTCGCTCCCCCAGCTTGGCCCGGGCACTGACTGGGAGTGTGGCATGAATGCTGATCTGTGCCCCCGCAGAGTCTGGCTAGATGATCAAAATGATGGTTCTTTCTGCCCTTAAAATCCATGGGGTGTCTGAAAGGCAGCCCCGCATTTAGGACTATGCTGCCCTGTGAGGTTGGCTGTGAAGAAGACAGAGTGGTGATGGCAAAAGGGCTCCATGGAATCCCTGCTCAAAGCACGAGTGCATTTTGGCACTTGGGAAGCCGGGGCTGGGTATCACTGGCCGGGTCTGTGCAAGCTTTCCCCGTGCGGCCATGCTAACGTACTTCAGTCCTGAATTCTAGTGCCCGCTGCTCTTCTGTTCCGGGACAATCTGTACGATGGGCGAATGCAAACTTACTTCCCCTTGTGACCCGAGTTGGGATTTGAAGCCACGTCTTCCAAAGTGGAAGGTCAGCTGACAAACCCACCAAGCCTCTCTGCCTGCTAATGCATTGCTTTCCTCCCAAGATAAGGTGTACCTGGGCCCTCCACGGCTCTTCCAGGAGCTCCAAGATTTGCAGAAGGATCTGGCTGTGGTGGAGCAGATAACCCTTCTCATCAGCACCCTCCATGGCACCTATCAGGTAATGGCCAGGCAGTTCCCCTTCAGTCAGTATCAGCTCTGTCTCTCCAAGCAGATTCCTGCCAGCAGGTGTCTGGTCAGTTGTGAATGGGATTTACGAAAGAAGTGGAGCTACTTCCCCTGTGGTCAGCGAACCACAAGCTGGTTTGTGACTTGGACATAACTAGCCAGGACCAAGGCTGGGGGAAGCCAAGTTAGTGGTCCAAATGACAAAACATAATCTTGGAGCAGGGCAGAAAATGGCACTGAATGAGGTTTCTGCCACAATCTTACTTCTAAAGCACTGTCCCTCCTCACTACATACCCCTCCCAAGCACCTACATCAAACGTTGCTATGCTGGCTCTTTAGCTGGGGAGGCAGGCAGATCCTTGCTCTGTGGATGTCCTACCGGGGATGGCCATTGGCTTCCCCAGGAACCTCCAGACATACCAACTTCCAGATGGACTTGGTTCTCCACCCTTGGCAGCGTGGGTGCCCATGCTAGTCCAGGGCCCTGCTCTTTGCTGTTGCTGGGTGGGCCTTTGGGTGCAATTTGATGGTAACTCATGGACTCCTGCCTGGCCCTCTCTGCCACGCTCTGATACCTGCATCTAAGAGCTTTCCTTTTCTCTCTTGCTTCCAGAATCTGAACATGACTGTGGCCCAGGACTGGTGCCTGGCCCTGCAGAGGATGATGAGAGTGAAGGAGGAGGAGATCCACTCGGCCAACAAGTGCCGCCTCCGTCTCCTGCTTCCAGGGAAGACGGACAAGTAAGTCGGCTCTTAGATCCCATGGGTGGGACATTTCCTGCCGCACCCCTTTGAGCATGGAGACAGAATCGGAGGGCAAAGGCCTATTGGGCCATTCTAACCAGCCTCCTGGTAGGCCCCTGCAGAATTGTATGCTACAGCGTGTTTCGATGCATTGATCAGTCCAGGTGTACGTGTCTCGGGTAACGGAAGCCTATCCCAGAGTGTAATAAGGTCTCACTTATACCTAGTGCCCTGTACACATCTGTTGCCAGGGCAGCTCGAGGCTTGTCTTGTCCCAGCCTGGCTGGGACGTACCAGAACAAACAACTGGTTCAATGCCAGGTGCTTTGGCGGAAAGTGTAAACCTCTTCCTAGCCCCCAGTTAATTTGGGGTGGGGTGGAAGGAGGAATGTCCTCAACAGACTACCCCACACTCCCTGATTTTGGGGAGACACTAAGAAGATTCATGGTGGATCCTGAGCTGGTGGAAATCAGCATGCTGTGATGCTGCACTGCTTTACACCGGCTGAGGATCTGGCCCAATATGCTTCTGATAAACCTTGGCTCCTTTTTCCTCCCTCCCCTTGTTGATCCTCTTATATCTAGTCTGGAGAGAAGGGTGGCTGAGACAAATGCAGCAATTACTGGTCCCCTCCTCCATTCTCTGAGATGCAGTTCCTCAGTCTAACAGCCCAGGCTCTTCCAGGTCAGGGCATAGCCTGTAAAGCCTCTCCAGGCCCTGTGCTCTGCCGGACAAGGGGGTCATGGCCCAAGAACTAGCAGCTGCCTCAGCTGGTCAGTGCCAGGGCAGGAACTGCTCTGCACACCTCCAGGCAGCCCCTGGCTGTGACTCCTGCGAGAGCTACGGGCCATAGAGTCATGGAATCTCTGGGTTGGAAGGGACCTCAGGAGATCATCTAGTCCCACCCCCAGCTCAAAGCAGGACCAATCCCCGATTTTTGCCTCCGATCCCTAAATGGCCCCCTCAAGGATTGAACTCGCAACCCTGGGGTTAGCAGGCCAATGCTCAAACCCCACTGAGCTATCCCTCCCCCTATATCTTGTCTGGTGATATACAATATAAGTGACTCTAATAGCTGCAAAGAAGAGTCCTATGAACATAATGAACTGAAACCACAACAGGATGACCTCCCTGTCTCAATAATGTCGTATGTAAACTCCCGGCCTGCCCGCCGCATGGTCAGTGCATTTCCAGCCCTACCCTTTTCTGTATGGCCCCCGTGTGCCCTATTAAACAGCTACTGCCTGTCTCTGCAGGGGACAGAGACAGGGGACTTTGGCACAGAAGTTAGCTACGCAAGGGCTGGGGTGGTACTAGGCACCTGGGTCCATTAATGCCTTTCAGTCCGATCAGAATGGAGCTAAATTCTAGCCTCCATCGTCCTCCTGCTGCAGGTCTGGCCGTCCCATCAGCTTCATGGTGGTCTTCATCACCCCAAACCCGCTGAGCAAGATCTCCTGGGTGAACCGCCTGCACTTGGCAAAGATAGGACTGCGTGAGTAATCCTGTTTGCATGGGCAGGGCATCTCTCTGAATGCAAATGAAGGCGTGGGGCAGGGAGGGCCCATCAATGTCTGTCTTCCCTTTGATAGGTCAGGAAAAATAAGTATCAAAGCTCCTTGCCCAGCACATGACATTATGGGAATGTGCCAAGAGCAGGCTGCAACTTGGGAGCATTGAAGCTCTACCAGAGCTGCAAAGAAGCGCTTGACTAGGAAAGGTCTTTAGCTCCTCAGTGTCACCCAGGAGTCTCCAGAGCAGAATGTTGGATGCTCGTTATCCAAGTCAAAGAGGGATTTAGCGATGGGCCAAATCAATCCTGTGCATTGCTCCATTAAGATCAAGGGATTCGGTTCTCCACTGCCGAGTGGACTCACCCAGGGTAAAATGCTCCCATGCTGATTTGCTCATGGTTCACTCTCACTTTGCACTGGTGCAAATGACCTGTGCAAACTGCAGGGCAATGGAGAACCATGGTCATGAAGTCTGGCTTGGTTTGTGCACATCAGATGTAGGGCTTGAAAGAGGTCTCTTATCGGGGTGACTTCCCATTGCCTTTGGTGCCTTGGAGGCTTATTCCTTCATCATTCTTACTGCTTCATCGGGGATTAATTAAAAGGCAACACTCTGATTTTCTTGCCTGCAGATCTTTGCTTCTGGTGCACAGCACGCAGTCTAATACCAGGGCGATTTCATCAGAGATGTTTGTTTTAATGGAAGCCGTGTGGTCTTCATCATGGGGGGGCTCCCCCCCTTGTTGAATAGTGGTTAAGACCCAAGTGGTAGCAACTGTTGCAGTCTCTGCTGCAGGAGGCACTGGGCTGACTGAGAAGTGGCAGTGATGGTGGAGTACTTCTTGGGAGGTGGTTTGCTGAATTCCTCTCCTCTTCCCCTCCGCCCCACACACCCCTGCTAGCAGTGTCGGAAATGAGAGAGAGATGTGATGGTGCAGTTTTCTCTGACTCATGCCTCTCTGCTTTTGTAAGCTTTTTTTTTTTTTTTTTTTTTTTCCCCTTGTCTTCCTGGGTGTTTTAGTGCTGGGTGTTCAAGTGCCTGTCTGAAACCAGAAAGCAGGTTTGGGTAGCCAGAAAACACCATAAAATTACAAATCTAGAATGCACAAAACTTCCATAGAGGAACTGCTTAAGTCAGGGTGCCGGTTCTGATTTCAGTCTGGGGGAGGCAGCTTGCAGCAGCAGCCCCGAGGGTGCTTAGGCCCCTGGAAGCTAAGGATAAAATATAAAAAATCAGTCTATTTTGGGAGCATTTGTGGGTTTCATGTAGGTTTCCTACAACAAAATTACCAACACAGCACAAACAGGCAACAGCTGATGGAGAGGAAGGCCCAGGATTCTTCAGGAAAACCTGTAACAAGTTCCCAACGTCCATTTCTATCTGGACAAACTGTTGAAAGTTTTAGTTGTTTTTGGCAACCTTTCTGGTGAAACTTACCAATGTAATGTCCTGCATAGTAGCCTGATGTATCCTCTTAGTCAGTCAGAGTTTTATATACGCCAGCCTCTCATGAGGCAGGCCGGTAGTTTCATCAGTTCGTTGAGGCCTTGATTCAGGAAAGCACCTGAGCACACATTTGACTTTCAGCTTGTGTTTTGAGATCTGTTGACCTTGCTAAGGTTAAAGCATGTGCTTAAGTACCTGTCCCAAATAGGGATGCAGGGTGTTCCCAAATGGAAGAGGGTCAAAGCAGGGGCCAGTGACTTTTCCTCTCTTCCCCAGGGCTTAGGAAAGACTCCAAAACCAACTTTTAAACTACAGAGTGGGCCAATAGCATCTTGGCCTATACTTTTTTTTTTTTTTATATAAACTGAGACTCGGGGAAATTATGTAACTGCCATTTTAGAAATACAGCTTGTGAGTGGTGGTAGTGAGGGAAAAGAGAGTTTGGGGTTGAGCTGACTCCAAGATATCCGCCCTCTGGGTGTAGAGTGAAGGGGAAGGATAGTTAAGGATATAAAACAAGGAATATTTTTTCCCAGGGGAAGGGCTTGTCTTTGAAGCATTAAATAGCATTAAGCTCTTTCTCTGCTTGCCAACTTGTTTTTAGGTAAGGAGAGAACAGAAACACCAGGCGTTAAACTGACCGAGTGCCCCATCCCCTGTTTGGAAGTGATGTCCATGGCTGACGCTAGCAGTGTGACGGCTAAAACTAATTAGCAAGTCAAAAAAAACTCTGCACCAATTCCCTTTATGCATCTCACCCAGGGAACCATCCCTCTGCGCACACAGCCCCCTGGCACTATCCCTCTTTGCCTTCTGGAACGTACAGGAACACCATCCCTCTGCATGCACACATCCCCACACCCCATGGCACTATCCCTCTGCATGTACATGCCCCCTCCAAGTTCCCTGAGCACCATCCCTTCCCCTCCCCCAGTAACCCCTGGGGTACCATCCATCTGCACACCAGCACTCCCCCCCGCCCCAATCCTCAGGCCATCATCCCTCTCTGCACGCATGCACCCTGGGCACCATCCCTCTGTCCATCCCCATTGGGTTTGGTGGGCTGCCACACAATGGCCACACTGATGCTTAACGTGTGTGTCCTGCAGTTCAGCGCTTGCACGTTAGTGCAGCCACCCCAGGCAGGCAGGTTATGCAGAGAGGTCCCAGGCTCTGTCCCCCGACAAATTGCAAGGCACCTGGCTCTGCCTGGCACGAGGGGCTCCCCCTGCTCTGTTCTCCTGCCTGGTATGATGTGCAGAGAAGGGACGGGGCACTACTGCCCACCCCTATTTAAATGACACCCCTGGCTCAAGTGTAGCTAAATCAGAGTTCAAGTAACCAAGCCCACAGATGTCCCCTGAAGGCAGCACGTTCTGGGAGATGGAACAGACTCAGCAGTGTCATACGGCAGGCCTCAGTCTGGCCTCCTCCCTGTGTCTCTAAAACCAGAATTGGTGAGGGGAATTCTTGACGGCTTTGAGCTACTTAATTAGATTTACTTACCCCTGTACCCCCAGGGCGTGCGTGTGCTTGTGCGTGGAGAATGTCCATCCGGCCTCTGATCGGAGGTCTTAGGAGCGGGGACAGTTATGGATCGTGCCTCAGGGAGGTTGGCATATCTCCTCTACGGGGCAGCTTTCCCTGTGCTGTCTGGAGCGGAGGAGGGGAGTGCGGAGACTCTCTAGGCCTCTTCCATGGCTGGCATCCACATGAAAACGAACCTGGCTGTGTTTGAGAGAACCGTGAGGGAGGAACCCAGCCCCTACAGCTCAAGGTTTGAGCATTCACTCTCTGCGTGGAAGAAAACCAGCCAGGGGCTCAAATGAAATTACAGCTCTTAGGAGACCCTTGCAGTGTGTGTCATGGCTAGGCACTTTGAGTGCCTTCACCCCTCTTTCCCTGACCTGCTCCGTCCCCCTTGCTCCTTTCTATAGCAAGGACCCCATTTTACTCCTCTTTTTGGGTGGGATCTCAGCCAGCCAGACCCGCCTTTTATTTTTCCATCCCACTCAAAGGCTGAGCAGTAGCTTTGGAAACCACCTTGTGGCCTGTGTTTACAGGGGAGGGTCAAACGAGAAGATCAGTGGTCTATGAAGCAGGTGGAACTGGATACTGTTGAAAACGGGAGATTGCTCTAGAAGATGGACCCCAGCCTGGTGCAATGCGGCAAATCCTGTGTTCCTAACTGAATCCAAGTAGAAGGAGCTGAACTGGCTGCAGGTTTCATCTTAGGTGGCTGCAGGCCACGCTTTGGGCTTCAGAGCATTGAGCCAGTGACATGGCTGCATCTGCCTGTTCCTTCCCAGGCAGCACCTGGCTCTCCCACTGATTTTCAGGGCAAGGCGCGTTTGTGTGCAGCATTTGATTAAGGCTCTTTGTCTTGCATTTAATTTTCTCTAATTAAAGCGCCTAGCAGCCGCAAGCATAAGCACCCTGGAAATCCGTGAAATAAATAACTCCAGCTATTACTGCCTGGGGGCTTTCTTGAGTTGTGTTGGCTCTGAATGCTGAGGAAATGGGCTAGCACTTGGAGACTGCCTGGTTCTTATTGCCATGCTGCAGGATTCTGCTGTTTGTCCCTTCTCCAAGCTTCCTTGTTTGGACAACACGGCCTGGAACGGATCTGTGTGCATGCAACCTTAATGCCTCCTGAGCCCACGGGTAATAGGTACTGCTGGAATCTTGCAGCATGTTGGACAGAGACTTCCTAGTGTGGCCACCTTCCGGAAAATCTGACTGTGGAACAGTTGCCCAGCTGCCCTTCTCCTTACTGAGTTGCATTTCTGACCTCCTAGCACTGTGTGCCATCCTTGGAAAGGCCCTGATGAGGTCTGTTCTGCAGGTGACTTTGGGCAAGGAAAAAGAGGATGAGATAAAAAAGGTGTCTGGCTTTCCAAAGAGCTCAGGGTCTATTTTCCAAGTGCTCGGCATCCGCCATCGAGACCGGATTATTCACAGAGCGCCGTGCTTAGCAGCTGCTGTTGCAAACAGTGCTGAGTGACGATGAAAATCCGGACTCTTGTTTTGGTACCTAAATAGAAGCTGAGTTCTTCTGAAAGTTCATGAACTTAGGGGACCCAAGATGGAAGCCTGTGGCTTGGTCATTTTGCAGAGGGTAGCAAAGGTGCCTTAGCTACTGTAGGTTTCAGAGTAGCAGCCGTGTTAGTCTGTATTCGCAAAAAGAAAAGCAGTACTTGTGGCACCTTAGAGACTAACAAATTTATTAGAGCATAAGCTTTTGTGAGCTACAGCTCACTTCCACCAAATGCATCCGATGAAGTGAGCTGTAGCTCACGAAAGCTTATGCTCTAATAAATTTGTTAGTCTCTAAGGTGCCACAAGTACTGCTTTTCTTTTAGCTACTGTAGGTATGACATGCCCATGTGCAAGCTGACCCCATATGTAGACACCTCAAGTCGGATGGCTTTAACCACCGAAAAGGCCACAAGGTTTAACCAGAGGGAGATGACACGCTCTGCCTAAAGAGACGTCTGGTCTGAACAACGGGGATGTTGGGATCAGGGTGTTGGTCCAGTGTCTGTGATCAGGACTAGAACTGCCTGGACTGCTTTTCATTAAAAAGTGTGGTGTGTCAAACCGCTGTGTAGATGCAGAAACTGCTGATCTTCCACATAGTCTTAGAAAAAATCTGTGCCATGCCCCGTTGGATTCAGGCTATAACTTATGTCACTGTCAGCAGAAAGATCCCATTGCGATGGCCAAGATTTTTAACATTGACTAGTGGTGTGGGGTACCTAGCCTGAGATGCCTTAGAGGGCCTTGATCCTCAGATGGTGGGTGCTTGGCAATTGGGCCCCTTTTAAGGGGTCTTAATTTGGGAGCCCCAGAACCGAGGCACCCAAATTCACCAGTTGCTTTTGGAAAGCCACGCCTGATCTCTTTGTCACATCTAAGGTAGAGCGCGCCTCAAAGTGCGGCTTCATATCTTCCCTTGTTTTGCAAATGGAGCACATCCCCTCTGGAAGTTTATCGCAAGTGTCTGTGTAACCCCACAATGTCATTGGTGGAAATGCTTTTCAGAGCACGGTCTCCTTTGATCTCTTCATTAAACGGGGGGAAAAAAGCAGGCAGATTTTGGGCGGCCGCAGTTACCCTGCGCTCTCAGGTCCCCTGGCAGCGGAGAGTTCCCTGGTGACCCTTGCATCCCTTCTTATCTTTGTTTCTATTCAACTCCACCAGCCACTGAAGCGCAAAAAAAAAAAAAAATAAAGTTTAATGGAAGAAAAATTCATTTGCAATCTTATTTGAATGCCTGGATTCCCCCAGGCTGGAAGGAGTTTTGATTCTCTTGTTTTTAACAGTTTGTTTTTTATCTGGGATGCCTGCGGGGAAATCCTGTAACCACCAGTTAGGAATAAAAACGCATTAAAGCTGCATGTGAAGAAATGTTTTGTTGTTTTCTTTTCTTTTCTTTTTTCCTTTTTTTTTTTTTTTTTTTTTTTTTTTTTTTGCTGTCACTACTCGGGCCTGGCCCTCTCTGTTCCGTGCTGCAGTCAAGAGCTCAGCATGTGAGAAAAGATGAATAAGCTGAAAGAACTGCTCTTAGTCCTTGGAAATGCCAGTCCCTGACATTTCCTTGTGGCTAATGCTGGTTCCACCCCTGTTAGGTTCTTCGGGAGCAGACAAGCCGTATGCATTTTAAACACTTTTTTTGACCAAATCTGCTCTTCATCCTAAAGCTCAAAGCCAATGGTTCTCAACCTTTTTGATACCAGGGACTGGCTTGCAGCCTTCCTAAAGTGTCAGGGAGATCTCGGGGACCAGAGCCAAACCCGATGTTGAGAAACACTGAGCTAAGCCATCTAGTCAATGGAGAGGTGCTCATCATAGCTGATACAGGGTATGTCTGGTTTCAGAGTAGCAGCTGTGTTAGTCTCTAAGGTGCCACAAGTCCTCCTTTTCTTTTTGCAAATACAGACTAACAAATTTATTTGAGCATAAGCTTTCGTGAGCTACAGCTCACTTCATCGGATGCATCGGTATGTCTGTGTCTACACAACAAAAGCCTTGAATCCAACTAGCGCTGGTAACTATAGCAGTGACGATAGCACAGCTAGCAAGATGAGGGTGTACCCAGGGTCCGCTCTGGGCTTGCACTATCCATCCTGTGCTGTGTTCACTGCTAGCCACATTCAGATTAGCACAGGTAGGCCTAGCCCCTGCACATCTTTTGCTATGTAGAGGTACCTATAGAGGGAACCTCTCCTCTGTCGTATCTGTCTCAAGGGGTTTGTGCTGACACCCAGCTCTGTGCTATAGGATGGCCTGCTGCATTCAATAGGTGGGTGATAGCACAATCCTTGATCAGCCCAGTGGAGTAGTAGGTGTCCTGCTTCCGACACCCATGTGGGATTTGGATAACTGAGCATAACAGGATGGAATTGAGCAAAGGGAAACTCCAGCTGGAATACTGGGCCTTCCGGCTGCTTTCCCCTCCTATTTCTGGCGTCGGCTAGAACTGACCGGGCAAAGCCCAGGAGGAGGAGCAAGAACCAACTGGTTTATCAGCCTGGTGGAGCTTCCCATGTGTGAGATCAGAGACTGCAAAGACCTGCGGGGTGGCGGGGGGACCTCTCTCCACCCAGTAAGGGCTTGGTCCCTACGGTACGCTGGAGCGTGGTGTCCAGTCTGTATCCCATTGGATACCTCCCTAGAATCTGAACAGCTTCTCTTTGCCTGGCTGAGTTCTGCGAGGGCTGCATCTCAGTTGCTCTTCTGGTTACACCGAGTCACTAGCCAGGGGCTAGTGTGGCTACTCGGAGATTCAAGCAGTGCCTGCATGTTAACCCTTTCGTGACCAGAGCAGGGAAGTTCTTAGCGTATCATAGAATCTCAGGGTTGGAAGGGACCTCAGGAGGTCATCTAGTCCCACCCCCTGCTCAAAGCAGGACCAATCCCCAATTTTTGCCCCAGATCCCTAAATGGCCCCCTCCAAGGGTTTAGCAGGCCAATGCTCAAACCACTGAGTTATCCCTCCCCCCCCATACCGTAAAAGAATGTCATCTTCTGGGGGACGGGAGGTATATGGCGCTCAGTTAAGGTTAAGTGGCCCAATTTAAAGCCTTGTTAATTATCTTTCTCTCATCAGTTACTCTATCATGCTTTATTTATTGATCTGTGCTGTAAATTAAGCTGCAAGAAATAAAGCCTCACTGACAGGTGCTCCTAAACCAAGAGCTTTAGCTGCTGGGCAGGATCCAGTTCCAAGTGAGGCTTCTGCATACATGTTCAATATAGCCTGATACCAAGGTCCAGAAGCTGTCTCCAGGAAGGGGGGGGTCTGAGCAGAGAGCAACTATGAACCACGAGCTGGGGAAGGAGCACAGAAAGCTTATTCTGATGGAGTATCTCTGCTGGCTCGAACAGAGTTGTACTGGGGTCAGCCATGTGCAAGAGATAATACTGGGGCCTGTGGGGCCAGAGACCTCTTGTTAAGGCTTGCGGTGATCACAGTGGGCACAAGAAGTTTGGAGGCTTTTCTATCTGGTCATGTGATAAAGGAGGCTGGGCCTGATTCACAGCGTGGTAACGCAAAGAAGTGGAGGGGTGGAGTTATGCGAAATAACTTAAGAAGGCTCAGAGTTGGGGGGCAAGAGGATCAAACTCCAAACTGGGGAAAACTAAGCTAAACTTAGGGGAAGCTGTCTTGGCAGTACGACGGATTCAGCTGAAGAACAGATACCCAAGGGAAACACGAGGGGGGAATCCCCATCATGTGGCACATTTAAAAACTAGGCTGGGAAAACCTAAGCAGTGTGCCATAGGGCATTGCCCTCTTAGTCAGGGAAGGGGCAGGCTGGTGCTTTGTCCCTTCTTGGATTCCTACACTGCAGTGAGACACCTGTGGCTGGCCTGTACCAGCTGACTCCTACTTGTGGGGCTCGGGCTAAGGGTCTGTTTAGCTGCATGTAGATGCTCTGGCATGGGTTGGAGCCCAAACTCTAGGGCCCTCCCACTTCGCAGGGTCCTAGATCCCAGGCCCGATGTCTCCACTGCAATTATACAGCCCTTTCACCTGAGCACCGGGAGCCCGAGTCAGCTGGCATAGGCATGCCGAGCTAGCTTCGATCTAGCGAGAGTGGCTAAAAAATAGCAGTGTCAATGTGGCGACCTGGACCCCTGTGCTGGCTAGCTCTGAGTGTGCGCCCAGGTTTGTGGCGGGGGTTGTGCAGCCCACGCTGAAGTCAGTGTCACCCCGTCTTCACTGCTATTTAGCCAGGCTAGCTAGATTAACACTCGCTTGGGTATCCTGCCTGAGCTGCAGTTACGCCTCTGGTTGCAGTGTGGACCTACCCCAACCCTCCATCCCCTGTGCATTAAAGGTGAGATGAAGGTGCCTGGTCTTCTGACCGCAGATGGAAAGGGAAGGATCCATTCTGGGAGCGATAGGGTGGCTGAAAGGGTCTGCTCTTCAGAGAACGTCCTGGGAGCAGTTCAGATGAAAAGAGCCCCTTGGGTCAGCTGAGGGGCTCTTGTTGACTTTCCTCCTTGTGTTGGAGGAGGAGTGTTGCTGGCAGAAGTTTCTCTAGTTGTAGAAGTTCCTCTGTCTTGTCCATCAGAGACTAGTCTCCTGCAGCAATTCGGGCAGCTTCCCCCCCCCCCCAAGGAGCAGAGGGGTTCGGAGGGGTGTGGGTGCAGCTACTACCCATGGTTGACTGGGCAAACCAGTGTTCCAGGCCAGGGTGTCTGGGCAAGGTGCGTACGTGAGAATGGGTCTAGAAAATGACTGACTAAGATACATGAAGTGGGCAGTCACCATGCAAGGAGCTGCTGGACTGAAGGATGAGACTCTTCCTGGAGCCCTGCATTCCCCACCTAGTTTTGAGCCACGTATGAGGATCTTGCAAATATGATCTGTCCCCACCCTGGCTCCCTGCTAAAACAATAGCGGGGTGGGGACAGAAGAGGCTGCTTGGAGAAAAGTAAGAAATAAAAGTAGGGAAGCCATGTCGTGAGAAATGTCATGTTAGCTCATGGCTTCTAGTATATCCTCGGCTATAAATGATCCTGGGCCAGCACCCTTGAAAGTTGGAGCACTGGATGGTAGTATAGCAGCTGCTGATCTCTGCTCCTGTCTGTAAATGGGCTGTCCTATTGGTTAATCACTGGACTGGGACCTTGGAGATCTGGGTTCTCGTCCCAGATCTTCTACTTGGGCACATCACTCAGTCATCTGAGCCTTAGTTCCACGTCGGTGAAATCGGGCTGAGGCTAGCACAGGGGCACTGTAAGGATAAATACATTGTTTGCGAGGTCGTCTTGTGCAGTAATGCTGGAGGCCACGTAACTACTTCAGCGGGATCTGCACTCCCCCAACTGGAGGGCAGGGAGCACTTTAGAACCCAGCTCCCAGTGCTGTGACTTGGGGCCCACTTTAGTTCCTTGCCAGATGGACACTTTTTTTTTTCTCGAAGAAGCAGGGCTTGAAAGCTCTCTTTTCCTGGTGCGATGGGCAAAGACCCCTTCTAGACAGCTGGGGCTCCGATCCCCTCGGTGCTGCGTGTTTGGAGGCATTCGGGGAGCGCTGGACGGGAGGGAACAGTCTATATGAAGACCTGCAAAGCTGTTAACTTCCCCTGCCTGCTCTGCTTGCCACAGGGGAGGAGAACCAGCCTGGATGGATGTGTCCTGACGAAGACAAGAAAAGCAAAGCTCCCTTCTGGTGTCCTATCCTGGCCTGCCGCATACCTGCCTTCTCCTCCAACGCCCTCGACCTGCAGGTAAGAACCCAGCATCTTCTAAGCAGGCTGGGGGAGAAGAGAAGAGAACTCCCAAGGAGAGCAGATGTGAGGTGGGCTGTTAGACTGCCCCATGGGAATGCATCTGTCTTTCTGGTGCCTCTCTTTGCCGCTTGTAAGTGATGTGGGAACGGGTGCCCTGGTCAGTGCTGCTAAGTGGGAGTCTGGGGGTTTTCATGTCTCTTTGGGAGATGCTCACAGGAGGTGATGAAGGAAGGTTTCTTGGTCTCGGAGGATTAGACGTGTCTACTGTGGGACTAGTCCCTGGTGGTAGAATCGGGGCGAGTTCTTGTGTGGCTTTTGTGGCTAGATGCTAGCAAAAGGGAGGATGATGGCTCAGGGAAGTGAGGGGAGTCTCTGGAACTGGACTGCAGGCCAGTGGAAATTGTAGGTGCTGCATTGATGCTGGCGCACCTGTCACAGGTAAGCCTGCACTAGCTATTGTGGTCAGCTTGCTCAGATCATGGGCTGTGGTTGGCTTATAGTGCAGAAGTGCCTAGGAACCCCAGTCGTGGGCCAGGGGCCCCACTGTGCTAGGGCTGTACGAACACAAAACCAAAAGCCAGTCGCTGCCCTGGAGAGCTGGCAGTCTAAGTAAATGGTACAACCTTGTCACAGTGTGACACAAGCCTGGCAACCTCCCCAAGATAGGAACACATGGATAGCGATGGTCCCCCTGTGAGTTAAGACTCAGGGGTACAGCCCTGGACTGGCCATCAGAGATCCTGGCTCTCACTAACTCACTGAATGACTCTGGGCAAGAGACTTAATCTCTCTGTGCTCCGTTCCGAGCGTGGGGATACCAGCACTTCATTTCTGCTCCGTCAGTCTGGTCTTTTTCCACTGTGATCTCCTCGGAGCAAGGACAGTCTGTCTGTAGATGGATGGACAGCACCTAGTGCCATGGGGCCCCCATCTCAGTTGGCACCTCTCGGCTCTACCAAGATAACAGGCAGCCAAGTTTGCCTATCCATGGGGATACTGTAGCGGGATGCTACAAATGACCCATGTTAAGTGGGTGGATGCAGCATCTCAGGAAACAAGCCAGCGAAAACCACTCAAAAGCTCCCGTTAGTTCTTGCGCATAGAAACCAATGTGGTGCGGGGATTAAGGACAGGCTGAGCCACGACTGCAGCTCTTGCTTGGTGACCTGCTTTCTTCCGGCATTGTCCTGGGAGCTCAAGGTGTAATCGGCCGGCCGGTCAGCCTGTCCTTGCAGCATGCTGCTTTCCTGACAACAAAATCAGTTTGGTCTTGACTGCCTCGCCACACTCTCTTTACAACACCCCATCTCTGCTTCGCTCCTGACTGCTGTGTGGGGTGGGGGGGCTTGAAGGTTCACTCCGCTCCTTGCACCTGCAAAACCCTGCTGACCTGCTCAAGCAGCCACTCAAAATACCCATGTGGGGGTCCTGATCCACCTGCCTTGCTCCTGGAGTTGAAATGCTACAGGCTGCTGGGAGGTGGGAAGTGCGTGGGGGGATGGGAAGGCACTGATCTGCGGGGCGATGATTTTTTTCCCCGTGGGTGCTCCAGCCCTGGAGCACCTGCGGAGTCAGTCCCTTGGAGTCTCAGATATAGGGCATGAATCAGGCAAGGTGATGGGGAGGGTTGGACTCTCCTTTCCACCATCTAATAGGGAACAAAATGTATTGTGTGCCCCAAGCCCTCTGCAGGTTCAGTGCATCGACACATGCACGTGCTATGGAAAGGGCATGGGAGGTTGGTGGCTTAGGAGGATGGCAGCCAATTAACCCTCCCAGTAGCCTTCTTATGTAGGAGAGTCGCATCCTCATGGGGAAACTGAGGCACGGCATCTCCATGGCAATGCCAAGGATCGAACCCAGGAGTTCTGTCTCCTTGTCTCTATCCACTGGACAGTGCTATCTCTTAGTGCATCATGCCTAACAGGTGTTAGCTAAGCGTGGCTATTCAGGCGCCCACCTGTCTCCTCTTGCTTCTGTTTCAAGAGATGCGGCCTGTACCAACCCCGCAGCCTCTCTCCTCCCACCCCAGCTTCTCTGTTGCCATTCATGACAGAAGTCACCCAATCAGCTCTCCATCAGCGAGATGAATTAGGGCTCCCCCAGCGCTGGGGTTTTCATCCAATTACCAACAGTAACAGATGTGATGTTGTCGAGCCGCCGGCTCCCTTCCCCCTCCCGCAGCTGGCTCCGGCGGGAGCCTTCGTCAGCGGAGGAACACATTCCTTCTGGAGCCCTCGCTGCGGTGCCGGCTAATTAGACCGAATGGCGGGCTGTCTCTCTGCTGGGTGGAGCAGGGCTGTGTGTGTTTTGCAGGCGTGGTGCTTTCTTATCAGCCCTGCCATAGATTCTGCTCTGTGCAGGTTTTTTTTTTAAAATGCTAACAAGGGCACTAGCTGGAAGAGGACAACGCTCCTGTCTTTAATCTACAAAGTTCCTTTGCCATGGTAACATCCTTCTCTCCTGTCCCCGTGGAGACTGTCGCTTTTGTGATGTCCTCTGACTTCAAACACTTGCCCGAATCTCACTGGGGTCCCAGGAGCTGAGGACCTTCCAGGCTCTTTCCGCGGAGCCTTAAACTTTCCAGATCCCTCACCAAATTCAGACTAAGCCCTCCGGTTCTGCCCCCTCCACCTTGCTCTGCCAGCGGCGAATCATCACTCAGATCTGCACCAGCTCCTTCCCTAAGCAGATCGTAGTCGGTGCCAATTGGGAGGTGGCCTTGGTCCCTTCTGGGAAAAAATCCAGGCTGGGCTTTGCTTGGCACTGTGCGCACTGGTGCCAAGACAAGTCCCCAGCTCCATGGATGTGCTTGGAATGTGGAGGCGGGGAGGGTGTGTCTGGGGGCCTCTCTGTACCCACTCGCTCCCCTGTGGGGCTACAGGAAGAAATGGAGAGAATCCCAGCTGGCAGTGCCCAAATCCTTGCTGGACTTCTCCGCCATGGAAGGTGCCAAAGGGACAGGTTGTAGTTTGCTTCAGTATCCCCTATCCTCAAAGGGCAAAAAGCTTGTACCCCAGCATTGGTTGCACTGCAGCAAGCTTCCTGCAAGGGTTCCCATGCTGGACCAGTGCTGATTGCAGTGAATCTGTGTCAGGGCTGTGCGTGCCTGGATACCTATCAAATCCCTGCGCTGAGGGATTCGTTAGGGTGGCGATCGTCGGTAAAGGCCTTGACTTCTCCACCCTTTGCCACCTGTTTTATTCTCTCCCATCCCCCATTCTCCTGGCATCTCTACACGAGCTCCTGGCATCCCCTTCCGCCACCTGATCCATGGCCCTTACAGCCCCCTCCCCGCTCCCCCTATGAGAGCGACTTCTCCAGCCCATTCCTAGCAGATGGGCTGGGTCCCAGTGCCTTTGAATGAATAAATGACATCAGTCAATTTAAAACAAAACAAAGCTAGAAAAGCCCCCATGAGAGACTAACTGGGGTGCTCATTAAAGGGCTAAATGCCATCAGAAAAGCCTGTAGTCATGGGAGATGGGGTATCCGGAGGGAGGTGCCCTCATCCGTGTGCCCTTGAAGAGCAGCGGGGTTGCCAACCTCCAGGACTGAAAGAAACCTCCAGGAATACGTCCAACCAAAATTGGCAAGCCTAAACAGCAGTTACTTGTCTGGAGCTCTGAGCAAGAGCTTGATGGATGTGCCAAGTGGCCGGCTTTGCCAAGACCATCCATCAGTCTCCGATGCACTGGATGGAGCAATCTGTTGTGGGCCTCCAGCCCCCTTTACCTGTCTTGCTGCATGTCATCTGTGTCCAGTTCTTGGATTCTTAGGCCCTTTGTGGAAGCTCAGGAATATGTGAACCCTATCCTAGCAACTAGAGCCATGTTGTGATGGCTGCCCAAATTTATCCATGTGCCCACTGGAAGCAAGGAGGAGAAGGGGGAGGTACAGTTCAGTGTCTTGTGATGGGCCAGCTGAGGGGCAAATCTTGCCGGCATACCCCACAGTTCCGCTCTAGGAATCTTCCCATGTGCTTCACCGGGGAAGGGCGGGTGGCCTGCCCTTTACCGCCCTCCCTCGAGGGTTTGCTGTGTTCTGGGCTTGCAGGAGCCGTGCTAGCAGAGGCTCCTATGGTGATCCACCCAACCAGCAACTCCCTCAACCATATCCCCCACCACCGACTGTTTGGGCTGGGCTGCCTTCCGCCATCCTTGCAGGCCCTGCGGTGCTGCCATAACCTGCCCTTGTCTGGCTATATATTGTGTATGGGGACCCTATGCACCAGTTCCTGCCTCCAGGCACTGGGGGGAATTGATCCCTGCAAGTGATGGATGCTTTGACTTCACCCAAACCGCAGCACGTTTAGGGTCAGGGCAACACAAATGATTAGGGGGCTGGAGCACATGACTTATGAGGAGAGGCTGAGGGAACTCGGATTGTTTAGTCTGCAGAAGGGAAGTGTGAGGGGAGATTTGATAGCAGCCTTCAACTACCTGAAAGGGGGCTCCAAAGAGGCTGGATCTAGACTGTTCTCAGTGGTAGCAGATGACAGAACAAGGAGTGATGGTCTCAAGTTGCAGTGGGGGAGGTTTAGGTTGGATATTAGGAAAAACTTTTTCACTAGGAGGATGGTGAAGCACTGGAATGCGTTACCTAGGGAGGTTGTGGAATCTCCTTCCTTAGAGGTTTTTAAGGCCCAGCTTGACAAAGCCCTGGCTGGGATGATTTAGTTGGGGATTGGTCCTGCTTTGAGCAGGGGGTTGGACTAGATGACCTCCTGAGGTCTCTTCCCACCCTGATATTCTATGTCTAAACACTCCCCTGAGTGTGCCCTCTGTGTGTCTCACCTGCTGCTTTTGCTGCCAAAAACAAGGGTTTGCTGCACTTAGAGTTGTAGTGTTAGCACAGCTACGGGAGAGCGAGCTGGGGCTTTGTTCTGACTTGCATATCATCAGTTCTGGGTCCCACTCTGTGAGGTTAAGAGGGAGAAAAGATGCATCTCTCTGTCTGCATGCACTATAGGCACTATAGATCCCAGGCGAACTATGGGGCAGAGGAAGTAGGAAAAGTCCCATGTTTGCCTTATTAAATGGAGTCCGTTTGCTCTGATAGTTGCGGAGGGAATCAAGATGTAAAAAAGAATCTGGGTCTCTAGCTCCCCACTCGCTCCGAGAATGACTGTGGGTTTTGCAAAGGCAAAACAGCCTAGTGGTAAGAGCAGGGAACCGGGAGCCAAACAAAGCTTGCCTGATTTGTGCCACGGGAGTTCATCCGAAACTCTGCCTCTGAGGCTGATGTGTCTGCGTTTGCCTACTCCCGCCCAAGATATCGATCTGTGGTTTGAAAGCGCTCCCGAGCTCAGCTGTAACGGTAGGAGGCTCACTTGGTTCCATAATGGAACCTTCAGACAGGACGCCTGGCTCCATTCCTGGCTTGGCCACGAGCCCGCTGCCTGACCTTGAGCGGATCGCTTTGGGTGAGACTTAACGAAAGCCCACCTGACTGATCCTGACCTGTGATCCCGAGTTGCTTAGGTGCTGCTGAAAAACCTACCCTGGGCCTGCCTGTGATTCTGTTGCCCCATCTGTTAATAAGGCTACTTACCTGCCTCACAGGGGAGCGAACGCACCCCTTTCCAAACGGCTGTGATCTTAACACGCGGTGGCATCCGATTCCACACTAATGCTGGGTTGCTAGGATCCGGGTCGGGTTTTGAGATCGTGCGTGAGGGCTGTGAACCGGAGAGTGGTTGTTCTGTCTTTCTTACACTTCCCCAATGCAACTTCTGTTGAATTGAGATCTCTGTAAATATCCCATGCTCCTGTCGAGAAGCTGGAAAACTGGACTTCAAAATAGTGTCTCTAAAAATGGCTCTTCAAAGTCCCACGCGGCCAGAGTAGGAGGGGAAGAATCGAGTATTTGACGTCTCTGCGGGCCAGTGAAATGTCCAGGCTTGTGTGCAAACCATAGATTGCTTTGCCAGGAGGCTGGGGGGAGTGGGGTTGTTGGCAGATCGCAGGGCCAGAGGGCCATCTTCTCTACCTTGATGGCTCATAATTATGCAGCTGCGCTGCTGTGGTTTGGGGAGCATCTGATCAAAATTTCACCTCTCTGCATGTTGGGGTGCAGACGGACGGTGGAGGGGTCAGTGGGGGGAGAGCATTTCGGATCCGATTGTGGTTCTTGCATTTATCTTCTTACTTGTATGATGATTCCCAGCAAAGTGCTATCCAGGCCTCAACTGTTGGCGTCATGTCTCTCTTCCAGCTTGGAGCCGTGGTGCACAATCCCGTCCAGTCCTCGCTGCTGGGCTTCTCTGCCGTGAGCACCTCCCTCCCGCAGGGGTATCTGTGGGTGAGTACGGGCTGAGCTGGCTTGTTTGGGGAACAGCTCCTGAGAGCCGAAGGCTAGAGCCTCCCACTAATCCCAGTCGGGGCTCGCCCTCGAGGGCCCGAATTAGCTCAGGCTTGAGATGCTCAGATACCCCGGTGATGGGCAGGAGTGCGAAGAGGAGAGATGCTTTGTAAGGGATTCAACCAAGTTGGTTTTCCTGGACAATCCAGGCTAGCACGCTACTGGTGCTATTGGCGAGTGTCAGATGGGCAGCAAGGGGGTGGGCAGTGAAGTGCCAGAGCCCCAGTTACACTTGGGCCTGAGGTTTTGGTTCCTTGCATGGAAATCCAACGTTCAAGCAGGGCAGTGCATAAACTACCCAAAGTAATTGCAGTAATTAACTCCTGGATGCTGCCAAGTGGGTCTGTGGCATGGGGTAGAGGCCCCCCTACTCCACCCTCCGAGGCTCCTTTAGGGAGATCCTGTGCACCTCCTAGAGCTTACAGACCAGGAGGGGCCGTTCTGATTAGCCTGACGCCCACAGCCCCTGGCCGGAGAGCCTGACCCAGCGTGTCCTGCATCAGGCCCAGTAACCTCCGAAACCTGGGAGGAACTACCATGGGCATAGTCCAAGTAGCTTGTCCATCCCAGTCTCCACCCCATGGTAAAGCCGGGGCTGAAAATGGGGCACTATGTTGTTAGCAGTGGCGAGGAAGGGGTCAGGGGTGGGGGAATATTCCAGCCTGCAGGGGCGGAAGTTAAAAGCCCCTCCGGGTGGCTTCCTGTATCCCCCACAGGTTGGAGGAGGCCAGGAAGGCGCAGGAGGCCAGGTGGAGATCTTCTCGCTCAACCGCGCGGTGCCCCGCACGGTGAAGTCCTTCCCGGTGGCTTCCCAGGTCCTCTGCATGGAATACCTTCCTGAGAAAAGCAAGGAGGAGCAAGAGCAGGGGAAAGCAGAGGATTCGAGAGCTGCCGCTGACCAGCCCTCCGCTCCACATCCCACCATCTGTCTGGGGCTGCAGGATGGCAGGTGAGGTTTGGGCAGGGGGCACCATCTCCCGAGAGCGGGGGCTCGGCTTCACCAGCACTCCGCTCTAGCAGCGCTGTTGGCTGTCCAGCTGGCTGGCTCTTCCGTTGTTCTCCGTCTTTGGCTTTCCTCCTCTTTTTCACCCCAGTAGAATTCTGAGGACAGCCAGTGTCTCCCCCGCAAATCTCAAGTCTTACGTCCCCCCTCACCCGCATCTACTCCTGGAGCAATGAGCAGGGCTGGGCGTTGAGCTTCTCCACCCCTAAGATGATTTTTAAGGCTGCTCCTTTCCAAATTCTTCTGGCCCCTCCAGCCTGGACAGTGGAAGGCAGAGGCCAGGCCCTGAACAGGATATGCAAATTAGATCAGGTAGAACTCCCCCCGCCCCCCCATCTATCCCCCCATAGCCCTCCCTGCACCTCGTCTTGTCCCCACTTGATGCCAGAGGGATTCAGACTCTTCTGCCCAAGCAGGTAAAAATAGTCTCCATTAGGAGCCGGCGGTTGTGAGCTTTGGGCCTTTGCAGCAGCAGGACATCTCCCACCAGCCAGGAGCCTGCAAGGACCAAGCTCTGGACACCCACGATTTTCCCAGGCTTCGCTTTGTCTGTCTGTGGAAATCCTGGCAGCGTGTGTGTTGATTTGCCCACTGCTGTCACTTAGCTCCGTTACTACAGGCAACTGCCAACCGGTGAACCTAACCTGATCACACCCACTTGTCCCTAGGGTGGAGCCCTGAGTTTGGCATTGCAGACACCAGCCATGCACGTCATCAGTCCAAGAGCTCCACGTTCAGACAGAGCTGTGGGAGCCGTAGCTTCCTCCCTGGTTGGGATGTCTTCCTCCCGGGCTCCATCCCAGAGGGAATGCATGTTCTGGGTTAAATCGTATGCATGGAGGAGTTGGGCCGTACCTTCCTCTGTCCGGGAGCAAACGAGTGAAGCAGAACCCTGAGAAATCAGCCTGGGATGGCATGTTCAGAACCTGCTTTGTGCAGGTGGATCGGCTGGACCTGCTCCCGCTAACCGCTCTGTGCGGGGGGACTCCCAGCGCAGTCAGCGGCTGGCAGGACTGGACTTTGCACAGGTGCTCACCATTGTTACTCTGGCCTTTCCCACTCCTTCCCCCTCTCTCCAGCATCCTGGTGTATGGCAGCGTCGACACAGGGACCCAGTGCTTGCTGACCTGCAGCCCTGGGCGGCAGCCTGTCCTCTGCCTGAAGCATAGCCCCGAGTACCTGTTTGCCGGACTGCAGAACGGCACCGTAGCTGCTTATGCCAGAAACAACGGTGAGTGTGGGAGTGGCGCGCGGGGAGGCGGGCACTTTGCTTTTGATGTGTCCTCCCCAGGGATCTGGAATGAGACTGGGGAGATAGGAATGGTCTCCCAGCAGCAGGTGCGGTATCTTCGTCTCGCCGTTGCCCTGGCTGCAGTAGGGCCGGTAGTTAACCCTTTGCACTGGAGCATTGCCCGCAGATCTGTGCCTGGAGCATGGGTGTAACATGCCCAGTGCTAGCTAGGAAGGGTGGAATTGGATCTTCTTAACAGCTGCCATGCCCAGACTCTGGCCAGTGGCCTGCAGAGTAACACGGCATGTCAGAAGGGAAGGATGGGTCAGTGGCATAGGTTAGCCCCTAGGCTGTGGGAGCCCTGGATTCAGTTCCTTGCTGTGCCACAGACTTCCGCTGTGACCTTGGCCAAGTAACTTAACCTCTCTGTGCATCATTTCCCCCATCTCTAAAACAGGAATGATAACGTTGCCCTGCCTGCCTGTCTGTGAGGCACTCCGCTCCTGCACTACTGAAGGCCACAGATGTACCAAAGAGAGATGATGTGATATGAAAGGGTCCCATATACAACAATAGTTAACGATATATCCAGGGTGCTGATTGGATTTACTGGCCTGCAGTTTTCAGTCAGTTATTGCCATTCTCTTGGCCATTCACACACAGTAATTGTGGCCTGCATGCATGGTCCAGTGGTCCTAGGATTGCCCTAAGTCTCTGAGGGTGTTGTCACAAGCAGACAATACTTAACTGACCTAACGGAGGGACAGGCTTGTCCAAACCTTCCCTGGATCCTGTAGGGAAAGTTGGTCCAAGTTTATTGCCAAGTGATTTTTAAAACTTTCCCGCAATTGCAAATAAATATATATAAAAGAGAGAGAGAGAGAAAGAAATGGTAATTGGCTGTTCAGAATGCAATCGCTGGAATTCAGGATTCATAACAGCTGCAGAAATAAAATGCTATTTGAGAATTAGACTAATTTCCTATTGATGGGCTGTCACTTCTCTCTGGCATAGAAGACACTGGTTGTCTCCAAATGGCTTTTAAACTTCCTTGCTCTAGCTTCTAGTTAGACAATGGACGTTTGTTTCCAGCTATTCAATCCAATGAGCCTTTCTTGGTCTGCCAAGCTAGACAAGTGTTTGCCAAAGTGACACATCTGTCAGGATCACTTTTTTTTTTTCTTGGCCAATTTCTCCCTTTTCCAGAAATGTCCATTTACCCGAATAAATCAAATCCAACCAAGGACTCAGAGTAGCAGCTGTGTTGGTCTGTATTCGCAAAAAAGAAAAGGAGTACTTGTGGCACCTTAGAGACATGCTCAAATAAATTTGTTAGTCTCTAAGGTGCCACAAGTACTCCTTTTCTTTTCAATCAAGGACTGAGACTGATGGTGTACATGGTGGCTGAGGGCCAGAGCAAAGCCGTAAATGCCATTCGGGTTCTCAAAATAGGGCTAAAATGGTTTTTCTGTGCTGACCATCATCTTGGTCACCATCAGGGCTTGAACCTGGGACCTTCAGAGCCCAGAGCATGCACCCCTGCATCTTGAGCTAAAGAACTAACCACCTGTGCTGATAATCAGCGATAGACTCATAGCCTCGGTGCATCAGGCATAGGGGAAGATGCCTGAATGGCAGGTTGTGCAGAGATTTTTGGGCTGTGGATGACTTCTCCCTCTGGGTTGGACGTTGGGTGTCAGGTGTTATGTAATGGTGTGGGGTGATGAATGCTCGCTCCTCCGGCCCAGAGGTCTCTGCTTTGCTCCCTCTCCCGGTGCTGCATTAAGCAGCTGGCACGGGTGTGTCATCGCGGCCCGTTCAGGGTTATACACTGGGGTGTGTGCAGAACTCTGACTCCACGGGGCAGTGTGTTGGTTTTTTAAATGAGTTTTTGATAAGGAATTTATGGATTTTAATTAAAGGGGGAGAGGCGAAAGAAAGCCATCTCCTAGGTAGGCGGGAGTGTGTGGGAATGTAAATATGTGCACATATCTGCAGGATTCACGCAACACGGAGCTCTTGCTCTGTTGGTTAAATACGGTCGGGAACCCGGCTCCGTGCACCGCACAGAGCGGAAACAGCTCTCAGCTCCGTCTTTGCGTATCGCTCCTCTCCTCTGCTCTGTGACATCTCTGCTTCCTCCCTGCCTCTCCCCTGCTGCTGGGCTTTGCTTCTTTTGGCTCCCTGGGACTCGCACGACTTTAAAGATCTGCCATGCTGTGCCCCCTTCACTTCTGTTTCTCGTGCAAGGGGTTACCCTGAATAGCTGAAGGCGGGTGGAGTGGGTGAATGGCCAGGAATGAATTTCTTGGCTGGTTTCTGCTCCGAGTTGCTCTTGGTATCTGCCCAGGCTTGTGGTGAAAGGGGCAGCAGACGGGTATGGCACCCGCAGGGAGCATGTGGCATTGGTTTGCAGGGGTTCCAGTGAAGATGTCTCTGGAATTCTGGGCACAGCTGTTCCGCCTGGCTTCTGAAGGTGGCGTGGGCCTGTCTACTCGTGTTTTTTGGCATCCGTTCAGGTGCATCTTTTGCTAGTGTCAGGGCGGTATCCAGCACAGAGACCAGGCGCTGGGGTTCCAAGGCGTGGCGTTCCAGGGAGGGGGCCCACGTTCCATTCTCTCCGAGGTGCAGGATCTTTAGAGGCTGCAGGCTGGGTGTTTTCTTGAGTCCGCATAGAGTTCTCAGGGCTGGCGGTTTTGCAAAATCATCTCTTTTTGACTTTCTAAAGGGAGCAGATTCCCTCTGGAAGCCTTTCAGGGATAGCAAACAAGAGCCCCCGCAATGTCGTTCATTACAGATTCATCTCTCTGGCTCCCACTGCTCTTTAATGTTCTGCTGAAGCCATGGGAAATCTTGGCAGGACAAATCTGTGTCTGTGAAAAGCGCAGTGATGGCGGACCAAGGCCAGTCAGCCCTACCCGGGGTCTGTCTCCGGATCTCCCATGTCCGGGAAGGATCTGCAAGGAGGAAACTCGAGGTCTCAGTCCCATTGTCCTGGCCCAGCCATATAAACCGCAGTGCCACCAATGTGGTGCTGTTAGGTCCTTCCGGATGTGGGTGGCTCCCATCCCGTTTAGCCTGTGCTGAGGGCCTGGTCCTGTGAGGGGCTGAGCACCCTCAAGTAGTCTAGCAGCCAGAGATAAAGGTGCTTGATGTGTCAAAATGGGGGGGGGGGGTTGGCCCCCAGGCTGGCAGCTGGATTCAGACATTGCCCTCAGCCGTTGTACAGCCAACAGCTGGTGGGGAGCTGCTCCGCATCACTTCACATGGGCTCCACTTCCAGAGGCAGAGCCTGGCTTGTCTCGTTGCTTGAAGGGGCTTGACTAGATGAGGATCCCAGATTCCAGTCTCCAGGAGCCCTCTGGGGCATCTGCCTATGCCACAGGCACTAGGCAGGGTGCTCTGGTCACTGGTGTGCAGAGAGCCTGGATGTCCTGGTGCCATGGCTGTGGTGTGCAGAGGTCAGTCACAAGCGCATCTTGGTGCACCTCACATGGAAGGGGATTTCTCCTTGGCACACGAGGAAGAATCCGTGTCTGCGGGAATCCCGAGGGTCCTGATTGCAAGGCGTGGTATGGATGGAAACTGGGTGGTTCTGATTTCTGGAGAGATGCGCCATCTTCACCGTGAGGGTGCAGTCTCCACCCTGTTCCGTCGCCGGGTGCTCCCTTTCACCCAGCGCTCTGCCTGCTTGCTCAGCCAAAGAGCAAGGGATTCGCAAGGCCCCTGCTGCAGCTCTTCCGGTTAATATGAGCCTCAGTTATTCATGCGTTGCTTTTCTCTGGGATGCTGTTAAAGTTGGATCCACTCCCCTGCCTCTCAGCAGAGATGAGCTGGATGTCGGGTGGATGAGCCGAGCGAGACTTCATTCCTACTGGGGTTTTCATGGCTAAATTCAGCTCCTGACTTCTGGAATTACTGACTCTCCCTCCCACTCCTAGTGTAGGGACCAAGGCACTGAGGGAAAGTTGGGCAGTGGGAACGAAGCAGAGCTGTGTCCATGTGCCTATGAAGCATCCTATTCCCCCTATAGGGGCAGGCCCACTTTGAGGAGAACAGTTTACTGCTGCTGCTAGGGGATGGAGCTACTCCTGTGGCTCAAGCGTTGAAGTCGGTGGTTTGGGACTGAATGCCGGATGTTCTCACACCAATGCCACTCATAGCTGGGGGTCACTACATACGCCTGAGGCTGGCTGGGCCACCAGGCGGGTGCCTCTAGAGGTGATGGCCCATGAGGAACTCTGACCTAGCCATGGATGGGGTTACCGAGGCTTTCCATGAGGCAATGACTGCTGCGTGTGTTGCCTTATGCCAGCATTCGGGCTGCAGCTGGAGCCTCTGAAGATTGGAGAGTTGGGGGCGGGGGGGGGGCAGCTGCTTTCTGTCCTACATCTGGCCTTCACACGTGATAAGTGAGACCTCGTGTAGCAGCGGCGCTGGAGGGAAGGCGCTGGATCTCGATGGCTGGTTGGCGCGTAGGACTGGCAGGGGGCTGAGAAGCCCAGAGGCACGGGGGAGGATGCTGTATGGAGCGAGACCCATATTCACCGGGTTAGGCAATACCCCTGTGTTACCACTAGGGAGCAGGAAAGGGCCTAAATGAACCTCCAGGTCTGTGCAGAGACGTTCTTAATGCGCCCGGGTCCCTCTGCCCCTCCACGAACTGAACAAAGCCTCTGTATCCCCTGAAAGGGGCCAGGGTCACATGGCAGCAGCGCCCCAGTCCGTGGGCAGAGCTGTGCTTGGGCGGGCGTTTAAGAGGAAGGCAGGGCACGTGTAGAACAGCATAGGGTCTGAATCCACCAGCTCCCTGGACAGAGATGAAAGCAGCAGGGCCGTAGAGAAAGGCGCGTGTGCGGGAAGGTGGCTGCACTACCCTAGTAGTTACAAAGAGGGAGGCTAGTTCCTGAGCTGCAGTTTGATCCCGGTTGGTGGGTCTCTGCTGATCCCTGTCCTCTGGCTTTACCTTGGAGCTCGGCAGTCCAGCCTTCCCAAGGCTTTGGGACCCGGCCACTGGCCGAAGGTGGGCATGCAATCCAGGACGCCGGTGTACATGCAGCATGAGCCGACAGAGTCCTCGATCCCTCTTCTGCTCGAAGGAGCTCTGCTAAGGGCCTGGGCTCGGAAGAGTAATCCCTGGGCGTCACCAAAGGGCTCTGGTTCTCTCTGAGTGCTCGGATTCTGGAAGTCTCATGCCACGGCGCTAGGTGTAGGCTCCCAATGGGGGAGTGCAGCAGGGTGGGGAATGTTTCTTTTCCAGTTGAGCTAAAGGGGCTTTGCCTTTGCCAGTGCTGCAGGTCGCATGTGTCGGGGCTTGGGGTCCTCGTGAGACCAGTAAGGCTGCCTGGAAAGCCAGAGAAATCAGGGATGAGAGAGGTAAGAGCTACTCTGGGTTGAGTGTCCGTGGAATGGCTCTCCCCTCGGGCCGGGCACCCCAATGCTCTTGTTGATAGTGGCTGGTAAATGTTAGGGGATCCCTTCCTCTCCCAGCCAGTGTGTTCCCATCAGCGTCTCCTCTGTGAGCTGTATGGGAAACGTGTGGTGTCATGCTTGTGACAATACGTCACTGAGCTGTTACTCGACACGTGCCATGCTCGCTTTCTGCGCTGCCCTTTCTGAGGCAGAGGTGATCCGGTTGGTGAATGCGATGCCTTCAGGAAGCAGCTAAGTTTCTTTCTGTTCCATTTTCCCCCATTCCTCCTCCTTGATCAGAAGGGCAGAAATTAGCAAAGCATCTGTTTACCTTCCCTTCCTCTTGCTTGGTGGGATGCCAACATCTCAAGCTTTTGCTCCCTAAAAATCTTTGTAGTTTCTTCCAGGGCTGTACCTCAGAGCCCCGGAGTCTCTGGGCCAGATCCCCAGCTGGCACAAATCGGTGTAGTGCCCCTGAAGTCAGTAGAGCTGTGCCAATCTATGCCATCTCTGGGTCTTCCAAACCCAGGAAATGGACAAGGTAGATGACCAGGTTGCTTTCAGTCCTTATTTTCAGTTCTTCTGCAGAGATTTTTGGTGTGAAGCACCTGCTGAGGGCTGGGGAAATAATTCAAGAAGAAATATTTCCATAAATTCTCTTGCAGATTCTTAGGCCACAAGGAACAGGTCTGTTGTTCCTTCAAATGAAATCGCTCATTTTCTGGAACAGCTGGTGTTAAGTGAATATTGCAGAAGGGCTCAGAGAGCTCCAAAAACCATCTGAGATTTGAAAAAGGGGCCTTACGGGTGAGACTTAAATAGATTAAGATCCATTATCTTATCAAAGAGAGGGCTAAGAGGTGACTTGCTTATAAACTACAGGTACCAGGGAAAAGAGATCTGACTTTAGGAAGCTCTTTCATGTAGCCGATCAAGGCATAACAAGATCCAATAGTTTGCAGTTAAAAAAAAAATCACTTTGGGAATAAGATGCTGATTTTTAAGTGAGGACAATTAGCCATTGAAACAGCTTAGCAAGTGGTGGTGAATTCATCACTGTAAAGCTTTAAATCCAAATTGGATGTCTTTTGAAAAGATGCTCTGTAGTTCAGCCACAAATTAATCGGCTCTGGAGTGTCACTTCAATAGCAGGAAAAAATTTCCTTCGTGGGAGGAATTACAGGGTGAACTTCTGTGACCTGAGCTATTTTGAGAAAGAAAGACTGGGTCAGGAGAGGACACCTGATAATAGTCTTCAGGGCTATGTTCAGGGCTGTTCTAAATAGGATGGTGATCGATTGTTCTCCATGTCCACTGAAGGTGGGACAAACAGTAATGGGCTTAGTCTGCAGTGAGAGAGATTTAGGTGAGATGTCAGGAAAAACTTTCCAATTTATAAGGATAGTTAAGCTCTGGAATAGGTTTCCAAGGGAGGTTTTTAAGAACCAGTTGGACAAACACCTGTCAGGGCTGCTCTACATTTATTTGGTTCTTGGCCTTTCCTCAGCAAAGGAGGCTGGCCTCTGGAGGTACCTTCCAATCCTACATGTCTATGAGATTCTGGGCAGGCCTGGGCTATGAATGCCGGATGCTGATAGTGGTTCCTTCCGGGCATGAAAAGCTGTGAACCTTTGCAGAAGTGACTGTATGAGGAACCTGACTAGAAGCGAAGCGTATCCAATCAGGGAATGAACCATACGACGTGACCTGGGTCTAATCAAAATGGTGAGAGTTTTAAGGTGTTGAATGTGAGAAAATTCTCCTGACTGAGCTGTGGGCGGAGAGTTATTGTCAATGACAAGTTGGAGAGAAGCGAATTGTATGCTTGAACAGGGGAGAGATTTAGTGAATAAAAATGACCTGGTGGAAATGTCCCAAAGGTGCTGAGGAACCTGAGCTGGAAACATCCCGCCTGGACTCTCGGCCATAGCGCTGTGGACGTGCTGGTTCGTGGTTTCATACTTCGGATTGAGTTCAGCTTGGGGCTTAAAGCAGGGATTCAAGCTCTCTGGTTTGTCTGAAAATCACGGTGTGTCCTCCCCAGACTTGCAGCACTTCCCCTTTGAGTCCAGAGAAGCAACGGGCATTGAGCGGGGAATGGTTCTTCCAGACGGGGTGTGGAGCTGAATTGCCCAAACTTCCTCGAAGCCTCGGGCTCTGAGGGGCCATCTCTGTCTCAGTCCTTTGGGCAGGGCAACTGCTTTTCAGATCTCTCCGGAGCTGGGAACTGTCAAATTCTGTTTACAAAACGCACGTAAGGCAGGTTTTTCTTAACGCTGCCTTGGCTGGTGTTACCATGTCTCCCGCTCCTGACCACCCGCAGCACCTGTCGCAGCCTGCTGGCCACACGGCCAACAGTTACTCCTTCACCTCAAGTGGGAGGATCTTCTGCTGTGGATGCTTCAGCTCCTGCGTTTGGGATGAAGCCACGGCTTGATCCCTTCTGTAGCCCGCTCCCTTCTGGGAGTGTTTGGAGGCTTCAAAACAAAACACCTCGCCAAACTCAGCAGAACAAACTGCCCTGCGCTCAAGCGACTTGCCCACGCTTCCTCAAATAGACCCACTGACTCACAGGAGAAAAGCTTACTCGTGTACGCTGGTGGGATCGTAGGAATGGCCAGGCTGGGTCAGACAGGGGCCCGTTTCGCCTAGGGGCCCATCTCTGATGGTGCCCAACACCAGAAGCAAGGAAGGTGCAAGACACCTTGAAGTTGGGAGTTGAGGAATAACCTACCCGTGGGGAGCTGGGTAAAGTTCCTTCTTGACTCCATTAGAGTGGGTGGGGATGGTTCTTTGGCCTGCAGCGTACAGGAGATCAGACTAGGTGATCTGACCTGAGAGGCTGATGTGTGCCCTGCCGCAGGAGGGGTTTCTGTCCCAGCTCGGCACCACAGTGAGAACCCCCCAGAAGGCAGCGGGCAACTGATCTGCCCCGATTCCCTGCCCTGCACCACACACCATTGGTGGCGTCCTGTCTCTGTTCATCTCAAGTCCCTGGTTTAATCCGTAACCTCACATCGCTTTAATTGGAGCTTCCTGAACGTCCCCGTTTCCCTGAAGAGATGACGCCGCCTCCGTCTCTTTCAGCCGTTTGTAGAGTCGCGTGCGCTGTGGGTCGGGAGTCGGGCAGCAAAGGGATCCTTTCATGGCTCACGTCAGGCAGGTGCCAAGAGGGGTCAACCTGCAGCAGGGGCCAACGCTCAGGAAATGCGAGGGGTGGGAAAGGTCGTTCCCGCCGCGCTTTTTGTGGGGAAATTGGCGCCGCGGGATGCCCTGATGAAAGAGCCGAGGCAGTTCGGTTCCTCCTAATGACAGGGCGGGCCGAGCGCGAGGAAGTGCTGAAGGGCATTGGAGGAAAGCCGCCGCGCAGCCGTGTGCCAAGGCACGTTTCCTAAATTGCATTTCAAAGCTCCGTTGTAAAGAGTCGCGTGGTTCTCCCTGGGCAGATGTGCGCTGTCATGCTTGTGATCTGTGCTGTTTTAGAAACCCTCCTGGCCTCGCACCCCCTGTGCCCAGCCTCTGCAAGCCCCCCTCCCTCCTTTTCCATCTGAGAAACCCCCACCTTGCTCCTTGGATCTGTTTAACAAAGGGATCCAGGTGGCAGCTGGGAGGGGCTGCAAGGCTGGAATAATCACAGCAAATGGAGGGGGGGAAGTGACAGGGTCTTGTGCAAGGAACAGTCCGTTCCCTGCACCAAAATGCTCTGCAAAGGAGGCCGCGAGCCAGCCAAGTTTTGCCACCTGGCTCAGCCTGCCCCACGATCTGTTCTCCATACCCATGCGATGACAAAGGAAAGGGAGTTAATTAGTCCCCTAGAGGCTGCTGCCCAAGTTCAGGGAGAGTGGCAAGGGAGCAGCCGCTGGCTGGAAAAGACGGCGGTGTTTGCTCTATCCTCCCCAGTATTTTGCGTTCCCTGTGCAAGCAATCCCACGCCATCCCCCCCTCGCCCGCACCTGGCAGCTTGATTATAATTAGACCGTGCATGCTGTCAGGGCTGCGGGAAAGAGAACTGCGCTTGTTTTCCTGCAGCCGCGTTCACAATGTGGAGGCATCAGGTGAGACTTGATTCATAGGGGAAAGAGATGTTGCGGCCCTGCTGAGCCAGCCACCCGAATTCCTGATGCAGGCCAGCTCCTCTCTTCCACCTCCAGCCCGGTGGGAATGCCTCCATGGACAGGCGGATGTGCTGGGGAGGGCCGGGTGTGAGGCCAGAGGCTTCCAAACTCGGGTCCGTGGAGGCCTGGGTTCTGTGGGGAGTGTCGGGCGGATCCTGCCCACTTTCAGCAGCTAACACTCCCTGGAAGAAGCTGTCAGTAGCGACATCTTTTCCTGCTGTTACTGTTGCATGGGAACAACGGCTGCAGGTGTCCCAGGGAGTGATGAGCTGGTGAACGGAGGGAGGGATGGCGCAAGAGCGGTGCTCCATATGTCCATTGAAATGTGGCGCTGCCGTGGTTGTAGCATGAGATGCCCCAGTCTGGGTTTCAGCTGGGGACCAGCATCTCATCAGAGACTCCTGAGGGTAAAGCCCTAGACTGAGGTGTGGGGGGCTGAGATCCGGCTCCAAGCTGCCTTTCCTCCTCTGGTCTGTTGTGAGCGGTGTGTGATTTTGCTCTCCTTTCATTTTCTGCAGGGGGGCTGTGGGATCTCGAGGCGCAGCCCACTTGTCTGGAGGTGGGAACCGGACCGGTGCGAACCCTGCTGACGCTGGATGACACCGTGTGGGCCAGCTGTGCCAACCAGGTCACCGTGCTGGATGCTACCAGCCTGCAGGCTCAGGTACCTCCGTGGTTCAGTGCCCCGTGCCGTGTGCAAGGCTGGGTGCCAGGTTTCCAACCTCCTTTGGGATGGGGATTCCTTCCTTTCTGCCCTCCCCACAGCTCCTCCAACAACATCCCGGATGACTGACCAGGTGGCCCAGATGAGGCCTGGACTAGGCTCCTATTGGGGCTACATTGACCTGGTGTCAACTCCTCTCCCCACTCCTGCATCTGTGCGGGGCATCCCAGGGAGTTTCTGGCCTGTGAGCTCTGCGTGGCTGCACACAGATTGCTCAGGCCGTAAGATGCGGGTGAGCTTTGCCTGCACCGTGCGAGCAGCCAGGGGAGGGGAGATAAGAGTATCGTGTGATGGCTGAACATGCCGGGGTGAGCCTCTCTTCTCTCTCACTCCTTGGGGTCGCTGTGGCTTTAGCCCCACCAGCCCACGCAGCCCCAGAGCGGTCTCATCCTTAGCGCTGGCAAGTGTTCATGCCAGCCGCTCTGGAGCGAGCCCGGCCTACCCTGGCACGCTCTTCCAGGAGTCCTTTGTCTCAGGCTTGCTCCCTACTTGCTTTGGCACCCTGCCGCATGAAGGCCGGAACGATTGCAAAGGAAGAGGCCGGTGGCTGGGGCAGCCTGGCTGTGCGCCCCTCGGACAGGGCTCTGAGCGGCACGAGAACAGCACTTGGACAGCGGGCACAGAACCCGTGGGAGCGTGCGGCCGGGCAGAGCTTCGTGCTCTCAGTGCTCCTGCTCACCTGTGAGATCCCTCTGACCCCTGGCTTCAGATGCATCTGGAGGGTGACTGGATGTGGCAGGAGGAAGGGAACTGTCAGAAGCACTGGCCTGGGGAGGCGGAAAGGGGAGTGCAGCTGTTGCTGGTGGAGTAGGATGGGGAGGAAGAAACGGCCTCCGGCAAGGTGTCTGGGGCAGGCATGCTGGGTGCTCAGTAGTGGCCAGGCGCCCAGTGCGACGTTGGGGGGCCGGGTGGGTTGAGGCAGCATGTGACGCGGTGGAGGTGGGTGAAGACGGCACCAGAGCTACGTAGGGAGGAGCCTGAGGACGGAGCTGTGTAGTGGGTGAGGACCGGCTGCAGGAGGGTGGGTTTGCAGAAGCCTGGAGAGAGCAGGGAGGTTGGCAGCATGACATGAAGCCTGGCTAAAGGATCTGGAATGCTAACTTTGGGGGGTGGCTGTTCGCAGTTTGGATCCTCCCCAGTGCACCCAGGGTCTCCTGCACCCAGGGGGATTGGCTAAGCCCTCCTATGTTGTCCCAGGCACTCTGCCGGGCAGGACGGGCTGAGCTCTGCTGAGTCCACTCCCCCAGGCTTCAGCCAGAGGCCACTCCTCCAGTGCCTCCAGGTGCATCTACAGACCCGAGTTCGAGCTAGCGAACTTCAAATAACAGCCGCTCTGAAGCTGCGGCAGGCTGGGCTCACTGCATGGATAGAATCATAGACTCTCAGGAGTGGAAGGGACCTCAGGAGGTCATCTAGTCCCACCCCCTGCTCAAAGCAGGACCAACCCCAACTAAATCGTCCCAGCCAGGGCTTTGTCAAGCTGGGCCTTAAAAAAAACCCTAAGGAAGGAGATCCCACAACCTCCCTAGGGAACCCATTCCAGTGCTTCACCACCCTTCTAGTGAAATAGAGTTTCCTAATATCCAATCTAGACCTTCCCCACTGCAACTTGAGACCATTACTCCTCGTTCTGTCATCTGCCACCACTGAGAACAGTCTAGAACCATCCTCTCTGAAACCCCCTTTCAGGTACTTGAAAGTAGCTGTCAAATCCCCCCTCTTTCTTCTCTTTCACAGACTAAACAATCCCAGTTCCCTCAGCGTCCTCTCATAAGTCATGTGCTCCAGCCCCCTAATCATTTTTGTTGCACTTCACTGGACTCTTTCCAATTTTTCCACATCCATGTAGTGTTGGGCCCAAAACTGGACACCTACTCTGCACTGTACCTACTCTGGGACCCAGGCGGCTGGTACAGCCCATGCTGGCATGGTTTTATTGTTCGTTTTTGTTGCAGTGAGTTCAGTTAAGGCTAGTTTGGCGCAGTCTACACATGCTGCAGTCACACTTCCCAATTGTAGTGTAGACAGACCCATGGGGCTGGCCATCAACCTGGCTGCATTGTTCAGGGGTATGAAAAAGCCACACCCCTGAGCGATGTAAGTAAGCTGACCTGTGTCCCCACATAGACAATGCTGGGCAGATGGAAGAATTCTTCCGGCAACCTAGCTACCACCTCTCGGCGTGGTGGATTAACTACAGCAACAGGAGAAGCCCTCCCATCAGCATTAAGCAGTGTCCACAATGATGCCCTTGTACTGCTGTAGTGTTTCAAGTGTAGACAAGCCTGCAGTGTGTCTACAGTGACTGGCTGGGCTCCTGGAGATGGGGGCAGCCCTTCCCCTATGCCCAGAAGCTGAGCCAGCCCCCTGAAAAACTGCAGAGAACCCTTTCTGTGACTGGCTCAGCCAGCTCCGGCATGTGAAAGACCAAGGCAGGATTTGCGGGCAGTGCCCTGCCTGGCCACTGCGTGCCGCTGTCGCTGTGCACAAGCTGCTGAGGCTGGAGGCGTTCTCTGGGCATTTCCAGGGCCTCCATCCCAGGCCCACTCCCACGCTGTCTAATAGCAGGCCTCTGACGACGGTGCATTTCTTGGCTGAGCGCTCCCCGCACTCCGACCGGCCACCGCCTTCCTCGGCGCATTCCCATGATATTATGAAGATGGAGATGGGCTGCTTCCAGGCTGTATGTGCCCCGGCCCCTCTGCCCCCTCATGCCTAATGGGCTGTGATTTGATTGGAAATGTCCCTTGGCGTGTGGCGCGGATAAGGGAGGGGAGCATTCTCGCTTCGTGTCTATTGGAGCGCTGGGGCGTGCTGTTCGTTAACCGGCCTCCCCTGCCCGCCAGCTCCCTGGCTGGGCCAAGTTAACCATTTGCTGCTTGAATGGGACAGATCGGCTGGCCGTGACTTGTCTGTGCAAATGGGCTTGTCACCCTCGTGTTCTAGTGATTCCACAGGTCATAGTGCAAGAGATGGTAAGAAGCTTGGCTTGGCACACCCAAAGGCAGGAGCGGTGTCTAACCCACTGGCAGTGAGTGTGGGTTGTCCCCCCGGGAGCTATCTTGCACTGTTTGTACAATGCCAAACAAAAGGGGTCCTATTCTTGGCTGGTCTCTGGGCATTTCCATACTACAGATAGCTGTAGTAGCTCAGCCCACAGAGAGGATAAGGGATCTACTACTACAAGTGGTTGAAGGAGATCTCCTCCTTTAGCTCCAATAAAGGCCTGTTCTGATGGAGCGTGGGTTTAACAAAGACCACGTGCTTGGAAAGCCACAGTGGAGGGGATTATAAAAGCCTACGTGAAGGTGACACTCATCCAGGTCAGTCTGAAGGTACTAAATGCCAGGCTCAAGGGACTTCAGACTGCAGTCCTGAGCCGGGTGCCGAGTTCAGGCTGCAGTGGGCTCGCTGGAAGGGATTCAGAGGTCCCGCTGAGTTGGGGAGTGGGTGTGTAGGAGAAGCGGAGGCTTTAAAATAGGCTTTTATAGTCTGTTGCTCTTTCTGGCTCTGAAATGGTTAAATACAAATGCAGCAGCCCCCGTAAGACACTCCAGTGCCCAGTAAGCGCCAGGGTGTGTGTGGGAGGGGGAGCTCTCAAACACTGCCCGTACCCCAGAGCTCATGGCACACCGTGCCCCAGCCTCCCAAGGCTGGTACTGCCAGACTAACTTTGGGGGACCCCTTAGCCATGCCGCAGACTCAAGTCTCAGATGCTAAAGCTGGCATAGCTGGCAGCACCCCCACGTGCCCCCTGGCGAGATGACACTGGGCTCTACTCTGAGCCAAGCCGGAACACAGGCCCTGAGATTTTATGGGCCCCAAGCTTGCGGGACAAAGAGGCATTTAAGGCCACTCCGAAGGCTTCCTGCTGGGCGTGGTCCGGGCAGCCAGAGTTTGGATTTGGCAGGCTGGCGTTTCAGTCCCTCGCCTGGCCTGTGCATGCTCTCAGTGGGAGCTGCTGGCGACTCTCCACCAGCGAGAGGCTGTTCAGGGTCAGGTGGAGTCTGCGTGTGGGTCAGGCCCTCTGCAGTGGGAGCCAGGCTGCCCTAGGCTAGATCCCTCCTGCCCGATGAGCTGTGTGGCTGCAGCTCGTTAGGCAGGACAAGCTTGCAGCTGACGATGGGCTGGGTGGCATCATGAAGATGCTTTTTATTTTTTTCCCGCCTCTGTGTTGGAGCGCAAACTCCCCTCCAGCATGTGCCTGTCTCCAGCTGCTGTAAGACCTTTTCTCCCATAGAGAGCTTTGCGCCACCCACTTTAACTCGGGTGCCGGACCTGACGCACCTGGGTTTTGAGCCGCTGACCGCCAGATCACGAGCACCCTGTCAAACGACTGCGGGGCAGCGTGTCCATGGGGCGGAATCGGTCTCATCCGCTCAGACTGGTGACCCAGGTACGGCTCTCATGAGCCCCCAAGGAGCCAGCCTGGCTCTGGGAGAGGGGACTGCAACCTGTTCCTTCCTTCTTTCTTCCTCTTCAAGGGCCACTCAGGTACACCCGTGCAAATCCACCCATGGGGGTTGCCCAGCTACCACCAAGGGAATAATTTTGGCCTCCTGGCCCTGGTTGCTGGGGAGGATGGGAGAGCTGGAGAGAAGCTACCTTGACTCCTAAGTGCCAGATGGGGTTTGTAGGGTCCACACTTAGAACCCCACCCCCCATCCCCACTCCTGTCTCTGTTTAAACTTGTAAATTGGAGCTTGGGGCCTTGGAGATAAGAGAGGAGCCCGAGGTGTTCATGCTTCTAGTCCCGTTTCTGAGGAGAAATGCACTTTAACCCCACGATGCTGAGGAGGGGGTATCGCAATTGTACAGCGGGGGCCGCTCTGGTGCGCTAGAGACCTTCCAGTGGCGCAGCTCTATCGATGCGGCTGCACTGCTATGAGCTGCCTCGTGTAGCCGCTCTATGCCGATGGGGCCCATTTGCTTAATTAGCCCTCCATCAACGGCAGCAGCACCTCCCACCAACATAGCGCTGTCTGCACCAGCGCTTAGCTCGGTGTAATTTATGTCACTCTGCGGGTGGCTGATTCACCCCCCGCGAGCGACACGTGTTCTACCCACATAAGTGGAGGTGTAGACGTAGCCTAAGGCAGAGAGGCTAACTGATTTGTCTGTGGTGATGCAGCTACAGGCAGGACTGTCCTGAAATTCAGCTCGGGTCTTATCTGCCAGACCCTGCTTCCTCTATTCTCCATGGTGCCAGCCCTGGCTGGAAGAAAAGAATCTAGCCCTGGATCCCCAGCAGGTGTAGATCAGTGTCACTCGACTGGCGTCAATGGGCCACATCCCCAGCTGAGGATCCAGCCCTTGGGGCCGAGCTGCTGTGTTTCACCTCGCGGCGGCAACGGTCTGAGCTGCCAACTTTGCCTCGGCAACTGTATAACCCCCTGTCCACTGCCCCGGCAGGGCAAGCTGCAGCCCCTGGCCTTTTTGCTCTTGTCATTTAAGACCAGCAATGTGCTAGCGGCTTTGAAAAGGGATCAATACTGTCTTTAGCCTGCATTTTACACTGGGCCAGAGAATGCCAGGGGTTGATGAGCTGCAGTCGGTGGGGGCGGGGGAGCAGAGAATAAGACCCGCGTGTCGGCAGCCCAGTTGAAATGGAGAAGTTGCAGGGAGGCATGCACGGTACGGGGAGAGCTGGCCTTCCGCACCCACCAGCCCATTTCCGTTCCGTGCAGGAACGAGGTGAACTCGATCCATATTTAATAGCGAGCCGCTCCTGCTGCCAGCTGAACAGGAAATGGACTTCATTGCACAGCGCGGCCCTCTGACTACAGCTAGTGACAGTCCCCGCAAGCATCACACATGCTCCGTCTTGCCAGCCGTTACCCCTCTCCGGGCTGGGGCGGAGTGAGCAGGGAGGTGGGGGTGGGGAGCTCTTGTCAAGGGAGACGGAGGGCGGCCCGGGGGTGCTTATTACCTGTAATTGCGGCGCTTCCCAGCGTGCGGCAGGCCGGGTAGAATCCTCAGCGCTGTTCGCCGGAGATGCTCTTTGCTGTCAGACCTGTGTTTGTGTGTCACAAATAACTTCCCTTCCCCACGTCGCCCCCCCATCACGTCTGATTCTGCCTCTTTTCCTTCATGTGCCTGACCAGCCCCAAGGCCAGGCAGATTCAGGGTCGCACAGTTCCCTCTTCCAGCCATGGCTTCTCCTTTCTAACTCCCCTGAATCAATGCCGGAAGGCATTGGCTTTTACGCCGAAGGGGGGACTGCGTCCCTACACGTAAGCAAGCTTTTCTGCACCCAGCTCCGGCAATGCGTGACAGTTCTGGCTGGCAGCACCCGCTGCCAGGCCATGCACACATCCCCGCCCGTACGCCTCGATCCAGACGGGCAGCGTCCCCTGCTCCACACCTCTGCCTGGGCACCTCAGCAGGGTGCAGGAGGCTTCTGAGGGGGTCTGGATCCCCAACTGATCTCTGGCAGGTCTCCGACTAGCCCCTGCCGGGGCTCTTTATCAGAGCGGAAATCCCCAAACACCCCTTCTGTATGGAGAAGAGAAACGGCCGGAGCCACCAAGCCTTGTCAAGGCCATGGATATGAGGCAGTGTGAGGAGCAGACTTAATGCAGCCGGTGGGAGACCAGTGAACAGCTTGAGGAGGGTGACGTGGCCTTAAGCCTGAGGGGGGAAGATGATTTCTAGCAGTGGTGTTCTGTACAGCCCTGACGTTTGGGAGGATTCATAGATTCATAGATACTAAGGTCAGAAGGGACCATTCTGATCATCTAGTCTGACCTCCTGCACAACACAGGCCACAGAATCTCACCCACCCACTCCTACGAAAAACCTCACCTATGTCTGAGCTATTGAAATCCTCAAATCGTGGTTTAAAGACTTCAAGGAGCAGAGAATCCTCCCTCAAGTGACCCGAGGAGAGCATCGGGGGGCTGGCGAGGAGGTTACTGTGTGTTACCGTTTGTGCTGGGTTTCGCGGTAGGGGCTCGGATACCCTGGCGACGGGCAGCAGTATAAAACCCCGAGAGAGAGGATCAGGGCTCCATTGTGCAAGTAAGTGACAGGGTCCCTGCCCGGAAGATCTCATCAGGTACAAAGACAAGATGCGACAAAAGATAGACAAACCACACAGGGAAGGATGAGGGTAGCGGTGAGTTCTCAGCGATTTAAGCTAACAATGGGCATAGCGTGATGGTCCCAAATACGTGACATCTAGCGAGGGAGGGTGGCGTAAGCTGCTGCTATTCCAGGAAGGTCACTGAAGTTGTAGCAAATTCCACCAGCTGAGGCCCTGCGTCTGTGTGTCTGTATAACAGAGAGATTGACTCAGGCCCGCCCAATGTAGCCTTCGTTATCTGGGTTTCTTGTAGGCATCACAGCAGAAGTGTCTTGGGGAGAGAGTCATGGTCTTGCAGACCAAGCCAGCCTGGAAAGAAACATGCAGCTTGTTGCAGATAAAGCAGACAAACCTGGTGGTTAGGGCTGGCATAGTTAGCAGAGAGCAAGTTGAGGGATGACTTTGAATGAAGGGCTCCTCTAAAGCAGCCGGCCATAACAAGAACCTGGATGTGGTATCCTAGGGGAAGAGGAGAGGGGGATTTTAAGACCATGCCGAATTTGGGGCTGGCAATACAGTGATAGGGCTGAAGCTAACCTGCCTTTCGCTGTTCTGCTTGAATTACCTTCCTACAGCTCCGGCAATTAGCAATTACTGTGTAGCAGTGCCTGGTATTGTTGGCTAGCTGGCTTTTGACCCCAGAGCTAGCAATGCCTCTTACTACCCAGGATGAAATGGGAGCCAAGGCAAAAGATCTCCTTGTTGCTTGGCCTAAGGAGGGAGTGTTGAATAGTCTTTTCTCCCACCCTTAAATTTCACATTTAGTGCCCAAACTTAATTTGCATGTATTAGCTGCTGTAAATCTGTCATAACAATGGGGCCGGGGATGAATAATACATTGCGGGGCTGTATTGGTTTTTTCTCTCCTATCTTATTTATGGCATGAGCCGTTTGGGACCTTTTGCGGAAAGGAAAAGTCTCTGTGTGGGGCATGCTGGGTAATGCTATGCAAATCAGCATGTGGGCTGGGAAATTAACAAAGTTTTAGGAAGGCTGCAAAGCTGCCAAAAGGGCAGCGCTCCAACACTCAGGCCTCTGGAGTGCAGGATATCAGGAGTGTCGCTTTCATCCACTAAGGCCTTCTCTCCACTCTTCCAGTTCGTTCTTAATGAAAATAACAAATTAAGGAAGACAGTTGGAATCTGAAATTGGACAAATGGATTGCCAGGCGTTCTGTGGCTAACTAGTTGGGTCTTAAAAGGAAATTGTAAACAGGGAAGCATCATCGAATGGGATGTTTCTCGTGGGACCCTGCAGGGATCAGTTCTTGGCCTATTGAACATCTTTATCAATGACCTGGAAGAAAACAAAATAATCACTGATAAAGTTTGCAGACGACACGCACACATTGGAGTGCTAAATAATGAAGGGGGCAGGTCACTGATATGGATTGTTTGATAAGCTGGGTGCCAGGAATTAATACGTGTTAGCATGACTAAATGTCATTGTATACATCTGGGAACAACGGCCACAGATACAGGATGGGGGATTTTATTGTGGGAAGCAGCAACTCTGAGGAAGATTTTGGGGTTGCAGACTAGTCTGTATCACCTCCCCAGTCTTAGACAAGCACTGTCATCTACAGGAGCAAGTGCTGGCCTGGGTGGAAGGATGAGTTCTCACCCTAGGTCTGCCATGGACTCGTTGAGTGGCTTTAGTCATCAGTGACTTGGCTGTTTTCGAGGTGCTTAGTGTCTGCAGTTCCCACTGAAGCTGGGTACCCAGCACCCCTTGAACTCAGGCCACTTACCTTTTTCTTAATTTCCCCATCTCTGAACGTGGATGACACCTGTCCACCCTTCTCCCAGGGCGGCCTTGTATTAATTAACGCTCCTACTGCAGTTTGGGGACGTATAGCATTGTGTTAGCTTTGCATATTGACAGCTTCCTCCTCCCCATATCAGCTGAACAGTCACTTAACCACATTACTTCTCTTATGACTAACATGAGCCACCAGAAGTATAATGGCATCTCTGCAAACTCCCCTCTGGTCATGGTATAAATAGAATTTGACGGAGCGCTGTGTAATCGGCTCTTGTATTTTCATGAATGGGACAAAGTGCTGGATGATAAACCACAAGGCAAGTAAATCCCACGCTGGTTGAGAGCAAGATGGAGGTAACCTAACGAGTCTCTTTCCAGCTCCCAACTTCTGCTTCAGTGATAATCTTGCCCAATCCATGCCGGTTTTGCTCTGTCCCTTTGGGTAGGCAGCTCTCCCTCAGGAATGCAAACACCACTCATTTGTTACTGTGTTGTAGTCTGGCTGGCTCCAGCTGAAATTGGGCCCCTGTCATGCTAGGCGCTGTACAAACACATTAATAAGAGACAGGCCCTGCCCCGAAGATCTTGCCGTCTAAATAGACAAGGAGAGGAAGCATTGTCACCCTCCTTTTACAGATGGAGGAATTGCAGCAAAGAGAGTGCATTGCCCAAAGTGACCTGGGAGGAGGGATAGCTCAGTGGTTTGAGCATTGGCCTGCTTAAACCCAGGGTTGTGAGTTCAATCCTTGAGGGGGCCATTTAGGGATCTGGGGCAAAAATTGGGGAGTGGTCCTGCTTTGAGCAGGGGGTTGGACTAGATGACCTCCTGAAGTTTCTTCCAATCCTGATATTCTATGATTAAGAAGGCAGGGATGGAGGAGGGAATTGAACCTGGATCTTCTGAGTCCCAGGTTAATGCATTAACCATGCAACCAGACTTCCTCCTTTAGCCATAACCCACCCATCACCATGGTATCTAGGCTCCTGATGTCCAAGAGATGCTGAGGACCTATTGCTCCTGTTGATTTTAGTTGAAGCTGCAGGTGCTCGCACCTCCGAAAAGCAGGCCTCTCTTCACTAGCAATTCATGTGTTACAAGGCTAAGCACTCGTCAATGTGACTTGAAAACCCAATCCAGGCACCAGAACAACAGACTGTGACAGCTTTGGTTTTTCCCTCGGTCATCTGGGGGAAAGGGAGTCCAATCTCATGACGAAGGTACATGCCTCGCATTTAAACCTGAGTTATATTTCTGTCTCCACTGCAGAGTTGCATGGGTCAGTCACTGAACTGCTCTGCGGTGCCTCTGTTTCCCTGTAGGGGGTCATAATTGAATCATGAACGTTTACAAAGCCCGTTGAGATTCTTGGCTGGATGGAAAGAGTAATGAGCCAAGTACTGTTGGGGGTTTTTTTGCTTCTTGAACCTTTTGATTAGGTCCAACTGAATCCTGCCTTACGATCGTGAACTCTGTCCTTTAGGAAGGTGCATGTGTGCGTCTTTGAAAAAGCCATCAGAAAGGAAGAAGAAGAAAAAGGAAGATCAAACGACTTCCTGGCAATTACCATTAGAATTGTCCCAGCCTGTGTCAATAGCCAGCTTCTTCAAACCATCACCTGTGAGTGAAGTGCATTTTGCCTGCCAGAGAATGGGTTTTTTTCTCCATCCCAGAGTTCATCATGTGGACAGTAAGGCACGGGGGAGCATAGCTCTAATTCCCCTTTCTGCGTGACTTTGGGCATGTTACATAATCTCGCTGTGGCTCAGCTGTGACAACCCATCCTTCATCTGCCTGGTCTATTCAGATTGCAAACTCTGCTGGGCACAGACTGTCCCTTACTATGTATCTGTACGGTACCAGCCTAATAAGGTGTTGATCTCCACTGGAGCCTCTAGGTGCTGCTGGAACCCGGTTAATTAATAATCACCCAGGGATTAATTTTCCTGTATAAATAAATATGCAGTAGCCACCTCAACCAACTTCTTCTTTGGAGACCATGGTGCACCTTGGGGTGTTCATTCCAAGCTTAGCTTCCATATGGCTGGAGTTGGAATGATCATCTACTTGCTCCTTGTTTTTTAGAACGTTTCTAGTAAAAACCCCAATGTGGATGTTTTATGGGAAGAAGCCTATGAGGAGACAATCCCACTTCAGCCGCCTTGGACCTCTCCTCCACTAAGGACAGACTGGAGGAGATGTTTAAATCTGATTAATAAGAACATGTTTCAGGTGATGGAGGCATTAGAAAAGGCGGCGGGTTCTCTTGCAGGGGAGACGAGAGGAGATGCTATGTTGAGTTCCATAACTGGACAGAAAAAGAATTGAATGGAACGAATGAGGGGAAAATCCATAGTAGTTCATTTATTCTAATAAGAGCTGGATTCTTTTCATGCAAAATGTCAAATATGAAAACCTAAAGTTAAAAAAAAAAAAGTTAAGACAAAGATTGAGAGTTGAAGTCCATAAAGTCACGTTGGGAAACTCTCTGATCTGATCCAGTAACCGGCCTTAATGTTTCTACTCTCAGTTACCCCCACAATCCGTGGGCTGCAAACGCACGTTGGGGTATGGGCAGTGCCGCAGCTGGAAGTTTTGGTGCTGCCTCTGTCATTCCCAGATAATACGCTCTGTATTATAACATGACCTAGAGGTCCCAGCTGAGATCAGAACCTTGTTCATAGTCATAGAGACAAAGGCCAGAAGGAACCACTAGTTCGAGTCTGACCTTCTGTATATCATAAGCCATCACCGCCACCCAGAGCTCTCACAAAACCCAACAACGGAAATTAGACCAAAGTAAACAAGATCCACACAGCACGCTCCGTGCCCTCTGAGTCCTGGCCCATCCTCCCAATGTCCCATCTCCAGCCATGGCCATCCTTGATACTGCAGAGGAAGGAGATTTTAAAAAAAACTTCCCAGAATACATTGGAGGGGATCTCTTCCTGACACCTGCAGGTGGCCAGATGAAACCCTAAAACCTGGATGCTGCCTGTACACACTACAAGAGATCGTCACTGCCCCAAAGGGCTGATTGTTGAAGGGGGCAAGACTGAGAAAGGAAGTATTCTCTTCACAAAACTAAGGGTAACATTTTGAAAAGCCCCAACTGACTTTCCATTGCCAAAAGTGACTTAGTCACTGAAGGTGAAATTTTCAGAAGTGCCTACATGACATATCCAAGGTTGCTCAGTAAGGATGTGTTAAAGCTGAGTGGGATATGGTTTTTCCATCCTGAGTCTGAAATCTTTTCCTTTCTCAGTTTGGGTCAAAAAGCCCAAATCTCAAATATTTGCAAACCAAAACCCCAGGTTTTGTGGTCAATTGAAACATTTTGTTTTGACTTCAATCTTTTTTCCTCTTTTTAGACTTTTTTTTCCCTAGTCTCCTTAGCGTAAATTTCCAAATGAAAAGTCATTAACTGGAAAACCACAAATTTTCTTTTCATTTTGAAAATATCCAAATGTGCCGTTTTGAGGAGAAAAAAATCTTTCTTTGGAGTCAGGAAATTCCTTGAACCTGACCCTGTTTCATGAACAGCTTCAGTTTCAGCAAATCAGCATTTGTTGCGGGGGGGAATCCATTGGAAAAATTCCCAGCCAGCTTTAAAGGTGACAGAGCCGGGAACTGGAATCCGGTTCTGAGTCCCACTCCTTAACCCCACATTCTTCTCAAAATACCAGGCTCAATCCAGGCTCCCATTTCAACTCAACAAGAAAAACTCCCATTGACTTAAAGGTGGTTGGACTGGGCCCCAGGTTCCCGAGAAGGCTGCTTCTTATCAACGGCAGGTTGGAAGTTTCCTAGCACGACTGATGTCTCATCAATACTAATGACTTTTCCTGCCTTGCCTGCTGCTCTGTGGATTTATAGGGCCTCTATTTTATATAGACATTTCTAGGTCCATAAATACTGTGCTCTCTAGGTAAGCTTGTGGCAGCATTTCCAATATAATATTCAGGATTTTATAACTCCCACCATAACATTTTGCTCTGAGCTGGGACATGGTGCGTAGGCTCTTGGCCCAGGAACTGGTTTTATTGTTAAACTGGGGGAGGGGGATAATAAATCAGCTGTTCGTCTGCTTTTAATCAAGCTACTAACGCATGCTGGCGGAGGTAAGAATGAGCACAGGAAAGGTCGTCCAGGGATTAGGACACTAGCCTGGGACTTGGAAGACCCTGGTGTTCCATCCCTGCTCTGCTACCCACTTCTGCATGCACACCTTGTGCAAGTCACTTAGCCTCTCTGCACACTAGTTCCCCCATCCCGTAAAATGGGGATAATAGCCCTGCCCTTCTCACAGAGGTGTTGTGACCCTAAATCCATTAACAATGGCAAGGTGCTCTGACACGATAGTGATAGAAGTAGCTTGGATGCGATCCCCCAAGCAGAGTTATTTTGAACTCTGCACTGGTATGGAATTAGAGCAACTCCTCTGACATCCAGGGGAGATAGTTATGTTGGTGTAAATCAGGAAGGAGAAAAAAACCTGACTTTGTGTTAGAGATTTCCATTTGGCCTGAACCAAAATACCAGACCCAGACATCTCTAAACTGAGAGCTGGATGCCAGACTCTGTAGCTTGGACTCATGCACCTAGTCAGAAGTCGTAGCCATGTTCCTACATACCATCCCATCACCTGTGAAGCAGAGGGTATGTAAAAAGACTGAGATTTTCACCCACTTGGCTTCCAAATCCCCTAGATGGCTTTGAAAAAAGTCTCTAAAGCCTGCAGATTTTATGTATTTGCTGGATGCCCATAGGGTCAGATTGGATGGAGCATTAAAAGGGTTCATTTAAAGCAGTACCAAACTCCAGACTGGACTTCCTGTGGCTTGTGGCTTTCTTTCCTTTCTTGTGCCTCAGATATGAACAAATAGCTGCCTCTTTTATTTTTAGCTTTCCAGGAAACAATTAGTCTCTTCTACGGCATGTCTTTGAGTGCATCAGATTTGATGCGACAGCAGTTTAGTGCATTGTTTTGGCCGTTCATTGTTCTCGGGGGTCTAATAGCACCACGGAAGTGATTAAACTACTGGGGACTCTGCATAACCCAAGGGAGCTGATCCAGTGAGATCCTTTGGATAATGGGCAGAAACAAAATCTGTCTATGAGATGAGATCTAGACATAGGGTAGTTGCCCAGTCCTGACTTTTCTGTTGAAAATTCCTATTGCCTAGCACCCCAGTCCAGGAATGGGACCTCATTGTTCTAGTACGTGTGTATACACACACTCTCTCTCTCTCTCTGAATTGAATCCTGGGATGCATGAACATCCTGGGGGAACCTTGAGTAGGAAGAGGGGTTATTTTACTGCTGCATTTGGCACTGGTGCAACCACAGCTGGTATCCTATGTCCAATTCTGAGGCCCCCAATTCAGCAAGAATGTTGATACATTGGAGAGGGTTCAGAGATGAGCTATGAGAATGATTAAAAGCATGCCTTAGAGTGAGAGACTCAAGGAGCTCAATTTATTTAGCTTAACAAAGAGAAGGTTAAGGGGAGACTTGATCAGTTTATAAGTAATTAGATGGGGGAACAAATAGCTGATAATGGGCTCTTCGACTGAGCAGAGAAAGGTCTAACACGACCCAGTGGCTGGGAAGTTGAAGCTAGACACATTCAGACTGGGAATAAGATGTACATTTTTAACAGTGAAGGAAATTAACCATTGGGACAATTTAGAGTTTTGTGGTGCACTCTCCATCACTAAATCAGGATTGGAGGGTTTTCTAAAAGATTTCCCAACAGCTGCACATAGAGGGAGCACCCGGTCGGGCCTTTGTGTAGCACTCCTCTGCCAGGCCTTTCAAAGAGATTTACAAAAGCAGGTAAGTATTAGCCCCATTCCCACAGGTGGGGAAACTGAGGCACAGAATGGCAAAATGCCTTGCCCAAGGTCCCATGGAGGGTCAGTAGCAGAGCAGGCAGGAGGACCCCTGCATGAGGGTATATCGAGGATGTAACTTAACTGGGAAATACAGCAGAATCCTCCAGCGTACATCTGCAGGCAGGGCTTAGTAAGCGCCTTCCCTGCATTACAATGGGTCTGCGTGTTTGCCGGCTCTTTATTCAATGGGCAGCATTCACAAGGCCTGTCTGGTTGGGGAATAGTGACTTTCCAGCGTGGCAGCTAATTTAGTAGATAGAGCATTGGAGGCGTGGGGGGAGGGAGTTCCCTAGAGCATGAGCGGGGGTGGGGGCATGGAAGGGTATCTATAGGTCAGTGAAGATTGAAAATAAGCTCTCATTTAAATGAATAGGAAGTTGGTATTTGCCAGACCTGAATTCAATTCCCGGTACACTTGAGCTGAACAGATCCCTGATGGAGGTGGAGGGTGGGGGTGTGAGAGAGACCCCTTCACCTCTGGATTCTGAGAGGGGAGTGGATGTGAGCAGCAGTTTGGAGGATGCCTTTGGGTAGGCAGGTGGCATGTCCCGGGCTGTGGAAAGGGTGTGGGTGAGGGATTTGCTTGTTACGTCATTGTATTGGCTTGTTATAAATGCTCTCCCATTGTTCCTGCTTTTGGGGTCTAGGCTGTGCAACCCTTAGTGCACTAAGTAGCCCCTTGCTCAGGTGAGCAACGTGGCTGACTTCAATAGGAGTGAGTAAGTGCTACTATGGGTAATTCAGGGATGCAGAACCCATTCGTACACAGTGCAGTGTGTGCTGACTGGTTGCTCCTCCCCAAAGCTGGCCGCATGTTAGCATGGGAAGCACTTTGGTACTATGCAGGAGTCAACGGGATTACTCCTGATTTGACCCCTCAGTCAATCGACTTCTTGTCGTGGCTTTAGCAGCCTGAGCCATGCAGCAATTCAGTCTCTCTGCATCTGTCTCAAGCGTGTCCTTGATTAACATCTCTGAGCAGCTCCCATCCCCCGTGTCTCCAAAGATCAATATGTCACTAGTTGCTGGTTTCATGTAACTTCTCCTTTCTCCAAATTAGCTTTGTTTGTGTCCCTTTGAGGTGAAGCTGAAATGCAGCAAAAGGTCAGTGCTGAAATCGGACCTCTTCCCACTCAGGAGACCAGCCCAAGGGCTGGAGATGGTGATACAGCAGTAGTTGAACTTGACGTCTAGATGTGGGGTGGAAGGCAGGGGAACCTACTTCCTCATACCAGGAGTTTGGGGGCTCGTGGAAATGGCTGGGTCTGACACCGGGTATGTCTTTTACAAGATCCTCCTATTCAGCTGAGCCAGCGCAGATGGAGAGAGAGGGCCATCACCCTTTGCTCCAGTCCCAGGACCCCTCCCCCCGATCTGCTGCACCCTCCATCGCCTTCTGGTCCTGTTACCTTTGAGCAATCGCTAATAGTGCGGAACTGTGGTGGTGGGTTTTGATGTGAATGGACACCCACTGGGGACCAGGCTGGCTTCTAGCTGTGTTGGGACAGCTTTGTTGCTTCCGGGACAATCCGTTGTCTCTGGATTTTAAGAACAACCATTCACCTTGAAAAGACCTTGGTCAAGCGCCTTCCGAGACCTGAAAAGAGGATGGTGACACCTGGTTACCCAGCGTTACCATCTTGATGGAGTTTGTCAGCGTGGTTCTCATTAAGCTGCTTCATTTGGGGGGACAAACTCATGGCTAGGTGGCAAGGGGTCATACCTGCTTTCAGATCAGCCCTCTCTCACTCTCAACCAGCCTGATGATGAGGTGTTGGGTGCTGGGAGGGGACCAGTATGTCTCGGTGATGCCAAGTAGTCAGTTTAGAAGCTACACTAAGGGGCTCCTGTCTAGTTCTCCTCAGCCAGAGGCTCTGACGTGGGACTTCAAAGGGCATGGCAGAGGGGGATGCGGATGGCCCCACTGGTGAAGAATAAATATCTGCTACTTGAAGGCTGGTGTGGGGGCAGGTGGAACCTGAACGTTCTCACCTGACTGGTGGGAGGGGGGCTGGATTCCAGCTCCTCCAATGTGTGGGACAGGACAACATCTCATTTAGAGCATTGGCTGTCTTGCTGTTGGCTTCCTGGGGAGCAGGACCAAGCTGCTAGTGGCTCTGGGTTATAGGCTGCGTTGTCTCAGTCAGGCGTGGCAGTCAGGAGATCCCAATGACCAGCGCGGGAAATTCAATGAAGACTCATGCATCCTAACATGGTGGTGCCTCTCTCTTTATCAAACAGTGCACTTGGACTTAACGGTGGCACGTATCTGCTTTCTGAGCACGGGCCATCTGAAGTCATCAGTGTCTTGCAAAACTCCCGAGCTAGTCCCCTCTAATCTTTCACCCTACTCTTTGCCATCTCCAGGGTAAAGAAGTGAAATTTTCCACATGGAATCCACCTTCCCCTTGAAAGCCCTTTGGCCTGGGTGGAGCCCACATCTTAGTTCCTTAGATCGTGAGCAATTTGGGGGAGGGACCATCTTTCTTGTTTATATCTGTGTGGTGACTAGCGCAACTGGGACCTGATTGAAGCCTCTAACTGCAACACAAATAATCGTGATGCTTCTCTTCTAAGCCTGACTTGCACAGTTGCGCTCTTCCCTACCTCCCCAGCCATTATCCCAGTTTTGGGGTGTGTGTGGGGGGAGGGTAACAAGGGTCCTTTGTACATTACAAATCCCTGTGTTCTCCACACTCGGAGAAGCCATTTTGCTCAAGAAGTTTGCGATGGATGGGATAAGCCAGCTGAGTTCTAGCACTGGAAAGCTGGTGGCTTTTGAAAATTTGTTCTAACTTCTTTTGACCTCCCATAACTCAAAAAAGAGGCAGCGTGTAAACTTCAGGTTTATTTCATGCCCTGATTTTCACTCCCTGGGGCCGTATTGGTTTTTTTTTTTTAGGTGAGTTGTAACACCGATGTTTTCAGTTATTGGAGGTGAGCTCTGGGTGTTGGAATGTGTCATGGGAAGTGTTTTGGCAAATGTTGCAGCTTTATCCCAACTGATTGGTAGGTTTGGGGTAAAAGTTTTTAGAAGCACCTAATTCTCCCTTTCAAAAGTGACTGGGGTACTTAGGCGTGGAAACGCCAATGACCCATCAATGAGCTGTAAGCTCCTGAGTGTCTAAGGGCTTATCTGCACGGCCAGCCATGGTATGAATCTACAGCATGCTAGCTTGCCGTGCACTAACGGCACTAAAAGTTCTGTAGTGCATGTTGCCATATTCCTGTTTGGAGTGGTTGCTCAGATACATGCTTTTGAGATTGATTTGTCCTTTATGATTCATAGCTTATTTTTGTTAAGGTATGAACGATCCATTGTGAGCATCTACTTTGACTTCCTGGAGGAACTCAGAAGCCCTGACTCCACACCCTATTTTTAAACGATTCAAATTCCTTTCCAAAGCCAGGAAGAGTATAGAAGAGTCCTTGCTCTAATCTCTAGACCTCACACTGCCCAGGGCCAAGAACAGAACCCAGGAGCCCTGACTCCAAGGGTATGTTTTTATGAGCCCGTAAAATCCACTAGGGTCATAAAATCCACTGTTGCTGTAGATTTTATTCTGAAGGCACTCAGATGCTAGGTTGATAGGCAGTGGTATAAAACCCTTAGACAGCAAGACATCAGCATAGTACTGAAATCTGAACTGCAAATCTCTTTGGGGTTGACCAGTGAAATTCTCAGAAAGTTGATTGAATGGGCAGTGGGTTCCCCACCTTAACCCTAGCGTCCCTGCTAAGGTGAGCATTTACTCTGCTTCACTGGGGTGCTGCACAGACACAACGGGAAGTGTGATCCCTGCCGATAGTTCCCCTGAAAGGACACAGGGTTTCCCTATACTTGGATCTGGTGGGTGATTCCCAGCTTCCAGGAGCTTACCCGTGGGGGCTCTGAGCAAGCTCACGTGCTAACAATAGAAGGTGGCTGCAGCAGTGTGAGTGGCGGGATTGGCTCGCTGCCCCTGGCTAGCGTCTCATGGTTGTGTACTAAGGTGCCACAAGTACTCCTTGTTGTTTTTTGCGGATACAGACTAACACGGCTGCTTCTCTAAAATCGGCCTCTCCTGTTGCTCGCGCTGCTGTGGCTATATGCTGTTTTTAGCACACTAGCTCAATGAGAGCTGGGCATCGCACCCCCGGCTCCAAGTGAAGACATAGGAAGTGGGGCAGATCTGAAGCACTGCAGGAAGGTGCTGCGGGCGTCTTTGGTGACTTCGGAGAAGCAAAATACTGCTGGCTGACTCTTTTGGGCTTGGGGCACTGGATCCCAAAACCCCAGTGTGAAGGTTCTAAATCGGAGAGCTTAGAAAATAGAGGCAACGACTTCGTCACCTGCTGGACAGTCACTGATGTGACGGGCACATTTTAAAAAAAAGAGCATAGCTCGTTCCAAGCAAGAAAGTTGGGGTAGTCTGTGAACTTCCTAGCAAGCTGACAGCCTGAACGTATTCAGGCCATCGGGATGCTGGACTTGAGAGCTCCTGGATCTGACCTTTCTCTAGCTCCGGGTCCCAATGGAACCTGTTGAACAGTCTCCCTGAGTTTGTTTCCGTTAGCCTGTCCTAGTATCTGCAGCTCTCTCTAGTTCCTAATTCCACCAGATGCTGGGTGCTGCTTTAGAGCCCACTCGTGACACTGCTTGGCCCTGTTGTTTCTAGTTCACTGCAATATTTATCTTCTCGGAAATGAATCTGATTCGCCTTGTCTTCTCCCGCATGCAGCCTGCCAGGCCCTGTCCTCTGCAAGGCAGCATCCTCTCGCAAGAAAGGACAATGGGCATTCCCTTCTCTACTGTAACAGAAGAATGAGCAGGTTGGGGGGACCCAGGCCGAGGGAGGGCATGAGAGTGAGTAACTTAAACCGTGATGGTCAGTAAGTTTTATGTTCTTATCGAATATAAATTGTGAAGGCCTGCAGCGGGGGCAGAATTGGTTTTTAAAGCATTGTAAGGTTCAGTAGCTCTGCTGATGCCTTTTAAAAGAGCCCAGAGGGGTCCCAGGTAGACTTGTTTCTCCGGAGTTGTAACAAGAATCTATTTCCTGCACCAAATCTTTATTTTAATTGAATTCTGACAGCCAGGGTCTGGGTTGCGATTGTTGCTGTTGTTGCCTCTCAGGCTGGGGTGGGTCGAAGTTATTCAGGCCTCCTGTGTCGGAAGGAGGGAGGAATATGGCCAATTTGCAGACAGATCTTTGCTCATCGTTTCCATCCAGGATATGGGGGTGACGCTGAGAAAGCAGGTCCCTTCGCTGCTTGAAATGCCCCAGAGTGGAACTAACTTGGGTACCTACAGGTGGTTGAATGGAACCTAGTCAGCTGGTAGGTGCTAAAGCAGCATCACCATCTTGCTACTCTTGTTTTCCCCTCCTGGCACCATCTCTCTCCCTTCGGGGTAACTGGGGAGGTTGCAGCTAGCTTCAATGCTGCTCAACAGACCAGCTGCCCATGCGGAAGATGATTGCAGCGGGAAGTGGGCTGTAAGATGAGGGTCTCACTAGGTGACCCCATGGCCCATTTCTGCAGCTGCAGAGCCAGCCACTAGAGGAAGCCCAAGCTAACAAGCTATTCCTGTGCTTGGAGAAAGTCTGTGCAAAGGCAAGGAAGAAGAATGAAGAACTTGCCTGCGCTGGGCGTGTTTGCATCAGCATAGTTACACCAGTGCAAACCTCTAGCCCTAGTGTAGTCACTCTGCACTGGTGTAAAAATGGTCAACCCAATTTTTTGAATCTGGGCCCCATCTCCTGACTGTCTCATTCTTGTGTCTCTTCAGTGGCTCTCCACACAACCTCAGGCCTGGTCTGCACTAGGAAATTAGGTTGATATAACTACGTCGCTCGGGTGTGAAAAATGCACTCCCCAGGCGCATCACTTATCCAATTCCCGTTAGCAAGCGCTGGGGCAGCGTTGTCTGGGAGCCTCAGAGCTGGGCCGAGCGCCTGTCTTTCCTGCCAACAGATGGAGTGCGCTCAGCTCAATAGCCGGGAGAGACCTCGGTCTTGGGAATGTACAGTGAAGTCTGTAGCCTGTTGTTCTTGGTGACGCTGGTCTCAGCAGGAAGCCAGTTGCTCAGGGTGGGAGGCAGTCCTAGCGAGTATTGGGTCCTCTCGCGAGGTGTGGATTTGGGGTAGGGGGTGGAAGAGCTTTTAGCTGCTCCTGTTGCAACATCCAAAGGCCCATGTGATTTCCTGGTTAACCAGGCAGACTGCTCCTCCACCTCTGGAGCACCCTTCCAACCCTGATATTCTATGATCTATGATCTGCAAAAAGTTCAGGGTCTGCGAATGGGAGATTCTGGTTTGCTCCATTTACACAGGTTGGGGCCATTTGCAAAATTGAGCCCCAGGTTTGCTTTTCGGTTCCCCTCACATGCAAGGGTGTTTGGATCCAGGAGTTGGGCGCAGGGTCTCTAGGGTGGGCAGCAGGCCAGGCTAAGCTGCTTAGTCGTGGTTTCGTGTGTGGTGGCAGCCGTGTGGAATGAGGGGCCCCGGCGGAAGGGGCACTGTTTCACTTGCACTCACAGGGTGGTTCTGCTAGGATCGCTTAGCAGGAAGATGGGAGCAGAGGCTGTGAATTCCTGCGCCCTATGGGCACTGTAGGGAACAGCGCTATCTGCATGCGCTCGGATTGGTGGGGGTGGTTTAAAATTGAGACCTGGCTGATTAGAAACCAGCCCAGACCATTCCCCTGGTCTGAAGTGCTTCTGCTTCACCCCAGGGCTTCTCTCTTAGGCCTGCTTTCCCCTGGTCACACTGGCTGGTCTCTGCTTTCATGCCTGTAGCCACTAGACATTCTTCCTCCTACCCCATGGGGGAATAGGGTGGCATTGATCCTACCAGTAATTTGGGGATCCTCTGTTGTGTCCCCCTTGCTTTGCAGGCATATGGGAAATGCCCCACCTCCAATTAATAATAATCCCGAGCTCTTATTTAGCACTTCCCTTAGAAGATCTCAAAGTGCTTTGCAAAGGAGCATGGGATCATTAACCCCATTTTACAGATGGGAAAACTGAGGTACTGGGAGGTGAAGTGTCTTACCCCAGGTCATCCAGCATGTCAGTGGCAGAGCCAGGAATAGAATCTGGGTATCCTGAGTCCCAGCCCAATGCTCCATTCACATCCCAACATTTGCCTGTGATTTTGTAACCAGTTACTAGCCCAGTCACCTCGACTGGCCATGCCAGCACTGCACCCAGTTCCGTTGGTGCAGTGTTGTGCCATGGCAGCCATGTTTGTGTTTCCATGACCGTGCTGCCTAACTGGGTTTGCTCTAGTGCATTGTGGGAAATTGGGGACAACTATGGGTGTAGAGAGTCCTGTCCACCCAGCAGAGAGATCCCACTTGCTGGCTCCAGGAGTTCCCACCGTGCAGGGTGCAGGCACCTGCCATCTTTAGTTCCCTCCGTGCACCCTGCGTTACGGGCCATTCAGCACCTGCCCTGTGATAACGTGCTCCACAGCGATGCCCCCTCTCAACCCTCCTCTTTCGTACCCCCCGCAGCAAACCTTTGAGGCCCACCCGGACGAGGAAGCCAGTGTGACGCACATGATCAAGGCGGGCAGCGGCGTCTGGATGGCCTTCTCCTCGGGGTCCTCCATTCGCCTCTTTCACACAGAGACCCTGGAGCATCTGCAGGAGATTAACATTGCAACGCGGACCACCTTTGTCCTGCCAGGTAGGGGTGGCGGGGGAGGGCAGGGCTGTTTGTTAGGGGGCAGCCCACTGAGGATCAGTCCCAGGGCCGGTGGGTGTGTGGGGGAAGGCCACTCCCTACGTGCTTGGGGTGCTAGAGAGGCTTTGAGGAGCGGGGGAGCATCTCCATGGGAAGAGCTTGACCCTCTGGAAATGGGAAGGCTGGATGTCATCTTGGCCACATGCTGTGACAGTAACAGTTGCTGGCAATGACCTGGCGGCCCGGAGCCAGCTGTTCTCAGGGAGGTGTGGGTTTGGTGACCTCCTCCAGCCTCTTCATCCCAATGCTCAGGCCGTGGGTCCACGTGGAAGGGGCCCTTGTGTCTGGGGTGAGACAGGCTGCTTTAGCACCCGTGGGGCCCAGCAGCAGAGCCTTGGCAGGAGTCAGGCCTGGCTTTGTCGTAGCCGCAGAGTGGGCGTGACTGCGGGGAGATGCCGCGGGGAGGAGGCGAGTTTGCTGGAGGTCTGCAATGCCGATCTTTGGGGGGAAAACCCATTCTTCCTTCCTGCGAACCAGCAAAGAAAATCAGCCCTGAGACAATTAGTGCCAAGAACGTGTTCTCCCCCTGCCCCGATTAGCGGAGTAGAGCTTCTGCGGTGTTCATGCCGCTCCCAAGACATCCATTGTCTCTCTGGAGAGAGCACTTCCTGCCTACGAGCAGCGGGGGTGCTGTTCTGAGCAGGCTGGCTTGATTTTTCTCTGGGCTTCAGATTCTCCTTTCCCTCACTTGCTCATTGCCAGGAACCCATGGCCCAACCAAAACTTCGCGGTTGTTGCCATGTTGTGCCTGATCGCTGAACCCTGATCCTCCTGTTAGCAGTGTAGGGGCTTATGACACACAGTTGAGCAGTTCTGATACTAACCACTAGGGAGCAGTGGTGCTCACACCCCACTTTGTTGCACTGTAGACCCTTTCTGCTTTAAGCCTCCTCTCCACTTCCCTTTTGTCCACATGGTCGGTTCCCATTCCAAACTCTCCTCCATCCTGTTCAGGGGCATGCACAGGAATTGGTATGACTGCTTTTGGAGGGGCATTTTCTGTGCCCCCTGCAGCTGGAGAGACTGTCTCCTTCCCCCCGGATGTGACCAGAGAAGCTGCCCCCCGCGCGGTTGGAGGAGCTGGTTCACCCCGGGGCTGGTGGAGCTGTCACCTCCAGCCCAAAGGAGCTCGCTTTCCCTGCCCTGGCCCCAGAGTTCTATGCTCCCACTGATTGGGGGTTCCCGTGCCCCAGCTTGCCCCGCCCCCTCCTTGCGCATGCCCTTGATCCTATTCCCCTGTGTGGATTAACTGGTCAGGTAGCGCCGCCTCCAGTTGAGCTAGCTGCTCTGTTTGGACGAACGTTGCTTTGTCCAGATGGCCAGACACTGACTCTGAGCCATCTGGTCTCTTACCATGGGGCCAGGGTCTCTTACCAGTGTAGCTGCAGGCTGGAGAGGAGTTTGCCTTCTCCATCCCCAATCCCTCCCATGCTTTAACCAGGAACGAGGCCGATTTTTGCATGAGGATCAGCGCTTCGGTAGCGTCTCGTGGTAGGGGGGTGAAGATCTGCAGAGAAACGACCCCTTCCAGCCCTGCTCCCATAAGCTTTGCGAGCATCCCGTTCATACAGGACACACACGGCAGATGGGCCAAACCCACCCTCCCTAGGGGGAACATTCACCCCTTGAAATAAACAACCCCCTGCATTCAAGGGGAAAAGCCGCTTGGCAGCATCTCTGTCCTGAGCCCTGCCTCAGCCCCGAAGCAGTGCTGGGAAGGGGCTGTGTTTATCATTAAAGAGGCGTATGGGCCAGACACGCTGCAGAACTCCAGCTAATTGCTCGGCGAATGGAGCCAGATGGGCAGTGACGGCTTCTGTGGGAAACGGCCTTTGTCTGATGCCTGCATATGGTGCCTCTATGAGGAAGCATCTTTCTTGCTGCGTTTTTGGCCAGGATTCTTAGCTGGTGATTTGAAAAGCTGTTCCCCGCTTTACCAGCGGCCTGACAGATGAGGCCCCTTTCTGGACTGACCCCTACGGCTGTTCTCCTCTGCCTCCTTCCCAGCCGATGTAGAGCCGCTGGATGCCTGCAGAGTATTTATGGCCGGCTTTGCCGGAGGGTAGAGGGAGGGGGTGGAGTGGGAAGGGTGAATGGAGAGGGGAGGGGGAAAATGGGGTGTAGGAGATGCAGGGAGAAATCCCCCACTTCGGAGCATGGATCCTTTTGCCCACACTCACCCTTGCACAACATTGGAGACCCAATCCTCTGAGAGGGGGAGAAGGAGACTGCATTAAAATGACAGGCCTGGCCCTTTAAATTTCCTCCTAGCCTTCTCTCATCTTCCCTTTCAAACAGCAACTCAGGGAGCTTCCCGCAGGGTGGATTCTCTAGGATGACTCTTAAAGGGCCAGGACTGTCCCCCCAGCGAGGGACTGTCTGAAAAGGGGCCTGGTCCCCCCCAGATTAAAATGACTGGTGCGATCCTTCGTGCTGGGCTGCCAGGTGTGGTGCAGCCGCCCGTAACTCGTCTGCCTTCCCTCAGGGAGGACGTTGTTCTGTCTCTGGTCCCTGTGTTTTTCCCCCCCCCAACCCCCGCAACTAGCACGTCTCACCCTAGAGCCATGATCAGCAGCTAACCAGAGAGGGGGGACCGTTTACCCCCAAGCCCACAGCAGCATTAGGATTCTTGGCAAGTCCTCTAGCCATTAGAAGGCAAGATGATCCCAAATGCCTGTCCTGACTGATCCAGAGGGGTAGCTCTGTGGTTGAAGCACAGAACTGCCTTGGCTTCTCCTGTTGTAAAATGGGAATGATACTTATTTGCCGCCCCCTCTGATTCAGGAGACTTAGGTTCTATTTCCCAGCTCGGCCATTTATTTACGGTGCGACCGTGAATGTTTAGGGAAAGTTTTCCGTGCCTCAGTTTCCCCAGCTTAAAAATAGGACTAGTGATCCTTCTCCACCTTTGTCAAGTGCTTTGAGGTCAGTGGATGAGGGAGGAGCCTGCTGGGAGGAGGGGGGTGTTTATGACAAGTATAGCTTCATTGTTTCGGCTTTGTTAAACACTCTGTTGTTGTCAGGATCCATGTGGCCTAATTACTTCACTAGGTCGCATTTAAAATTGATGAAGGCGCTGGTGATGCCAAATGTCTGCCCTGCAGAAGGCTGTTCAGCACTGAGTGAAATGATTTGCGGGCTGTGTCAGGGTCCCGGTGGAACCACCTTCACTTCTTGGCAGCCTCTGCTGACAAGTCAAGTTATCCACTGAGCTCCCTCCTCATCCCGAGAGAGGGCCAGTCCCCACATGTCAAGGGTGATGCACATTGGCAGGGCAGCTGGGGGGAAAGTTTGCCTGGTCCCCGCTCTGTGGTTACATAGAGAACTTGAGTCTCTTTGGTCATCAGGCTGGCGCACAATTCTCATGCACGGTTTAAAAAGACCCAGACGAAATCCTAGTGCTTGGCTGCCTGGGGAAACTTGCACCAGTGTCATAACATCGATACAGTTGCACTGGTGGAAACCTCGAGTGCAGATACCCTACACTGGTGCAAACTGGAATTTGCACCAGGGCCTGTCACATTAGGGCCTGCCACATTTTTGTACTACTGCAATGGACACACTTTAGAAGTTTACACGCTGCTGTAATTCACATCACTGCAAGTTTCCCTAATCTAGGCAAGGCACTAGATCTTAAAGTCCTTTACTGATCCCTCCTGGAGAAAGTTGTACCCAGAGATCACCTCTTCTGTGTTCTCGTCTGTTTGCTATTATTTTATTACCAGAGTCGTCCGCATAGAACAGGATCTCTTGCTTCTCACCGGCTCATCTGCCAATCTCTCCCATTTCCCCCCACCCCTCTCTAAATTGCAATCGTACGTTTGTGGAGTCAGTTGTTTTCAAGGCAACCGATTGCGATATTGAAAAAACTAACCACATCTAATGGGCCGATGAGAAGTCAGGAGCTGGTGAACTCAGTGGAAACAAAGATCCTGTTGTCATGCAAAGGCTTTTCAGTGCTAAAGGATTTCTTCTAATGGGCTGTGGGGATGAGAAATGCAGTCTGGGGGATTGACTCCCCAACAGAGGCGATTGTGAGCTGGCAACCCCTAAGAGTGAAGTTCTGCATTTATCCACAGAATAGCGATAGGTAGTGCCCTCTTAGGGTGACCAGACAGCAAATGTGAAAAATCAAGACGGGGGTAGGGGGTAATAGGATCCTATATAAGAAAAAGACCCAAAAATCAGGACTGTCCCTATAAAATTGGGACATCTGGTCATCCTATGCCCTCCCTCCGCCCCCCCCCCCTCACCCCACGCCCCGCCAGCTGCCCTGTTAACCATCCTGCCCTGGAAGGACTTGAGCCACTGGAAGGATGAGAGGTTTATGCCCCATTCATTCCTTGGCCTCTGAGACTAACGAGGAGGGGCAGTTTCTGATTTAATACAGTTCTCATGGATTGAGCCTCTATACTGCAGCTATAGAAAATTCAAAAATAGAATCGAAGCTGGCTTTTAAGGCCTTTTCTACTCGGGGGTGGGGTGGGGTGGGTTTGCCCACATTCCAGCCCCCAGCACAAAGGCACCAATGCAGATGCGTAGTGCAGAGAAGGTAAAACTGTTTTTTGCACTGATCCAGCTCTGTGTGTGTCTGAACTGTAATCACGGGTTGCCAGTCGAGTGGACGCACCCACTAGTTCTAATCTAACTGGCTGGGATACCAGAGGAACAGCGCTGCGGCCGAACGCGTGATTACGCAGGGTTCCAGCTGGGCTCGTCCAGCCTGCGCTGAAGCCCTCTGCGGTGCCTCATCACACCTCCAGGGCCCAAGCGAGCTAGATTAAAGCTAGCTGGGGTGTACCTACTGGACCTGCAGGCACGTCCTGGGATTGCCCTGCAGACATACCCCCTGTCTGACTGCGGTCTAGAATTGCCCTGATGCAGCTACGCCTCTGGCTGAAATCAGGGCAGTCCCACCAGTGAGGACCAGGCCTGAAGCTCGCCTTTAGAAATGGGCTGGAGCCCTGGATTTCGGGGGCTGACCCAAACTTCAAAGGGTGCGTTGGAATCAAGAAGTTCTGCTCCGTACCTATCGCTCATTTCACCCAAAGCACCAGCGGCCCTTTAAGAGCAGGGAAATCAACTGGGAAGAATTCTGAAATGTCATCATGTAAGTGGGTGGGGTGTTTTTTGTTTTTTTAGGGCATGTTAAAAAATTGATCACTTCCTTTTCTTCCTGGGAGAATGAGGGTTTTGGCATTAATGCATTTTTGAACTTAGGAGCCCTCATCCTTTTTAACCAGACAGGTCATTAATAAAGTCTTCGTGGAGAGCCCTGGCTTTCTCACGTAGCTCAGCAGATATATTGCTTAGGTGAATCCAACGCCGCAGTGTTAAGTCGCCGTGATAAAATATTTATTTGCCATTAGAATCTTACTTTTTTTTTTTTTTTTTTTTGGATGTCTTGCTTTTCCTTTCTTGGAGCGGGAGGGGGGAGCCCAGCTGCAAAAGAGCCCTGAAGAGTTACGGATCTTATAAATGGGATTGCCAAGAGGTCTCACCGGAGATCGGGACTCTGTTGTGCTCAGCGCTGCACAGATGCTTAGGCCTTGCCTGCATGAGCAAGTGGAACCTTTTTAAACTATACTAGTATAGTTCAAGCGGTTCCACCCCCCTCAGCGTGGACACAATTACACTGGTATTGCTAATTCCCAAACAGGCAGGGAGATAAGATGTACCCATTTATTACTAATCCCTAGCTCTCATATAGCACTGCTCATCATCAGACCTCAAAGCCCCAGGTCAGTACCATTATCCCCATTTTACATATGGGGAAACTGAGGCACAGAGAGGGGGAAGTGAGTTGCCCAGGCCGGTGGCAGAGTCGGAGAATAGATCTGAGTACTAGTCCAGTGCTTTAGCCACTGGGCCACACTGCCACCACTATATCACTGTAACTTTGTCCACGCGCGGGTTGGTACTGGTACGTAACTGTTTTTTCTGGTAGAACTATTTCAGTGACAAAGAAAAAATCATACCCCTAACCAGTATAGTTGCCTCGCTTGGCTGCCTTTGCCCCAGAACTTACAGTCTAAATAGACAAGGTGAACAAAGGGTGTCAGGGGACACTGAGGCTCAGGGAAGAGTGCTCAAAACACAGCTCTCAAGCTGCCTCCTCTCCTTCTGCTTGCGTTCCTTGGTTTTTTGTCTTTTTTAACTGTTCGTTGAGGGGATGTTTTTAACTTTGAATTAGCCCCCGGATGGGAGAGAGGGGTGGGGAGGGGGCCGATCATGGATTAGGCCTGATGGGAGTCTAGCAGGAGGCGAGGAGCATTTCACAGCATGTGCAGGGAAAGGGGGGCAACCGAATGTGTACTGAGAACGGTTCCCGGGGGGAAGGCTGGGGGCCAAGCCTTCAGCCCTGAGCTGGGGATGGGGAGGACAGGATGCGCAGCTGGGCTCGTGGCTGGAGTGGAGGAGACGGCTGCTTAAGGGGATCGGAGCAGCTGCCCTTCTGCTGCGGTACTTGGGAATAGTGGGCGGCCACCTATCCTGCTCTGGCGCCCTCCCGCTCTGCAGCTCAGTGGGGCTGCCTGCTCCTCCCTAACCCCCTTGCTATTGCACATAGCCGGGGGCCTCGGGCCCTGCTGGTTCTCCTGTGCCCAGTGAATACTGGAGGGGGGTGGTGGTCTCCCTGGTGTAGCCGTGCCGGGGGGACCCCCAGTGTGGATGCACTGCCCTGCTGATGGGGGTATCAGTGGGGTCTGGCTGCATGAGGGGTTAGCACTTATTTAGCTACAGACAGTGCTAATCCCCTTGGTCAAGCCCAGCTTCTGGCCACTGCTTCACCCACCCCTCCTTATACCTGGGAGGGCTTCCCTTCCTGCCCCATGTCTGCTTGTGTCCTTTAGCTCATCCTGGGCTGAGATAAAGCGGGGGCATGTCATATTTCCCCATCACAAGCACAGGGACCCTGGTTGGCACAAAATGGCTTGGACATCCCAGCACTGTGCACTAGGCATCCCGCTCGTCATTCATCCTGCCCTGCGGGGTAGCTTGCCGGATCCCTGCCCCCCACGTGTGTGATATGAGCCAGCCCTGCCCCCACAACGTGCAGTGATCACATTGGGTGGATTTTTACCAACCGGCCTCAACCCTGGCCCCGGGTGGGGCGGAGAAATCTTCCTCTGTTTGGGTTCCCCTATGGAGCCTTGCCCTGCCACTTACCCCTCTCTCTGCTAGGGCCTCTCCTCCCCGCCCCACATCCTCCCTCAGGTGTGTCAGCGCTGGAGAGAGGAGACAGGCATCCTTGCTGAGCTGCCTGCTCCCCCTCCCTTGTTCTCCCGAATGTTGCCGCTAAAATGAAAAGACAGCGCAGCACTGATCACGCGGGAAGAGCTAATCTGGACTGACATCAAAAACATGTTAATTCATGGCAGCGAATTATCCGTCTCGTTGTCGGTGCCTAGAAACAAGAGGGTAGTCTGTTCTTGCATGGGAGAGGCACTCATGCATTCAGAGCGTAAAACATGGCTCTGGAATCGTGCCGTCAAAGCTTTGCCAGCGATGGCACCGGGGCCCTCGCCACGTGCTGCATGCTGGTGTCTCCTAGCCCCAGCTCTTCGGCAGCACCATCGCTGGGCGAGGGTGCTGGGTGGGTGTGGGCAGTGCTCTGCTTTCCCCGCCATCCCCCAGCCAAGCCGGCAGCTTGTTCCGTTTCAGCGTCCCCTGCTGATGCTGTGTTCTGTCATGCTCCCTTTGGAGCTGGCTTGTCCCTAGCCCATCTCGTGCCAATCCCCCCTTGCCTGATGATGCCAGTTAATGCCCCTCGGCATCCTGCTGGCTCTTATCCCCAAGCTTGCTGCTGTCGGAGTGCTCGTCTCCTGGTGCTCGTCTCACCCCCGCCACCACCTATTGCTGCAGCCTCTCCCTGGGGCAGATCAACATTCACTCCTTACTCTCCCCCAACAGGCCAGAAGAACGTCCGTGTCACCAGCCTGCTGATCTGCCAGGGGCTCCTGTGGGTTGGCACAGACCAGGGCATCATCGTGTTACTACCTGTGCCCAGGCTGGAGGGCATCCCCAAAATCACTGGTGAGTCTGCTCTTCTGGTACATCTTGCCCCTGGGAGTTGGGCTGGGCAGAGCGGAGGGTTCTCAGCTGGGCCAGGAGGAAGATCGTCAGCTCTGCGTTGGTGCTGGTAGACGCCGGCCAAGCTAGCGTTAAGCAGCACCTGGGGGCTGGTGGAGAATCGCTGCGGGACTGCAGAGACGTTGCAGTTGGCTCCTTCACACATCCTGCAGGGCAAGCAAAGTGCGAGCACTGGGATTTGCAAATGAGGCAAAGGGACCATGGCATCACAGTGGCATTTGGGCACGTCTCTCCCTTGGATTCCTTTGCAGATCCCAGCCGAGACCAAACGCAGCCCTGGAAATCCACCCTGTCGTGCTGCAGGCTCTGGGCTAGCGTGTCTGTTTTGTCAGCTTGCGTCGTGAGCTCCAGAGTGTGTTACCACCACGATCTCTGCAGCTCAGCAGGGTTTAGCGTGGCCAGCTCAGTGCTGGGGTGGGACGCCTCCCAGAAAAGCCCCGGGCCCTGCCATAGGTGCCGCCAGTACTCAAGCAGTGCACTGAGCCCGTGGTAAATCGATGCCCGGACGCACTGCCAGAGGGTGCTGCGCTGTTGGAAGCGTTGCCACTTGCGTGGGTCTCAGGACTGGAAGCCGTAAGCTCCGCTTGTCCTGGAATGTCCCGTATTTATCCACGGGTTTGCATAACCCCCTCTACCCCGGCACATGGGTGCGCCGGTGCATTTCGGTGCCCATCAGGCGCACATTACACAATGAAAGCCTGGCAAGTTGCTTTGTGTTCATGGGCACTCTCCCTCCCTGGGCTGGGACCATGGAGATCTGTTGCCTTGTCACACACCATGGGGGTTCTCATGGAGGAGACTTTAATGTGTGTCGTACCTCCCAGCCCCTTCTAGCATGGGACACGTGGGGCAAAAGGCCAGAATGAAACCCTTTGGGTCCTATCTCAGACAGCAGCCCCATGCTCCCTAGCTCAGCCATTGGGAGCCAGGGTCATTCTTCGCTGCACCTGGGGAAGGAGAGAGCATGGTAACCTCCGGGGATGAACTAGAAGGGCTGCAGGTCAGGGCTGGGGTGCCTTGGTGGAGCTGTGGGTACCAGGGCTGGAAACGCTCTGTATTTCCCCTCTATTCCCTCCCACCCACCCCAGCAGGTGCTGCTGAATGTCAGCAAACAGCCCCACTTGGGCACCATCTGATCCCCAAGAGAGGACGTGTTACTGTCGCTGGGTCAAAACTGTCCCCGTCACGACCACAGTGGGTGGGCTGAGCTTCCCTTTCAGGGCTGGCCACTGGGATTTCCCAGCATTCCCCTCCCCCCATTAATATGAATCTTGAGTCGCACTGCAGGAGAGTAAAAGGGGGCACAGCACATAGCCAGGGAACAGGGAGCCCCAGGAGCCATGAGGTGGGAGGGGACTTGGGACTGTAGGCAGAATCAGAGGGGGTGGAATGGGGAGCCATCGGCTCAGATGGGAAATGCTGGGTGTGGCATTGCCAGACCCAGTGGGTGCATGCAGCATGTCAGCCCAGATCCCCTTAATGATCAGTGGAAATTAGGAGGATCTGGGCCGTTGGGCCTGCTAGCAGCTCATGCACATCACGGAGGGCTGAGCGCACTGGCCCCCGCTCTCCTGGCTGGCGCAGGGTTAAGGGTGAGGAGTGGAGAGCTCGGGCCTGTCTGTGCATCTCAGAATAACGTGCTCTAGTTATCGAGGCAGCAGGGAGCTGCCGGGACTCGGCAGACGAGCCTTCCAATATTTATGAGGCGTGAACTTGATTTGTTTTCTGAAGCGTTTTCTGTTAATAAAACCTCTCTCTTGCTCTGCTCCCGGCTCCTCTCCCAGGGAAAGGCATGGTCTCTCTGAACGGCCACTGTGGCCCTGTGGAATTCCTGGCCGTGGCCATCAGCACCCTGGCCCCGGACGTGCTGAAGAACGACAAGGAGGAGGAGGGCGGCCAGGAGGAGAAGGCGGACGGCCTGTCTCCAGAGCTGTCTGCCCTCGACAAGCCCCCGGCCGGGGAGATAAGGAAGAAGGGGATCCTCCTGAAGTACCGCCTCCACTCCACCTCCCACCTGCCAGGGCAGCTGCTCTCGGTGAAAGAGGCCCCTCCGGCGCCGGGCGGGAGCACCCTGGAGCACAGCGAGGAGGACGGCTCCATCTACGAAATGGCCGATGACCCGGACGTCTGGGTGCGGAGCAGGCCGTGCGCCCGGGACACTCACCGCAAGGAGATCTCCTCGGTGGCCATCATCTCCGGCGGGCGGGGCTATCGGAATTTCAACCCCAGCAGCAAGCTGCCGGCCTGCAGCGAGACGGACAGCACTCTTCTCATATGGCAGGTCCCTTTGATGCTATAGCGTCGACGGCATCCGCTACCAGCAACGCAGCACTTGGGGTGGCTAACTCTGGCTCCGGAATAGTGCCAAGCCCCATGAGGAGCGGCCTGCACCAGGGAATGCTGGGATTGTATCTGCTACCGTCCCAGGCCGACCTAGGGAATGACTTGCCCGCTGCTCAGGAGGGGGTGAAGCCTCTTCCACTTACCAAACAAACGAACACCCCTCCTCACTCTCCCTTTTTTAAAGACTTTTTTCAAATGTACTATTATTTTTCTTGAGAAACCAGCTCGTTTTTTGGGGGGTTCTTTTACTGTTGCGGGGTGCATCGGGAGCAGCACCCTCCCTGCGGGCTGAGGAGGTTTGCTGAGCTCTTGGGCGCGTCCCTTCTGATGGGGGCGTGAGTGTCTGTGTGTCTGTGTGTGAATATATGAATATTATATATATATATAAATCTAATGCTGTATATTATTACGTGTATAAATAAAACCATCTGTATATATTGTGGCATCTGGAAGTGCAGGAATAAAAAGGAGGCGCACATGGCAGTCTGACGGGTACTGTGTTCTCTCAAGCTTTGCTGGCCGGACGCGTGGGGTTCAGCTGGGGCGCCCGGCAGACAATGTGGTGCATGTACCTCCAGGCCTTGATTTTGAGCTGGGCAAGAAACGGCTTTCCCAGCCATGAGGATTTACACTGTTTCAAAGGATGCCTGCTTTGGCATAGGGACGAATCCCACAAGCTTTCCATGTTTTCCATGACAAACCAGACCGCTCCCCCCACCGAAATAGCGGTGGTCGGGCCCTCAGCTGGGATGTGGGAAACCCAATTCCAGGTCACAAGAATCCTAGAAGCATGGGGCTGGAAGTGTCCTTGAGAAATCATCAAGTCCAGGCCTTACACTGAGGAACAACCAAGAAAACCTAGACCACCCCTGACAGGTGTTTGTCCAACTTGTTCTTTAAAATGCCAGTGATGGGGATCCCACAACCTCCCTTGGTAACCTATTCTAGAGCTTAACTATCCTTTATACCCCTAATATCTAACCTATATCTCCCTTGCTGCAGATTAAGCCCATTACTACTTGTCTTACCTTTAGTAGACATGGAGAACAAGTGATCACAGCCCTGTTTATAACAGCCCTTCATGTATTTGAAGACTGTTATCAGGTCCCCCCGCTCAGTGTCTTTTTCTCAGCACTTAACAGGTCCAGTTTTTAACCTTTCCCCATAGGTCAGGTTTTCTAAACCTGATTCGCCCCTCGTCTCCTACATCCCAGGTGAGCTCCATAACCATGGGGCTGCATGGACTGGAGAGCGCTTCCTGACTAAAGTTCTCTTGAAACCATCTCTTTCGCAGGAAAAGTTTCAGGGTTGAGAAATGGGCATTCTGTGATGAAGAAACATTTCATTGAAAAATTCCTGACCCGCTCTAGTCTGGCTGCATTAGGTTTCTGTCTGGCAGATGCTGAAATGTGATGAGAGATCAGTCTGTCCTTGTGGCCAGTGACAGCAAAGGCCTGGGCTTAACTAAGCTTGGCCACGAGGTCTCTCTTCACTGCAGAGTTCATTCAAGCTGACTCCGCTTGAGTTACTCCTCTCAAGTGGGTCTAGCTTGAGTGAGAGCAGCCATGCTGCAAAATTACACTCGAGTGACCACAGCCACACTGACTCTCTGCACTCGTGTGGCGCCAGGACTTGGGGTGGGGGGGGGCATATCCCATGGTTCTTAGTGCTGCGGGCAGCTGAGCCAGGACTTCTTTCCCAGCGGATTGTGGACGAATTCATCTCGCCTTTCTGGGCGCACGGCAGGAACTGTGGGAAGGAGTTGGCGGAGTTGCTGCACTCGCATGACACTAGCACTACAGAGTGGCTGCGTTTGAAACTGCTCCGTTGAGCTCACTTGGGTTTGAGCCTATACCCCCCCCCCCTCGTGCCTTCCAGTTGGAGTGAAGTGGTGAAGTTTGAGTGGGAGTTCTGTTGGAGGAGAAGGTAGTTGTACTTGGTTTTGTATTTTTAGTATTTGTATTTGTGTGTGTGTAGGGGTTTTGTGCTGGGAGAGCAGCTGAGCCTGATTAGGGGGTGGGGCTTTGTGCTGAGAGAGCAGCTGAGCCCTGCCTAGGGGGTGGGGCTTCTGACTAGGGGCCCTATAAAGGTAGCCAGCCAGTCAAGCAGCGGCACAGGAGCTAGCAAACAGAGCTCTAAACAGGGGAGTTTGAGTGGGAGTTTGCAAGGGGAGTTTGGATTGTGCTTGTTTGGGGTTTGCTTTTGCTGGGGGGGTGGTCTTTTTGGTGTGGCTTGTGTTTCCCAGATTAACAGGATTTAGGTGGGAAGGAGATGACAGATACAGAGGAAGCTGTGGGAGTGACTCCTGCAGTGAAAGACACATTGAGGATGACTGGATGTGGAAGCTGTGGTATGTACATGATCCTGGAGGGGGGAACCGGTAAGAGTTTTGTCTGCATGAAATGCCATCTGATAGAGCTGATGGAGGAAAAGATCCGAGGTTTGGAGATGCAGGTGGAAAGTCTGGTTGAGTTTAGGAAGGGGTTTGAGCAGATGATGGAGCAAAGATATGAGGTATCTGAAGGGAAAAGCTCAGACTCACGGATGGAAGCAGGGCTGGGGAATTTTGAGGAGAGACTGGATGAGGAAAGTGGTCAGTGGAAACATGTGACTCAAAGAACCAGGCAGAGAAAAAGACGGGCTAGTGAAGGAGAAATAGAGCTTAGGAACAGGTTTGCAGAGTTGGAAAATGAAGAAGGGGCTCAGCAGGTAGTTGCTGAAGGTGGAAGGGTAAGGAAGAAGAGAAGAGAGGCTAGCCCTATAGAAAAAGGGGAAGACTCAAGGGAGACTACACCAAATATGAGCCCCAGGAGGATACAGGATGGGTTGAAGAGAATTGTAAGGGAAAATAGGAATGGAAAGAACTTGCAGCCAGAGGGAACAGGGGAGAGACTGGAGAATAGCACTGTCACCAGGAAAAGGCAGGTCTATGTGATCGGGGACTCTTTATTGAGAAGAATAGACAGGCCTGTAACTAGAGCTGATCCTGAGAATAGAAGGGTGTGCTGTCTTCCGGGTGCTAAGATACGGGATGTAGACCTGAGGTTGAAAAGGATCCTCAAGGGAGCGGGAAAGAATCCCCTAATTATCCTTCATGTGGGAACAAATGATACAGCCAGATTCTCGCTGGAAAGTATCAAGGGAGACTATGCTAGGCTGGGGAAGACGCTTAAGGAAATTGAGGCTCAGGTGATCTTTAGCGGGATCCTTCCTGTTCCTAGAGAAGGGCAACAAAGGTGTGACAAGATTATGACTGTCAACAGATGGCTTAGGCAGTGGTGCTATAAGGAGGGCTTTGGGATGTATGGCCACTGGGAGGCATTCACGGACAGAGGTCAGTTCTCTCGGGATGGACTTCATCTGAGTAGGGAAGGAAATAGACTTCTAGGATCGAGGCTGGCACAACTGATAAAGAGAGCTTTAAACTAGGAATTGGGGGGAGATGGATGGGAGATGTCCAGAAAATCTCCACGCCAGATTTTAGCATTGAGAGGGAAGAAGATGAAGTAAGAAAGGATACAGCCATGGGTAGGAGAATGTATATAAGGAGCGAGGGCGGTGTGAATACTAGTCTAATAGGTTATACTGGCTGTAGAATGACTGTGCCTAATAGGGTACAAAATGTGAGCGAGGCCGAACAGCAAAAATTAAGATGTTTATACACCAATGCGAGGAGTCTAGGTAACAAAATGGAGGAACTAGAGCTACTGGTGCAGGAAGTGAAACCAGATATTATAGGGATAACAGAAACATGGTGGAATAGTAGTCATGACTGGACTACAGGTATTGAAGGGTATGTGCTGTTTAGGAAAGACAGAAACAAAGGTAAAGGTGGTGGAGTAGCATTGTATATCAATGATGAGATAGAATGTAAAGAAATAAGAAGCGATGCAATGGATAAGACAGAGTCTGTCTGGGCAAAAATTACATTGGGGAAGAAAACTAGTAAAGCCTCTCCTACGATAGTGCTTGGGGTGTGCTATAGACCTCTGGGATCTAATTTGGTTATTGATAGAGCCCTTTTTAATGTCTTTAATAAAGTAAATACTAATGGAAACTGCGTGATCATGGGAGACTTTAACTTCCCAGATATAGACTGGAGGACCAGTGCTAGTAATAATAATAGGGCTCAGATTTTCCTAGATGCGATAGCTGATGGATTCCTTCATCAAGTAGTTGCTGAACCGACTAGAGGGGATGCCATTTTAGATTTAATTTTGGTGAGTAGCGAGGACCTCATAGAAGAAATGGTTGTAGGGAACAATCTTGGCTCAAGTGATCATGAGCTAATTCAGTTCAAACTAAATGGAAGGATTAACAAAAATAAATCTGCAACTAGGGTTTTTGATTTCAAAAGGGCTGACTTTCAAAAATTAAGGCAATTAGTTAGGGAAGTGGATTGGACTGAAGAACTTATGGATCTAAAGGCAGTTGAGGCCTGGGATTACTTTAAATCAAAACTGCAGAAGCTATCGGAAGCCTGTATCCCAAGAAAGGGGAAAAAATTCATAGGAAGGAGTTGTAGACCAAGCTGGATGAGCAAGCATCTTAGAGAGGTGATTATGAAGAAGCAGAAAGCATACAGGGAGTGGAAGATGGGAGGGATCAGCAAGGAAAGCTACCTAATTGAGGTCAGAAGATGTAGGGATAAAGTCAGAGAGGCTAAAAGTCGAGTAGAGTTGGACCTTGCAAAGGGAATTAAAACCAATAGTAAAAGGTTCTATAGCCATATAAATAAGAAGAAAACTAAGAAGGAAGAAGTGGGGCCGCTTAACACTGAGGATGGAGTGGAGGTTAAAGATAATCTAGGCATGGCCCAATATCTAAACAAATACTTTGCCTCAGTCTTTAATAAGGCTAAAGAGGATCTTGGGGATAATGGTAGCATGACAAATGGGAAGGAGGATATAGAGGTAGATATTACCATATCAGAGGTAGAAGCGAAACTGAAACAGCTTAATGGGACAAAATCGGGGGGCCCAGATAATCTTCATCCAAGAATATTAAAGGAATTGGCACCTGAAATTGCAAGCCCATTAGCAAGAATTTTTAATGAATCTGTAAACTCAGGAATAGTACCGAATGATTGGAGAATTGCTAATATAGTTCCTATTTTTAAGAAAGGAAAAAAAAGTGATCCAGGTAACTACAGGCCAGTTAGTTTGACATCTGTAGTATGCAAGGTCCTGGAAAAAATTTTGAAGGAGAAATTAGTTAAGGACATTGAAGTCAATGGTAAATGGGACAAAATACAACATGGTTTTACAAAAGGTAGATCGTGCCAAACCAACCTAATCTCCTTTTTTGAAAAAGTAACAGATTTTTTAGATAAAGGAAATGCAGTGGATCTAATTTACCTAGATTTCAGTAAGGCATTTGATACCGTGCCACATGGGGAATTATTAGTTAAATTGGAGAAGATGGGGATCAATATGAACATCAGAAGGTGGATAAGGAATTGGTTAAAGGGGAGACTGCAACGGGTCCTACTGAAAGGCGAACTGTCAGGTTGGAGGGAGGTTACCAGTGGAGTTCCTCAGGGATCGGTTTTGGGACCAATCTTATTTAATCTTTTTGTTACTGACCTTGGCACAAAAAGTGGGAGTGTGCTAATAAAGTTTGCAGATGATACAAAGCTGGGAGGTATTGCCAATTCGGAGAAGGATCGGGATATTATACAGGAGGATCTGGATGACCTTGTAAACTGGAGTAATAGTAATAGGATGAAATTTAATAGTGAGAAGTGTAAGGTTATGCATTTAGGGATTAATAACAAGAATTTTAGTTATAAGTTGGGGACGCATCAATTAGAAGTAACGGAAGAGGAGAAGGACCTTGGAGTATTGGTTGATCATAGGATGACTATGAGCTGCCAATGTGATATGGCTGTGAAAAAAGCTAATGCGGTTTTGGGATGCATCAGGAGAGGCATTTCCAGTAGGGATAAGGAGGTTTTAGTACCGTTATACAAGGCACTGGTGAGACCTCACCTAGAATACTGTGTGCAGTTCTGGTCTCCCATGTTTAAAAAGGATGAATTCAAACTGGAGCAGGTACAGAGAAGGGCTACTAGGATGATTCGAGGAATGGAAAACTGGTCTTATGAAAGGAGACTTAAGGAGCTTGGCTTGTTTAGCCTAACTAAAAGAAGGTTGAGGGGAGATATGATTGCTCTCTATAAATATATCAGAGGGATAAATATAGGAGAGGGAGAGGAATTATTTAAGCTCAGCACCAATGTGGACACAAGAACAAATGGGTATAAACTGGCCACCAGGAAGTTTAGACTTGAAATCAGACGAAGGTTTTTAACCATCAGAGGAGTGAAGTTTTGGAATAGCCTTCCAAGGGAAGCAGTGGGGGCAAAAGATCTATCTGGTTTTAAGATTCTACTCGATAAGTTTATGGAGGAGATGGTATGATGGGATAATGGGATTTTGGTAAGTAATTGATCTTTAAATATTCAGGGTAAATAGGCCAAATCCCCTGAGATGGGATATTAGATGGATGGGATCTGATTTACTATTGCAAATTCTTTCCTGGGTATCTGGCTGGTGAATCTTGCCCATGTGCTCAGGGTTTGGCTGATTGCCATGTTTGGGGTCGGGAGGGAGTTTTCCTCCAGGGCAGATTGGAGAGGCCCTGGAGGGTTTTTTTTGCCTTCCTCTGTAGCATGGGGCATGGTTGACTGGAGGGAGGCTTCTCTGCTCCTTGAAGTTTTGAACCATGATTTGAGGACTTCAATAGCTCAGACATGGGTGAGGTTTTTCATAGGAGTGGTGGGTGACATTCTGTGGCCTGCGCTGTGCAGGAGGTCGGACTAGATGATCAGAGTGGTCCCTTCTGACCTTAGTATCTATGAATCTATGAATCTATAGTGTGTGTGTGGGGGGGGGCAGGACTCGAGTTGGGGGTAATACATGAGTTAACTCTGCAGTGAAGACAAGTCCGGAGTGATCGCCTTGTGTCCTCAGACCCAATCCCCTCTGTTCAGGGCTGAGCCACCTTGGCAATGGGTAGGATGCTGGGGGAAGCTTGCTTTGTCGTTGACTCTGCCGTTGGCACAGAATTCCAGTCTCCAGGCCTGCCAAACTGACTCCTATCCCATCAGTGCAAACGCTTGAGTCCTAGCTAGGTGTGGCTGTCTCCCGCACACAGCCCTGCTATGGCTGACGGAGCGTTTCCTTTAGCTCAGACAGCAGGGGCCTGCTGTTTCAGAGGCAAAGGCCCTAGGCTCTGTGTCCGGTGTCGTGTGTGGATGACCTGGTCATCTGCAAAACTGGAAACAATGGTGCTGGGGGATGATGTTACTAGAGGTTCTTTCTGGGATAAATCCAACCACCTAAGTCCTTGTGACTGGAGATCCCCAGCATGGGCTTTGTGTAAAGAGGGTGGTGGTTATGCTTTGTCTTGCCAAATTCCTACATGTTGGTTGCCTCCATTCCACCTGTGTGTTTTCAGCTGGATTGGGATCCTCTTCTGAGTGCCATTGAACAGCTGTTTCCGTGCCATTCGCTGTTGGCCACTATGTCATGACTAGAGTGGATGACGGGATCAGCGTCGCTCTGGCTCTGGTGTCTGGGCAGCGAGCTGTGCTGGGAAGGGATGCAGTTCACTGAGCTTCTGAGAGTTTTGCGTGGCTTGTGTCAGAGCAGTTGGCCCAGGCTTGATGTCTAGCCAGGGCCAAAGATCCAAAAGGCACATGGGGAGAAAGCCCCGTGCCTACAAATGAACTCTTGATGAGAACCAGCGCACGGATGGGAGTAATCTACGTCTTTGTCACTAACGGTGCTAGAATTGGAGCCCTCCTCAGAGATTCTGCACTGTTGATGTGCTCGCTGTCACTAGTATCGGGAGTTCTTATTGCAAACCCTGGAATGCAATTTTTGGTGCAGCCTCTGGGCGCGAAAGCTTTCAGCGTAGCACTGGTGGCTGGTGTTGCAGGCCTTTGGAAGGGGAGCCAAGGATCTGGACTTGGTCTGTGCAAACAAACCTCTTCACTGAATGGGTTTAGCTTCTAAAAGACTTAGCGAGGGCTTGTTACTTAATGAGCAGTGGAGCTTGGGGAGTCTAAACAGCCTGTGCCTGCCCCTTTGTTGGACGAACACCACAGGGCAGCCATATGTTTTCCACGCCTCTGTCTAGAGAAGAAGAAACCTGGTAGGTCCTTCAGCCTCTGCCTCCCGACAGACTGGCTGCCTTCTTGCTAATCAGCAAGAGGTGATGACACCAATTGCTACTGCAGCTGTCTTCTCGCCCAGCAAAGCTGCAATGGAATAGGAGATTCCACTCTCCACAGCTAGCAGGGCTGGGAGTCAGCAGCGCTCAGCTGGATTCTCCCTGCTTATGGGGTTATCCCCAACGAGTGACTACAGACACTCTACCCTTCTGTCTTCACCCCACCCAAGAAGGCTCCAGGGGCAGCTGCCATCAGCGATGTGCCTGGCAGCAGAGATCCCGGCAGGAAAGGGGGAGCAGACAATATGGAAACATGGGTAGGTTTTGGGGTGCATGTATGGAGGAGCCATTCTAGGGGAGATCACCGCTTATCATTTTAAAGGCTCTGGGCCTGCTCCTTGGCGGGGGTACATCAGCATAGCTCTATTGATTTCTGTGGAGTGACCCAGATTTATATTAGCTGGGGTTCTGCCCTTCATTCTTCAGGGGAACAGCGATGAACAATCCCACAGGAAGCTACAGTCCTGTTCCTTTCAAGGTGTTGCTCCCTCCCCCCATAGCTGAAGTTCAGGGTGCCATCTCAGTCCTTCTCTCCAATACAAATATCTTCTTGGTGCAGCAGCCAACGGGCGAACCTTCCAAACCCAGAGTGGGCCAAGAGGAGGAAAATGAGTCCTAGAGTCGGGGCTCTCTGCCACCAGCTCAGTCCCATTGTAATGCCTCTGGCAGCCCACTGTAGTCTGAGGTCCAGAAATACAGCGCAGCCTTCAAACGGGAAGGGAGGGGAACATGGGGTCCCCTTCAAAGACACGGTGCCAGTCCTCTGGGTTCTCATTTGCACTGTGGCAGCACCTAGAGTCCAGTTGAGACCAGGGCCTGTTGTCGTGATTGTGCCATCTATGCAGACAGGAAAGGCAGAGGGTGGGGGAAGGGGCGCAACGTTTTATCCCCATTTTACTGATGGAGAACTAAGGCCCAGAGCCTTAAAGCTAGTTAGGCTCATTGGATTCAATGGCAGTTAGGAGCCAAAGCATCTTTGAAGAGCTCAGTCTAAGTGACTTAGATCTCTGAACCCAGATCTCTCGAGCCCCACCCCAGCACCCAAACCCCGATACCATCCTTCCTCCCTGTCTTGGTTGCATAGCACAGCTGGCGTGGGAGGCATGATAATCAATGAAGAGGTTACAAGACATACGTGGTGGCTTCCTGCACCTCCCCTACACTCCCTGACTGTCTCCTCCTGACAGGAGCAAGCCCCTGAGTGCACAGTTGGGCACAGGAGCTGGTGGGAACAGCTAGGTTTTGCGATCCCATGGGGTCCTTCTGTCGAACTGATGCTTTAGGTTCACTTTAATCTGCCTGAGAGCAGGCAGGGGAAGGGATGAGCCAAGGAATATTGGCGTGGAGGGAAAGTGAAGATCTGATAGAAGCCACCTTGGTGCCAAACTTCAGACGGCAGGAAGAAGCCTTCTCAAGAAACGCAAATGCCGTGTGCTCCTCCGGCGTGCACCGCCCTGCTTGTTCCCTGAATAATTCCTGAGGCTCAAATATTGGGCATCCAGCCTACCCGCTCTGCTCTGCAGGAGCATCAGCCCTGAAAGATGTGCAGAGACTGCCATCGGGCCAGACATGGCTGCTGCCCAATGCCAAGCTGTCTGCCCACTGGGGCCATCGGTTCTAGTACAGCAAGGGTCTTCCCTGCGCACCATGGTGGCTGGGCACTTACAGGGGAAGTGCTGCATTCTTCAGAAACATGTTCCAGGGGCAGATTTGTCAAGGCTGGAGCTGGAACTGTTGTTGCCAATAGGGGTCCGTACACTAGTTCTGAGCTGCATGCTAAAAATAGCGGTGGTGGCAGGAGTGGCCAGCTGCCCTGCGTACATGGCCAGAGTTCAGATGGGATTACCCTCGAGGCAGCTTGGCTCCCTTCACCGTGGCTGGGACGCTGCTATTTTTAGCTTGCTATCACGAGCACGTGTGCACGAACTGGAAATTGCACCTCTCGCTCCATTGTAGTCGTCCTCTGAGAGAAAGCTGGCGACTGACCTCCAGCAGGACTTGCATCTATGTGACGTAGGAGTACTTCTGGAAATTCGACTGTCCTGTCTTTTACAGGCCAAGCTTCTAGAGCATGGGATGTTTTGGTTTAAATTCTCAGGGTTCTTGCAACACTTTCTGTTTGGGCTGCCATTCTGAGCGAGGTCACGCACCCCCTTGAATTTGTAGATGGAATGATACCAGCAAGTCAAGATGAAACGCAGCCCAAACCACCAGCTTAAATGTGTTTTCTGCTTGCAACTGTGTTTTGACCCATGTTTGCTTGGAAGGTGTAGGAGTAATGGTCTCAAGTTGCAGTGGGGGAGGTCTAGGTTGGAGATTAGGAAACACTATTTCACTAGGAGGGTGGTGAAGCACTGGAATGGGTTCCCTAGGGAGGTGGTGGAATCTCCTTCCTTTGAAGTTTTTAAGGCCTGGCTTGACAAAGCCCTGGCTGGGATGATTTAGTTGGTGTTGGTCCTGCTTTGAGCTGGGGGTTGGACTAGATGACCTCCTGAGGTCTCTTCCAACCCTAATCTTCTGTGATTCTATGATTCTAGTGGGGATGAGGGTGGGGGGAGGAGTTGTAACCCAGTGGCTGTAAGGGGTCATTACCAAAGATTTCCAGAGCTCTAAAATATTCTTTCCTCTCCTTCAACAAATTCTTTGCTTCCTGGTCCTCCATCCTGGGTTGTCGTGCTCCTTCTACTTTCTTTTGACTGGGCAGAGGACTGAACGGGACCCCCAAGGAGCTTCTTGTTGCTGTTGGAAGAACCCAGGATCATGTCCCCTGCTCAGGGATTGAATGGTGTGGCCTTAGCAGCTACAAGGCCAGCTGGCGAGAGATTCTGGCTGGGAATCGAACTCAAGTTCCCAGCTTGTCCGGCCATGGTTCAGTGCTGATTTAAAATGTCTCTGCACTAACCCTTGAGGCGTTTTAATATGATCAACATTTGCTGCCATGCTCTGTTGCAAAATCTGCCAAATCCTTCCTTCATGTAGTGGATAGGATTGTAGTGATGCATCAGAGCTGAAATTGGTCTTTCCATCCTTGCCCACTACGCTGCTGGTCAGGAGGAGAGGAGAGGAGGAAGGTCAGGCTATGGAGAAGGAAGAGACCCCAGGAGTCAATTAGCCGAGCTGGCCGGAGGCAGACAGTTTTGTTACCCAGGTGCAGCATTAGATCAAAACCAAAACCTTTTGAATGCTTTTGTGAAAACAGAATTTTGTGTGCATGCACATATGTGCTGTTGGTTAGGGCCACCAGCTTGGGATGTGGGAGACCAAGTCCCTGCTCTGGCTGGGATGAAACACTGCTCTAGTGGCCTGTAGAGTCGGGGTCTCCTCTTCCCCAAGATGGAACGCACAGCTGAACTTTAGAAATTTCCTGCAAAAAATAAAAAAAATTCTGAAAATCGTTGATTTGGTACCATCAAAAACGTGCCAGTTAGACTGCGCTTGGTGGTTAACCAGCTGGGACGGTGTGGAACCCTGGTCCTGGGAAAAGACAGCAGAAAGCAGAGAATCTTTGAGCAGGACAATTCACCCAGCTGCAGTGTGTCTCGGCCACTAACGACGGGTCGCTCCATCCAGCCGTCTGCTCGAGAGGAATCCTGGACAGGGGAAGATGGAAATTTTGACCGAGGACTAAATCAATTTAAAATAGGATCCTCTGATGGCTTCAATTTGATTTTCATTTTCAGCATTGCAGTTATCAGATTTATAGTCCCAGCTATTCATCCTTGAAATGGGACAGCCTGGCCGGCGCTGTCAGAAACGAGAAGATTATCCGGCTTACACCAATTCCCTAGTATTTTGCTAATTAAACGTCAAATCTGCATGTATTTTTTTTTTTTGTACAGCCTTTCCTTAAGTTTTTTTTTTTTTTCTTGCATCTCATCTGCTCTCACATACAGAAGCGTGGTTAGTTCATGGATTCTGGAGAGGGTTGGGCCCATCTTGGGGCCAGATCCTCCACCGGTGTAAATGAGCATAGCTGCCTTGAAGGCCATGGAGCTTTTTTTTTTTTTTTTTTTTTTTTTAATGCCAGGAGAAGATCTGGACCCTTACCTTACGGCATCAGTGCAAGTATTTTTTTTTTTTAATCTCCTACATCTCTCTTCAGCATCGGCCCCGGTATTTAAGCACCTAACCCCTGTAGCAATCAAGGGGAGTTTGGTGTCTAAATACTTTTGAGACTCTTGGGCGTAATGCCCAAACTTCTGAAAAGTGACTAGTGATTTGGGGTGGCTCAATCTCTGAGTGGCCCAAGTGGTGACGCCTTCGAGGGTATTCAGAGAGGGCTTGCTCATCATGTTCTGAAAATGAAACCCCTTCAAACGGTCTCCAACCAGACACCCCAAGTCGTGTGTGACAATCATAGCGTGGCCCAGCTCTTGGCCAGCTGTGTGTTCCTCACTTGGAGGCAGCACCTGGTTCTCCTGCAATACCAGCCTTGCCCCTGCCAACCGGTTGCTGCCACAAAGGGCAGTTTGTGATGTTAGGTGAGCAACGAGCAGTGGATTCTGATCAACCTGCCAGAAACCAAAGGGCTGCGTCTTTCATGGAACCATCCAGGTGATTTAAAACGAAATGAAAAGAGCTGAGTGAATTGCAGAAAACTCTGTGCTGGCCATGCAGAATGCAAGGGCCTGTTTCTTGCTGGATTCTGTGAAGTCTTGCGGGGGCCTTAAAGGACCCCTTGAAAGTCCCATTTCTGCCTGGAAATGGTGTATCTGCTGTAGCTACATGTAACACCAAAGATGATTAGAACTCCAAGCAGAGAGCAGGGGGAGCAATTTCTCTATTCCCCCCCCACCCCCCGTTTAATTTGTGCAGTTGCGGCTCATGCTAGGGTAGCCATCTTTTCAGTTTGTGAAAACCAGACACTGAGCACCAGAACCTCCCCTGCCCTGCCCCACTTCTTCCCTCGAGGCCCCATCCCCCACTCCTCTCCCCGCCCATCGGTCGAAAACCGATACCTGGCAACCCATCCATGCCTTTGCAATTGGTATGCAGGTGAACCATCTTCTACAAAATGCTGCTGCAACCCCCACAAACTTCAGCCTGGAGGTGCAATTGCTGTCGTAGCCTTGAATAAATCTGCTGAGGAGCCTTTTTGACAACTCCCCAGAGATGACACTGAGCAAGAAACCCTGCATCACGAGGAATGGACTTCAATGGAGGTCCCTGTCTGTGCTCGTATGTGACCCCTCCCCCCGCCTCGGCCATCACTAGGGTATCTGAGGGCCTCTCAGTCAGGAATGGAATGATCTTCACAACCTCCTTATGAGGTGGGGAAATTGTCCAGTGGGGGAGCTGAGGTGTGGCAAGATTAAAGAGTTTCAAGGACTCAGCACCCATCTTTGGGGCCAGATTTTCCAAAGAGCGCTGGCTCCATTTAGGTATCTTCTACTGGGAAGCTTATGCCCAGATTTTCAAGAGTCCAGCACCCAACGTGCTGCACTGTCTTGAAAAATGTGGTCACCTATTTTAGTGCAGAAATGGGACCTGAGCTCTTTTGAAAATCTGGCCCTAAATGACTTGGCCAAGATCCCTCAGGGAGCCTGTGGCAGAGCCAAGAACTTGACCCCGGCCACGTGAGTCACAGTCTGATGCCTTGACCACAAGACCATCCTTTTGGCCCGAATTTTGTGATTCTAAACCAGGGATGCACTGGAAATGTTCCCAGAGCTTGCATCTATATAGCAATGTTTTTCATTTATTATATTTGACGCAGTCATCGGCTCTCTTTGCACTTTAGAACGATCTTGATTGATGAATAGAAATTGCTTGCCAATTGAGTTGAGTTCAGCAGCTATGAACCAAGGGATCATCCCCAGAGGCAGGAGCAAAGGCCACCATACGCGGCCTCTAGCCCGTTAAAACCTTTAGCCTACCTGGGCTGGGACTCTGTAGTTAAGATACAGCAAACTGGAGGGTGTAAGGTTTAATTTTGTCTAATAAGGGGGCATGAGGGGCCCAATCCAAAGTCCATTAAAGGTTACCAGCTTATTCAAAGCTCTAGTCTATGGGTCTTTCCAGTGACTTTGTGGACATTGGAGCAGGCCTGAAACAAAGTGGTTTTAAGTGACCACGAGAGCCTGAGGGACGCACCTGATCCCTTGTCCGCACCCTTTACGGTGAGACCAAGCAGTGCAGGGCTTGATCAGGATTCTCTCTGAGTCAGGCTCCGACAGCAGCTGCTCAGGGTTACGTTGTTAGCTGCTCTCCGGAGGGCTTGATTATCGTTTATCAAATTAATGTACTTTAGCCAGTGCGGCTGTGTAATGAAGACATTTTGCAGCATCTCATTTTCTGCTGGCTGTCTAATAAGGAAGGTATTGCACTTCTGAGAGGAGCTGGGTCTTGCAGATTGAAGCCGTCAGAGCGAACAAACTAATTCCTGTTTCCTCTAATGAGATCGGCTGTATGGAACGTGCAGGTAGGTCGGTCCCGTGAGCTGGTCCACGTGTATAAATCCCTCTCGCCTTGCAGAGGGGCTGCCAAAATGCAAGGCCTTTCTATGTTCTCTGGGAAGCCAGCTCCTCAACTGGTGTAGCACCATTGACTACCACTGATGTGGCGCTATGCTCATGGGTAGTGTCCGGGGATCTGTCCCGTTGACTTCAATGGCACTTGCATGGATTTACACCACCTGAGGGTCCAACCCAGAAGATTCTTCTTTCCTGGCTTTGATTATGAGAGTTATTTGCTGAATCACGATTTCTAAGGCTGTACAATAGCAGATCCTCTGTCAGTGGATAATGATGAGAACCAGGGCCTAGGCTAGTAATTCTAGTAACTCGCTCCTATCTAGCACTTCTCTTCCAGAGCTCTCAAAGTGCTTGTGATGTCCTGGCTCTTGAACCCAGGTGTGCAAGTGCACAGACAGCTGCTGCATCCTGGCCGCCACCTAATGCCTACTGACACCTGCTGGGCTGAGAAGCTGCTAGGACAACAGCCCCAGCACAGGGTTGCCAATTTTGGATGGATGTATTCCTGGAGATTTTATCACATGACATAATCTTTAAAGATTAATCTTTAATTCCTGGCGACTCCAGGACAATCCTGGACGGTTGGCAACCCCACCAAAGCACCACCCATGGGAGCTCTGATTGGAGGATTGCCCAGCTCCACTGATTGGTCCAACTAGGCTATTTAAGCCAGAAGGAGGCACAGGAAGTTTGTCCGAGCACCAGAGGGGTTTCCTGTTGTGGCTGCATGGAACCCTGCTTGTACCTGCTTCCTGCACTCAGCCGTATTCCTGATTCCAGCACCACTCCTGGCACCTGCCTTTGCTCCTGTTCCCACCATGTTCCTGCTCCGTCCTTGATCCTGGCCTCTCCTCCTGCTCTTACACCTTATCTCTAATCCTCAGCGACCAGTCCTGGTTTTGACCTCTCACCTGACTCTGGTGCTGACCCTTGGCTTCGTTCCCCAACCTGGGAGCCTGCTCTGCCCACTAGCCCTGACCACTAGGCCAGACCACCTACATCCTGGTCCCTAACGGTGCTTTACAAAGAAGGTAAATATTATACCTGATGGGAAAATAGAAGTGAAGTGATGACTTATGTGTATGGGTGCCCCAGGGCATGAGACTGTCCCTGCCTCCAAAGAGTTAATAATCCAAATGGATAAGTCAGAATAAAATTGCCCAAGGTCCCACCTGTTCGTGGCAGAGCCAGGAATAGGAGCCAGGTCTTCTGAATCGTAGTCCAGTGCCCTAGTCCCTGGATCACACCGCCTTTTACCCCCATCTGCCTAAGGCTAACCCAGCAAGGGCCCCTCTGACTTGCTAAACTGCGTAGGACGAGTTAGGAGTTCACAAACGATGAACAAACTGAACTTGAATATGCAAATGGCTTTTGAGCAGGACCCTTAAAAGAGAAGTGGAGGAAGAGGACCACAGGGTCTGGGTCAAAGGCGTTCAAGCTGGCTACGCTCGAGGAAGCACAGGAATGGTAAGCTCTTGTATCTCCTGGAGGAATGGGACAGTGGTTGGTGGTGTGGCTACTGATTTATTACAATGCAGGTAACAAAGTGATGACTCTTTAGGGCTCTAGACCTGTTGCTTTATCACAAGTACTTAAGTGACCCCCATTACTATTATATATGAGCACCTCAAAAAAAAACAAAAAAACCTTCATACTGTATTTAATCTCAAACACCCTGGGTGTGCTCTGATCCCTGTTTGACAGCTGAGGGACCAAGAATCCATAAGTCGAAGGTCACACGGACAGAACAGGGAACCTAACCCTGCGTCTCTGGCAAGTACCCTAACCTCTGGGTTATCCTTCCTCTCAAAGTCCTTGCTCCCAGCTGCAGCAGCGATTGACCTATGCTCCTCCTACACCAAGAGCCCCCACGATTGGATTGATTCAGGTATTCATGGCCCTGTTAATCAGCATAGCATCTGAATGCCTCAAAACTTCCAGTAGCTTCTGAGAGTGATGGAGCAGTTTCCATCTGGCGGAAGTGGCTGAGTTGCACTGATGGGTCACTAGAACTGGTTGAAAAAGGCAGAAAGACTTTCACAAAGAAATGTTGTTGTGTTAAAATGTTTCATCTAAATAGCAAAAAGTTTTCATTAAAAATTAAAGAAAAAAGTTTGCAAAAAATTGTGTCCAAAATTTTGACTTTTTAAAAATCAGTTCTACTGATGTCATTTCATTATGATATTACGCCCCAATCCCGCAATCAGATCTGAGCAGAAAGACCCTTGCATCTGATGGTAGGTTTGGAGCCATAATGATTTGCAAGAGGGCAACTTTGCTGCTGAAAGAAAACTGTTTCCAGTAGTCATAATCCTAGATTTTATACAGAGCTTTCGATCAGCTGATCGCCAAGTGCTTTACACAGCAGGTCAACATCATTATCCCCATTTTATAGATAGGAAAACTGAGGCTCAAGGAGGTAAAGTGACTTGCTGAACATCCTCCAGCAGGCCAGGGCAAAGCTAGGACCAGAACCCACATCTGCTGATTCCCAGTCCAGCTGTATGCACACTGCCTTCCTACCACTAGTGGATAACCCAGATCGATTTAAATATACTTGGGTGACAATGATGTATAGAGAAGATAGCCAGACTCCGAGATGCTAGCCGGCGGGATTTCTTGGCAAGTTCCAAAAAGCTTTTCTGAACGCTGAGGAGGATGTAATGCTACTTGTACACTTTAAAAAAAAAAATGTAATCAGGTGTATTGTAATGGCTGGAAATATTTCCTTGTAAACACCTTTTATGGCATGTTTCTGACAATAAATCTGACTTTCTAACAGCTAAACTATGCAGACTGCTATAGGAGGCAGTGGATTTGACATCTGTGTATTGGAAGAGCTGGCTTGAACAGCTATGAATTAAGATCCTAGTTCTCCCCATTTTTCAATATTTCCGTTATTGATCAGTTTCTCCAGACTCATTATTACTCCTAGATGCTAATATGACAAGCACCAGGCAAGCTGGTCACAGGCAGCATTTGAAAACTCCTGCCCAATGATGTTAAACAGAAAGCTACTTTTAATGACTGAGAGCCTTAGGTTGGACTAAATAAGCCAGCTGGCTTCTTTATGGCTGCTAATCTGACATAATTGTTTGTAGTGTTGTTGTGGTCATGTTGGTCCCAGGATATTAGAGAGACAAGGTGGATGAGATAATGTATTTTATTGGACCAACTTCTGGTGGTGAAAGAGACAAGCTTCTGAGCTACACAGACTTCGAGAGCTCCGGGTAAGCTCAAAAGCTTGTCTTTTTAAGCAACAGAAGTTGGTCCAATATAAGATATTACCTCCCCACCTTGTCACTCTGGCGAAATTGTCATTTGCTGGCCTATGGGTTATGAATGAGCCTCTTTTAGAGGGAGATATTTTGGAATAAAAGGTTTACATACTCCAGGAGCCTGGGAATATTGGAACTCCGGTGATAACACAGACTTGGCCCAGTAATAGGGGATCTGAAATGGACAAGGTGAATGATGGGATTATCCTGATTTATCATTTGTTCAGTCCCTGTTAACAGCAAACTTCTTCTGGTGCAAAAGTGAAGATCTCAGGACCAGTTAACTCATTAATGGGATGCAATGTTGCCCAGTGGATAGCGTACCAGAATGCCTGGGATCTGTTCCAAACTGTGGCACTGATTTATTATACAGTCCTGGGGCAGCTATTTCCCCTCTCTATCCCTCAGTTTCCCCATCGGTAAAACAGAGGTACTGATACTGATTTGCCTTTGAGAGATCTATGGATGAAAAGCACCATGTCAATTCTAATTATTAAGGGTTCTAAAACCTACACATCTCTCGAGAATGAAACCAAACGGGTGATATTAAATCACTCGGGCCCAGATCCTCAAATGGATTCAGGCAGCCAACTCCCATTGAAATCAAAGGTATTTAGGTGCCCAAATACCTTTTTGGAGATCTGGGCCTCAGCCTTTAAATAAGAGCTTCCTGTTACACGAATTAACAGTATTTACATGTGTCAAAGAGCGGTCTATCTTAGGAGTTTACACTGCTGCTCACCACCATGGTATCTGGGCACCTTTCATGTAAAGTCAATATCATCATGAAGACCTTAGACTTCATGGGACATCTGGCACTTCTCTCTTTTCAGGGAAACTCTGCCTGGAGTACAGATTTTGATCTGGATGTTTCTATTAGCTTTTTTTTTTTTTTTTTTTTTTTTTTTTTTTTTTGGTAGGGGTTTCAGAGTAGACTGGAAGGGTCCATGTCTCGCATGCATTGGTCATCTCCATTTTTCTGTATGCGTGTGAGACAGGGACCCTTACGGCAGAACTTGAACAGAAAATACAGGTAATAGAGATGAGAGAATTCCATAAAATCCTGGGCATCTCCTACTTCGACCACGTCACTAATGAAGAGGTCGGCAACCTCATTACCCAATGCGCTGGGTCATATGAAGACCTCCTGATGACCATGAAGAAGCACACCCTGAAGTGGTATGGCCATGTAGCAAGATCATTTGGCCTATCCAAGATCATCCTCCAAGGGACAGTACAGGGGAAGAGAAGAAGAGGTAGACAGAAGAAGAGATGGATTGACAACGTAAGAGTGGACAGGAATGGACTTTGCGGAGACTCGAGCACTGACACACAGTCATCAGGCGTGGAGACAATTGGTTGATTGCTCACCAGTGATGGTGCCCCAACAACCAATGCGGTTATGGGAGTGATGATGATGAGACTGGAAGTGTCTTCTAATGGTATATCTTGCTGCACTAGCAATGGAGGGGATGGCAACACTGTCATGCAGTTATTCTTTTCAGCAATTTCTCTTAGGAACAACCAGCCTTTGACCTGTTGTGCTCATGTGTAACTCGGGCATGATGTACTTCGGTCCGAAGTGGAGTGGGAAACTTCTGGACAAAGAGAGATTGAAAAGACTAGGGCTGTTTGCTGTGGAAAGGAGACCCGATAAAGGGATACAAAATAATAAAAGATCTATGGAAGGCAAAGTGGGCTCTGAAATTGTGAAAGGGAACAAATGCAAAAAGGGTAAAAGGAGATAGTTTTCACAGTTTGCCTGTGGAACTCACTGCCACATGATATGTGTGAGGCAAGATTTAAAAAGAACTGGGTGTTTGGCTAACAAGAACAGTCAGAGTTAGACGAGCAAGGGTTATATAAACAAACAATCCATTCATTTTGAAAGGGGTTGTATTATGTATTTGTATTAGAATCAAGGATTCCAGCCAAGCCTCCGGCCCCCATTGTAGAGGAGACCATGACAGAGCTTCATGCCATAAGCCAACTACTAATTAATGGGGGTTAGAGGGAGAACTTTTTCAGGGTGCCCAGGTTATTCCATAGCGGCCACTGCAGAGTTTAACATTTTCCTCCACAGCATGGGCAGAGATTGTCCTTTTGTTCAATGTTTGTACTGGGCCTAGCACAATAAGGTCCTGGTTCATTACTGGGGAGCCTATGCGCTATCTCAATAGGTCAGTTTCAGAGAGCGGATACTGGACTAGTAGCCATGTGGCCTCGTGGGAAAAGCCCTGTACTGGGACATAAGGTTCTGTTCTGAGCTCTGCCTCTAGATGACCTTGGGCAAATCACTCCCCCCTCTGTTCCTTGGTTTCTCCATCTGTAAAACGGGGATGATGATATTGCTCTCCTTTGTAAAGCACTTTGAGATCTATTGATGGAAAGAGCTAGGTAAGAGCTAAAGATTATTATTATTAATTATTAGACAGACCCAGTTTGCTGGTTCCTACGTTCCCAAGTACTTTGTGGTAAAAGGTTTCCTGGCTCAGCCTGGGAATTTGACCCTATTTTCACTTTCAAAGGTGGCCAGATATTTATGGCCTTAGCCCTATAAAGTCTTCTGCTGTTGCTGGCAGGGAGGGACAGGGAGCAGAAGTTAATTGTGAGCTGGAGGACGGTAGGTCCATCGGGAACCCAGACCCTGCCTGCTGATGTGAGTAGATTTTGGGGAAGGGTGAAGGGTGATAACTTAAATACTGGCTTTACATGAGATTTAATTGTGATACTTGTAGCTGTGCAGAGATAATGGTTATAAAAGCTCCTATACCTCAGGTCATCAGTGTGTGATCTGGCACCCAGATACCATGATGATGCGTTTGGTATAAAGCCCTAGAGAGAATCAGAAAGGAAATCAGCGTGACTGGCTACCAATGCTACGGGCTAGACCATCAGCTGGTGTAAAGTGGCATAGCTCCACTGACTTGATTTACACCGGCTGAGGATTTGGCCCTATAGGTTTGTGGGTTTTGCCTTTCCCTGAGACACCAAGCATTGGCTGGTGCTGGAATACTTAATTCTAATACAAGTACATAATATATGACCCCTTTCAAAATAAATGGATTGTTTATATAACTTGCTAGTCTAACTCTGGCTGTTCTTGTTAGCCATATAAACACTCGGTTCTTTTTTGTATCATGTGGCAATGAGTTCCCCAGGCATGGAAGCACATCCAGAAAAAAGTGACACTCGGTGGTTTTCAGTCTGTAAGGGTTTGGCACAGAGCTGACCTGACTTTTCCCCATAATTCGTGGGAGTTCAGACCTAGGTTTCTGGTACAGATCTGCACCCCAGACACGAAGAAGGAATCCACCCTTACATTTTCCTAAATGTTCAAAACAATTTGCAACCCCCTTTCTCCTTGAGTTTTGCATGGGCGGATTAAGTCCAGTATAATGTATGCCTTATGTTCTAAAGAACCACGGGACTGTACTGCCTTCCCCAGCTTCTCCTCCTCCATTCCCTGCAGCCTCTTTATCTTGTGTGTGCCGTGTTTGTTGTCACATCTTTACGTAGCTGCACATTCTTTGGGGGCAGGGAATACCCCACAGGGAATACCGTGGCTTCTTTTTGTATGAGTCAGACGCATTTTGCTCAGGTGCTAAGCAAATAACAGTCATGGATCTCATGACAAGCAATGACACCTGGGTGTTAACCGTGCCAAGGTTTAGACAATCCCACTCCACCTGGGCTGAGCTTTTGGGTAACTAGCCTTTTGCCAGTCTGGGTGGGGGTTAAGAAATGCTCTTGCCCAGTACTAAAACCTGAACACTGGATTGCAATTCACACCCCAGGATCTGACAGGAGGAAGAGCCTGACTAGCGCATGGAGCATCTGTTTATACCCAGAGAGCCAGGCAAACGGCAATGATGGGGTAGGAGCTACAGAACAAAGCAGATCTGGGGTGTAATCTGGTTGGGGTGGAAAGGAAGGAGGGTAACGGGGTCCCTGTAAGCAAGTGTCTCCTCTGGGCTTGAGATTCCCAGGCACCGTGGTCTCTAAGCTGCCTTACACACCAAGGAGGAAACAAACAAGAGACACGAGGGAGTGTTTCCATGCAGTCAAACTGCCTGCCATGTGCGCTAGGTGCTGCAGCAACCCTGAAGGCTGATCTGTCCCAGTTAAATCCTGACACCAGGCGTGCATTCAGCTCTGTCATCTGTTCCTTTTGATTCCCTGTCTGGGCTGAGCGGCTTTGCCTGCAGAAGGAAGTGCAGATTATTTCCCCCCTTTTCCCTATCAAGGTCAACTCTCCTCCTCCCATCCTGCCCACCCTTTCCTCAAGACGCTTCCTTGGGCTTCTCAGAGCGCTTCCTGCTGAGGCCAGCCTGCAGGCTCAGGAGGGCCAAGGCCTGGTGTAATCCCATGTCTTCAAAGCCCCCTCTGCGCCTGCAGGCTGCCAGGTTTGCTGCTTGCTGTCTGCCTGGTGCCTCTCATCAGAGGAATGTGTGCGTGGAAGGAATGAGCAAACCGCCCAGCTTCAGGTAGCAAACGGCAGAACAAACAGCAAGAAGTGTGCCGTGGTAGTGTACAGATGGCTCTCCTCCAGCAAACAGGAGTTCTGATCCTCAGGGCCCATGTCGCTGGAGCCTTGGTGGAGCCATTCTCATTTGTTCCTCGGGACATCTGCAGTATTGGACAGAACCTGAAAGAGGAACCTTGTGACTTCTTGGAGAAGCAGGTCTTAGAATCAAAGGATGAAGGGACACCTGTTTAACCCTGTGCATAGCATTGGATACTTTTTACGTTCATCCTCCAGGTCTTCTCTCTAACATACTCCTCAGCATCTTTAGCGATGGTGCTGCATCTACCTCTCACCTCTAGACAGGTGACAAGGGCGTGAGATCCACATATAAATTGCAATCCAAACCACCATGCCTTACAGGCAGATTTGGGCTGGTGCTTTTCAGTTTGCCTCCTCCCAGTGTACAGATGAAGGGTTGGGTTCTGCTCTTAGTTAGGTCAGTATTGATCTTAAGGCATGCTAGTGATCAACTCTCCTGATTACATCGCAAGTCTCACGCCACTTTGTGTGTGTGTGTGTGTGTGTGTGTGTGTGTGTGTGTGTGTGTGTGTGTGTTACAGTTCCAGCTCCTGGAGTCATATGAATATGCAAGAACCTCAGCTTTCTTTTTTTTTTTTTTTTTTTTTTAAAAGGGAAGCGTCTAGCCCTCAGGATAGCAGAAAAGAACTTGAAAGCATACCTTGAGCTTCAGAAACTAAAAGGCAAATAAAATAACCCAAAACTGATTGTTCTAATCAAATCTCAAAAAAAAAAATGTATAAAGCCAATCTCTTGATTTTAGCGGCTTGACAATAGTGGGAGATATTCCCTAATTACACAAGTGTAACAGACAGCAGAATCAGGCCCAGGGGCCAGATGCAAAGTTTGGAACTTCCCCAAAATTCAAATCTTGGTTTTGATTTAACACCCTCTCTAGCCTTTGCATTGTCTCCTGGCTCTTCAGAGAAAGATGCCCTCCCTGCCTCATCTCTGGTGTGAATTTTTCCTTTTTGAGCGTCAAACTGGGGCATTTTATTGGGCCACCTCAACCACTGTATATAATTCCATACCTCACCCCCTTTCTCTTATGTTGCTGCTTCTCAAATATCTGCGTCTGAATGGTGTTTTCCTGGGTCAGTGCATCAGACATGAAAATGACCCAAGCAATGGAAGGTGAAAAGACCAAAATGGGGTATGTTAAGCTCAGAAGAACTGGTTTGTGCAGGGGGAGAACACGCTATAGGTTTTCACTGCTGTCCGCTTGAGTTCAAAGCTTAAGAATATAAGAACGGCCATACTGGGTCAGACCAAAGGTCCATGTAGCGCAGTATCCTGTCTTCAGACAGTGGCCAATGCCAGGTACCCCAGAGGGAATGAACAGAACAGGTCATCATCAAATGATCCATCCCCTGTCGCCCATTCCCAGCTTTTGGCGAACAGAGGCTAGGGACACTATCCCTGCTCATCCTAGCTAACAGCTCTTGATGGACCTATCCTCCATGAATTTATCTAGTTCTTTTTTGAATCCTGTTAGTCTTGGCCTTCACAACATCCTCTGGCAAAGAGTTCCACAGGTTAACTGTGCATTGCTCAGTTCCAGAGTGAAATGTGCAGAGTGGTCTTGCTTTGTTCCTAAATATGCATTGGTTCATAACTTGGCACAATTTGCCTCTCTGAATTCAGGGCTAAAGCAGCGTATCAAGGTTCCGGTGCATTGGCAGAGTGGAAGCTTGCAGCGAGCTTGTTGGCAGCACGTGCTATCAATTTTTTGAGTCCTGAAATTCGTTCAGAAGTGGTGAGGCAGCAGGGGTGGGGGGACCTGGAAAAAGCATGCATGCAAAAAAATGAATTTGGCTTTTATGAGACACAGACGCACTGTAGGTTGAAAATGGGGGGAAATAAATTCCCAGTGATGACAGGGCCAGGGAAAGAACAGATCATGTGGCAGAGGTCCAGGACTCTGATGTAAAAAACTGCTCTAACCATCTGGAATACATGATTTTAGAGAAAAAGGAAGAGGAGAAACAGGGGCCCATGGAGGAGGATTGAATGTTCACCGGGAGATGATCACCAAGGAGGCATAAAAATACTGTATCAACATGATGCCGCAGTTTATCTAGTTTTTCTTCTATTTTGAGTCTCACCTGGTCCCTGTTGCAGTAGATGAGAATTTGCAGAACGTTTTCTCGTAACACCCTGCCTTTTTTTTTTTTTTAAAAGGAAACAGCAGAAATTGCACCAGGGGTGGCAGGTCTCGCAGGCCAGGGGAGGCTGAGCCTCCCGAAACAGCCAGGCATGGCCCTGCCCACGCTCTACCCAGAATCCCTCCTGCTTCCCACTCTTCCCCCTTGGCCCGGGCTGGGGGCTGTGGCCCAGGACTCAGTGTAGCTGGGGCTGTTGCTCAGGCTGCCCACCACTGGTGCTGGGGCCGCGCCGCTCGGTGCTCTGGGACTGCGGGTGCCTGGGCGGGCTGGGGGGGTCACTATCAGCCGTTGTGGGGGACTTGGGGCTCCGTCAGGGGAGGGGGGACAAGGAGAAGGGTGAGGCAAGGGGCTAGCTTCCCCAAACGGGCAGTTCACATGCCACCCAGGAGTTGCGCAGTGCGATGTTCCCTTGCAATGTCCTTCAATATTTTTAAGGTTTGCAAAAGGTGGCTGACTGAGAGCAAAATCCCATTCTTCAATGAAAGGGTTATAGCCTGATTAGTGCCAACATCACTGGTATCAGTGGAACTCAACTATCAGGGACCACCTCTAGGGCTGACAGTGCAATAGGGCAGGTCATAGAATCATAGAATATCAGGGTTGGAAGGGACCTCAGGAGGTCATCTAGTGCAACCCCCTGCTCAAAGCAGGGCCAGTCCCCAACTAAATCATCCCAGCCAGGGCTTTGTCAAGCCTGACCTTAAAAACTTCTAAGGAAGGAGATTCTACCACCTCCCTAGGTAACGCATTCCAGTGTTTTACCACCCTCCTAGTGAAAAAGTTTTTCCTAATATCCAACCTAAACCTCCTCCACTGCAACTTGAGACCATTACTCCTCGTTCTGTCATCTGCTACGACTGAGAACAGTCTAGATCCAGCCTCTTTGGAACCCCCTTTCAGGTAGTTGAAAGCAGCTATCAAATCCCCCCTCATTCTTCTCTTCTCCAGACTAAACAATTCCAGTTTCCTCAGCCTCTCCTCATAAGTCATGTGTTCCAATCCCCTAATCATTTTTGTTGCCCTCCGCTGGACGTTTTCCAATTTTCCCACATCCTTCTTGTAGTGTGGGGCCCAAAACTGGACACAGTACTCCAGATGAGGCCTCACCAATGTCGAATAGAGAGGAACGATCATGTCCCTCGATCTTCCGGCAATGCCCCTACTTATACATCCCAAAATGCCATTGGCCTTTTTGGCAACAAGGGCACACTGCTGACTCATATCCAGCTTCTCGTCCACTGTAACCCCTAGGTCCTTTTCTGCAGAACTGCTGCCTAGCCATTCGGTCCCTAGTCTGTAACAGTGCATGAGATTCTTCCGTCCTAAGTGCAGGACTCTGCACTTGTCCTTGTCGAACCTCCTCAGATTTTTTTTTTGGCCCAATCCTCTAATTTGTCTAGGTCCCTCTGCATCCTATCCCTACCCTCCAGCATATCTACCTCTCCTCCCAGTTTAGTGTCATCTGCAAACTTGTTGAGGATGCAATCCACACCATCCTCCAGATCATTTATGAAGATATTGAACAAAACCGGCCTGAGGACTGACCCTTGGGGCACTCCACTTGATACCGGTTGCCAACTAGACATGGAGCCATTGATCACTACCCGTTGAGCCCGACAATCTAGCCAACTTTCTATCCACCTTATTGTCCATTCATCCAGCCCATACTTCTTTAACTAGCTGGCAAGAATACTGTGGGAGACCATGTCAAAAGCTTTGCTAAAGTCAAGGAACAACATGTCCACTGCTTTCCCCTCATCCACAGAGCCAGTTATCTCGTCATAGAAGGCAATTAGATTAGTCAGGCATGACTTGCCCTTGGTGAATCCATGCTTTCTGTTCCTGATCACTTTCCTCTCCTCTAAGTGCTTCAGAATTGATTCCTTGAGGACCTGCTCCATGACTTTTCCAGGGACTGTGGTGAGGCCTACTGGCCTGTAGTTCCCAGGATCCTCCTTCTTCCCTTTTTTAAAGATGGGCACTACATTAGCCTTTTTCCAGTCATCCAGGACTTCCCCCGATTGCCATGAGTTTTCAAAGATAATGACCAATGGCTCTGCAATCACATCCGCCAACTCCTTTAGCAGTCTCGGATGCAGCGCATCCGGCCCCATGGACTTGTGCTCGTCCAGCTTTTCTAAATAGTCCCAAACCACTTCTTTCTTCACAGAGGGCTGGTCACCTTCTCCCCATGCTGTGTTGCCCAGTGCAGTAGTCTGGGAGCTGACCTTGTTCATGAAGGCAGAGGCAAAAAAAGCATTGAGTACATTAGCTTTTCCACATCCTCTGTCACTAGGTTGCCTCCCTCATTCACTCAGGGGCCCACGCTTTCCTTGACTTTCTTCTTGTTGCTAACATACCTGAAGAAACCCTTCTTGTTACTCTTAACATCTCTTGCTAGCTGCAACTCCAGGTGTGATTTGGCCTTCCTGATTTCACTCCTGCATGGCTGAACAATATCTTTATACTCTTCCCTGGTCATTTGTCCAATCTTCCACTTCTTGTAAGCTTCTTTTTTGTGTTTAAGATCAGCAAGGATTTCACTGTTAAGCCAAACTGGTCGCCTGCCATATTTACTATTCTTTCAACATATCGGGATGGTTTGTCCCTGTAACCTCAGAAGGATTCTTTAAAATACAGCCAGCTCTCCTGGACTCCTTTCCCCCTCATATTGTTCTCCCAGGGGATCCTGCCCATCAGTTCCCTGAGGGAGTCTAAGTCTGCTTCTCTGAAGTCCAGGGTCCGTATTCTGCTGCTCTCCTTTCTTCCCTCTGTCAGGATCCTGAACTCGACCATCTCGTGGTCACTGCCTCCCATGTTCCCATCCACTTTTGCTTCCCCTACTAATTCTTCTGCCTGGTCCCTTCCATCTGAACTCCTTTTGATAGAAAATTGGGTTTTCATCTAAAAGGAAAAATTTTTCACCAAGTCTCTGCTTTCTGTGGAAAACCTCTCGTTGCCCAGCAGCTGAAAACTGAAATATTTCAGTTTGGATATGCTGCTCCAGTGCCTTATGGGAGTTGTAGTTTGGTGTTACCTTGAGTCCCATGTGGGCCTAGATTATGTTTCCCACAGCTAAGGTCTTCAAGGATGCAACTGCCTCCCCTCAGCATGAGCTGAATCATGGGAAATGTAGTCTGTAGAGGCAAATGGGAGCACGAGGCACCCAAACTACAACTCCCAGGAGGCAGCATTCCCAAATTGAAATACTTCTGTATTCTAATTTTTGCTACAACATTGAAATTTTCCATGGAAAACTTAGACAAAAATGATTCTCCCCCCCGATCTAATTTTTTGGTGGAGGAAAAAAATATTTCCCAACCAGCCCCAGTCTATAGCTCAGCCTTCACTCTTGCTATCGAGATAGCTGACACGCATGCCAGCCATGCCGGTTGTTTGTTTTATTGTGGTGAGTCCATTGGGAAATGGACTGAGACCTCCACACACAATTCACCACAACCAAACCAGCTCTGGACGGACACTACTGAGTCAGCAGCCTGGATCTGCCCATTACCCATTCCCTGAGCCACCCAGTTTCCCCTTTGGTCATCTTAAGCATTAGGATTGGAAGGATCTCATGGGTTATTTTATCTGCCCTGCATGGTATTAGGTAGTTTTTTATTACTCCGCCTGTATTTCCTTCCTTAAAAAGATTGTCGACTGATGGATTGCTTTTCATACACGGATGCCCAGCTTCCACTATTAATCTTCAGAAGAACAGGTGCATGACATGGTTGCAAGGGGATAGGACCTTCCTAGAAAAGTCCTTCCTGGTTTGCCTTGAGTCAACTGAACCCCTTGAGGCTTTCAGATAAATTATTTTCTTGGTCAAATAAAGTTCTTAAGAACTCAGGTGCAGCCTGGATAGTTCAGCTCTGTGGAGACTAGGCTGGGGAGACTAAACCCAAGCAAAATGAATCTTGACCTCCACAGGACACAAAGATCATCACATAGAGGCTTGGCAGGATTAGATTTTTATCAGTAAATGTCGGTAAACATTTTTTTCACCATACACATGCAAAGACCAAAAAAATATTCCCCCTGGTGGCCACAGAAATATATGGATAGGCAAGTTATGAAAAGGGCTGCCTGAAAACATACTGGAGTTTCATTTATGCCTATTTACTTTATATATTTTGATGTGACCTCAAGAATTGGTGCTTTAACTCTTTAAATCTCAAGGCTTCGTGTCATTTAATAATTACTGTCTGACCCCCCCCCATAATTTCTGCAACTGTCAACATGTTAATTGATAAAAATAAATGCTGAAACCCCATAATTTTACACATCTGAACATTTAAATAAATTAAAAATACTTAAAAATGAACATTGCTATTATCTGTTGAAATTACCAAAAATATATATATAAAAATTTAATTTTGCCAACCCTAATCCTATATTTTATTTGGATAACAAGCCAACACTGGTATGGCACTTGTAGTCACAGAATTATTATCCTTTGTATTATGATCGTTCTTACTGGCTGCAACCACAATTGAGGCCCCATTGTGCTAGGCGCTGTTCATAAGGAGGAACAAGGTCAATCTAAATATACAGCAGGTGGGAGGGTAAATAGAGGGGAAGTAACTTGCACTGATGGGCTGCAACCATGGTTTAGAAAGTGAATTGGAACCCATGTCTCTGGCATTCCAGTCCGGTGTCCTACCCACTAGATCGTGCTGCCTTCAAAAGGAAGGCCCTGAAATATGATCTGCAAACTGTATATATAAATAGGGAGTTATATTTGCCTCCCCCATTGAACGGCTTGTTTTGAGGATAATTATAACCCTGTAATGTTGTTTTACCCTAAATTATTGATCTGTCCTCTCAGCATTAACTCTAGCTCAGTGTAATTTTTGCCTAGGGATAGCATCACCCACCACAATACTGCTGCAGCGGGTCATCAATTGTGCCAGGGAAAATGACAGGAAAAGTTGTGAAGATACAGTGTATCTAACAAACCCGGGTGTGGGCACAGCAAGTGTCACAGGTCAGGATACCGCCACTTGTATTTCCCCTCTGTGGCCCCTTGAGGGCGCACACTCTAGGCTTAGCTACGCCTCTCTGGGTAGCTCCCTTAAAACTATGTTATGGACCCCAGTTTTAGAGAAACCTTTGCCCTGCTGGGGTATTTTCCTGATCAGAGTGGGAGAAAGGACAGCAATGGTGAAAATCAACAGTATGGACTACAGCGGTTGTGTCCCCCAGCACCATCTCATCTATTCTCCCAGGGATTGGGAACATACTGGACATGATTTGTTCATGTGAACAGCGGGATGTTTGGGGCAGGCAGAGAAGTTCATGTGGGTCATGCTAAGCCATAGAAAGGAAGGTAGGAGGAAGGATGCCTTTGTGAGTAAAGTAATGGATGGGGGCTCAGCAGAGCGGGGTTCCATTCCCGTGTTTGACAGAGGCTGCCTGTCTGACCTTGGGCCAAAGTCAAGAGTCCTTTTTGCCAGTATAGCCAATCCTAAGGAGGTGGCGTAACTACTGGCCAAAGATCTCTTTATGCTGGTATGTGCTGTCTCCCCACTAGGGCGTTCTGCCAGAATAGCTACACCCGTCCAGCTGTATAGGCGAAGCCTCTCTAGACTATCTCTGTCGCATATTCTTGATCTGTAAAATGGATCCTCACTACTGTCCTATCTTGCAAGTGTGTCACAAGGATATGTTCGTTAATATTCGCGATACTCTGGTGATAAGGGTCATATAAGTACTGAGGGAGGCAGACTGGTGAACTGTCTTGCTAACTACCAAAGTCCTGAGTTTGTTTTACAAGTCAAGAATTTAAAAAAATAAATCCATTTGAGGTTATTTACCTCCTGGTTTCTAGGTTTTAGATATGCTCACTATGTTTTCAAGCATGTTTTAGATACACTCACTATGTTTTCTCCACTATCGTGAGGCCTTGAACCTTCTTTCTTTAAATGACAACTGAGATTCTTGATTTCAGGGCTGGAACTTAAAACAAAACTAAAAAAATCGCTCCCCCTCTGGCCCGCCAATTAAGTCAACAGTGGTTAAGTCACTTTTAAGCCTAAAATGGAGATTTTTGCTAAAGCAGTACAAACAGCAACAGGAATAGAAATGATTGCCGGGTGCATTTGTGTGTGCGTGCGTGCACAACTAATTGTTTTAAACATGCAAGCTTATGACCTTTCCATGAACATCTGGTGTAGCAGAGAACTAGAAAAGCAAAATTGATTATAAACAGAAGGTGAAACAGGACTGTCTGGTTTCTGTGATTCAAGCTCGGTGAAGTGCAAAACAGAAACCAGCTTAAATGGTAAAAAGTAAATTAGATTTTAAAAATCCTTTCAGTGGTCCACGGACAGAGAACTGGAGAGTAAATCCAGAGACCTGGGTTCTATTCTTGGCTCTTCCATGGATTTCCTGTGACCGTGGGCAAATCACTTCACTACTTTGTGCTTCAGTTTCCCTATCTGTAAAATGGGGCTAACAATCCTTGCCTTCCTTTTGGAAAGTGCATTTAGATCTATGCTTGAGAATGGCTTTATTTTCCCTGTATCCTTTCAAAAAATCCAGTGGCTGGCTCATTAGGGTGGGTCTCAGTTTATATATCTTCCACCCTGTTTCTTTGAATTTTTCTGGAAAATATGATTCTTGATGGGTGGATTTAAAAAAAAAAGAACAAAAAAAAAACCAAAAAACAAAAAAACCCTGAAGAATGTTGACATTTTTGTTGAAATGTTTCAATGACTGAAAAAAAAATTGCTGAAATTTCAAAATGTCAACTTTTTTGAAATTTAAGTAAAAAAAAACTTGACAATTCCCCCACAATTTTTGTTACTGTTCTTTGGACCCACTTGAGGTCTTTGTGTCCCCATTCAAAATCTGAAAGCAGAGCTGTTACTGGGTTGCAATTTGATCATGTAGGTCACGGGATAGTTTGTTTTTTCCTAGGAGGAGTATAACTGTTTTGTGAGCAGTGTTAGGTGCGACACCAGGGATTTAACTGGGGACCACCTCCCAAGCTAAAAGCATGATCTGTTAGAACATGATCCAAAGAGCTAGGGTTTAGAACCAGGAGCTGTAGCAGACTCGCATCCTCTGGGATAGATGGCCAGAGCGTGTCTCTCTCTCTCTCTCTCTCTCTCTCTCTCTCTCATATAAATTATTTTAAAGTTGTTTTCTGTTCTTGTGCACGCTTAAAATTTGATTGCCACAAACATTCATGCTAGCGCAACTCGGTTGCTGTATTGTATGTGGAAAGTGAACAGGAAAGGGAAAACAACTCGGCCAATGTGAGTTCACTTAACAGTCCAGATGAACGTGTGTACACTTTTGCGCCATTTAGCTAGCTCTCTAGTTATTTGCTAGAGGGTAGGGATGTCTCCTTTGACTGTATAGCACTGTTAGTTGGTGAGACAGTGGCAAACCACATGATGCTCTTTTGTCTGGTTCTTCGCTGCAACAATAGAAAGCCACATGAGAGTTCAGGGCGACCGCAGATAAGAGACAGCGCAAGAAATTCAAAAGCAGGTGGAGGAGACGACATGGGAGAGAAAACCAGAAAGTCTGCCTCTGCCCAGCATGATCTGTCAACAATAGAAGGAAGCCAAGATAGATTTGCCCAGCACACCCCCTGGAAGGAAGAAGCGCAGGCCTGTTCTGCATATAAATGTATCGTTCCTCTGTAGCATTTATCACTTCACTCCCACGTTTTGCAGGCCATATTCCTTTCCATGCCCCACAATGACGGACTGGCACAGGCTCCACTTGTGCGATACAATGTAAAGACTGTAGCCTGTATGTGGATCTGTCCCTCTTCACAGCAGATTTCATTTAGGGGGCGAGTGAAAGGACTCTGAGGGTCTGATGAACAGTCCCCTCTATTCCTCTGTGGGACAGCAGGTAGGCCCCAGTGCAGAGAAGTTGCCAGCGCAACCATTTGTATGTTTACAATGCTCCCAGGTGTGTTACATTTTTAATTAAAAATAAAACTCAGTTGGAAAGGAAAAGAAAAGGAATCAAAGCCTCCCCTTCCAGGGCAGAGACCAGTGCTCCACTTCTCATCCCTCCTGTCGTCAGCAGTAGTGTGTCCCCTTCAAAAACGAGACAAGGTCGGGCTTGCCTACCCAAGCTCTGTGCCTTGTTCAACATCACACAATGATTCCGTAGCCACAGAGATCGTGTGTTTTGTCCATTAATACCATGCCAAAGACAGAACACGAGAGCTGTGAGAGCTGAAGAAAAGTCAAAGTCTCCCTTTCGGAAAATGAGAGCAGCCAGAAGGGAGTATGATCCTCCACAGCAGAGACAGTATGTCTGGGTTCTTACGTTGCACCGTTCACCACGGTATCCGAGAGCCACAATCCAGTAGAGAGAGGTGAATGCCCATGCAAACAGCCACACGGACGGACATGTGTAGCAGTGTTTCTGTGCCAGCTGGCATCTCTAAGACAATCTCCATCCGTTAGAGATCAGGATAAACTTAATGTTAGGGAGGCAGATTATTGCACACGGGCCTTCGGCAGAGTTCTTATGCCTTTCTCTGAGGCACCTGGTGCTGGCCACTGGCGGAGACAGGATACTGCATTGGATGGACCCTGGGGCTGATCCTGCCTGGTGATTCCTATGTATCTAAGCCTCAGTCCCCAGCTGAATTCTTAGGGTAGATTGGTTTTTTTTATGTGGATTTAAAGATAAAGATCCGAATGGCAAATGAATCGGGGCACCTATTGGTAGGGACCTTTATTCAGAATGCCCCAGCAGGGGAAGGACCCGGTTGGTATTTGTCAACCTCCCCCACTATTAGATCTGCCCCGGTGGTTCTCCTGTACGTTTATCCTACCTTTTTAAAGGTCCCGCGTTAGCTCCCTAGAGAGAGCAGGCGCCTGCTCTCAAGCCCTGTGGTTATCTCCATGCAGGCCTTTAAATTTTACTACCTTGTTTATGCAACGTGAGCTTACCGGTGTTTAAAGATTGTAAGCTCCATTTAGCATTTATGACAGCAAACTACTCCAAAGTGTATAGGGAAAGAGGGGAAGAAAGAAGACGAGCAAGCGAAGATAAAATACTTACGCTGCAACAAACATTCCAGATTCTTAAACGCTCCGAACCAGTGCAAAAATACTAGCTACAGATTCACCTTTGCCCATCATCTGCAAATCCACTAGCTGGCTGCAATTGGCTATAATTGTCTGTCTCCGGTCCCTAATCCCCCAGAACATGGTTTGTCCAGTAGGCAGGAATCTAAAGAGCAGAATAAAGTTCTCAGGTTTTGACTTGCAGGTGTTTTTCTGAGCCCTGAGCCGTGCTGTTCTCAGTGATACGGCTCATGAACCATCGCAGGGAGAGAGGGTTGGATTTATAGCACTCCACTGAGGATAACAAGAGGAGATATTTGCAGTAGCGGTGTGACAAACATGGAGTGAGGGAATGGAGATGAACAATATTGGCTCCTCTGACACGGGGGATTTGTCGAGCTGGTGACTGTAGCTCTGTGAAAGGCATTCCCGCTGCCTTCTGACCCTCGATTGCACCTGCAACTCTTGTGTTTAGAGCAATATTTGTTGTTACTCATAATACTTTGCATTTATATGGCATCATTCCTAAGGATCTCATAATGCTAGATAAAAGACGAAGGATGGTCTTGTGGTTTAGACCCAGGTGTAGGACTCGGGGATCTGGCTGAATCCCCAGCTCTGTTACTGACTCACTGTGTGACATGGGCAAGTCACTTTAATCTCTTTCTACCTCAGTTCCTCATCTGTAAAATGGGAATAACACATCCTTTCTCGCTTTTCAGGACAGGGACTGTCTCTAGGCTGCTATATACAAATAACAAAAGTAATTTTACACTGTGGTACAGAGTGAAATTACTCTCCAAAATTCACACAGCAAATCAGTGGCAGCGCACTGGAGCCCAAGCCTGCTGACTGCCCTGCTCTGCTCTGACCACTGGACCATGCTACCTAGGGCTGAGGGAAAAGGGTTTTCTCGTCCTCTGAGAATATTTGACATTTTGAAAAATTTTCCCATCCTGAATGAGAACAAAAAGTCAAAATGTCAAAAATTGTCACAAACCAACAGTCAAAAACCGTTGGTTCAGGTCAAGTAGGGCATTGTGTTTCAAAAATTTCCCAATGTTTTGTTCCACTTTGCCCTTTTTTAAAAAAAAAAAAATTCTTAAATATAAATTAAATTTTGAAATGAAAAATTGTTTTGAAACAAAAACCAAGAACTGTTCCTTTCAAAAGAGCGAAAGTGGACTTTGGTCCTTGATTTTTGAAGTTTAAATAAAAAGTGTGTTGAAAAAATTCCTGACCAGCTCTGATGCTACCCCACACTCAGAATGCGGCAGTGTGTTGCAAATATATTGATGATCCCAAAGCAGAATAGTAAGTTACAATCAGTGCCTGTTACGGCTCTTGTATGAGTAGTAGCATTCAAACCTAGGAACTTCAGCACCAGCTTCTTCTATTTAAGTTAAAGGAGCAACTCTGTTAACTGATAGCTGTAGTAGGCTATTATCCTCTTATTTAGACTAACCACTAGAAAGGGAATGACCCACATTTTGTTTGTTACATTACATTAGCACATCAGTGCAATATCTGGGCTGCGAAAAGGACAGCATTGACTGATTTACAACTGAAAGAGCTGTTTCCATTGGAATTGGACAAAGCAGCATGTAGAAAATGTTTCCTTTGGCCTGAGGCTCTGCCAAACTTGTTCCTACAGAATTTAAACATGGGGCCAGCTTTGTGCAGGTGACGCCCCTTTAAGTAATACTTTCAGGGCTCCCCTTTGTTGGGGAGGAGAGACTGTTCTTGCAGGGGAGAGATGTTAGACATGTGCTGGGCACAGTTGATGGCTCACTGCAGAGTTGGAGATGGCCAGTGAATTTTGGCATCTTACAAGAGATTGATAGTCTCCAAAGTCATTTAACAGCAGCACCTGAAAGTGCCACAGGCTGTGTGTAGGGGGCTGTTGCCAGCACATTTGTGTGTGTACACACGCTAACACTGTCTGATCTCTGGGTGAAAGATGGACGGAGGCAGCTGATTGAGAGAAGAGACAGCTTCCGAAACAAACCAAGATCTTTTGCTCTCAAAGGAAACACATTTTTGCCAGGGGAAGAGGATGAAAGGTCGACTTAAGGGCTTTCTTTTCACTTGTTTGCTAGGCTGAATCCTTCTCAGGCATGTAGCGAGCCTGTTGCTCAGGAGCCCGGCTGTGGTGTCTCGACTGAGGCTACGTCTACACAGCAGCTGGGAGGTGGAATTCCTAGCGCGGGAAGACGTGCCCTCACTAGCTTGGGTTGAGCTAGCGTCTACTAAGAATCATAGAATCATAGAATCATAGAATATCAGGGTTGGAAGGGACCCCAGAAGGTCATCTAGTCCAACCCCCTGCTCAAAGCAGGACCAAGTCCCAGTTAAATCATCCCAGCCAGGGCTTTGTCAAGCCTGACCTTAAAAACCTCTAAGGAAGGAGATTCTACCACCTCCCTAGGTAACGCATTCCAGTGTTTCACCACCCTCTTAGTGAAAAAGTTTTTCCTAATATCCAATCTAAACCTCCCCCATTGCAACTTGAGACCATTACTCCTCGTTCTGTCATCTGCTACCATTGAGAACAGTCTAGAGCCATCCTCTTTGAAACCCCCTTTCAGGTAGTTGAAAGCAGCTATCAAATCCCCCCTCATTCTTCTCTTCTGCAGACTAAACAATCCCAGCTCCCTCAGCCTCTCCTCATAAGTCATGTGCTCTAGACCCCTAATCATTTTCGTTGCCCTTCGTTGTACTCTTTCCAATTTATCCACATCCTTCCTGTAGTGTGGGGCCCAAAACTGGACACAGTACTCCAGATGAGGCCTCACCAGTGTCGAATAGAGGGGAACGATCACGTCCCTCGATCTGCTCGCTATGCCCCTACTTATACATCCCAAAATGCCATTGGCCTTCTTGGCAACAAGGGCACACTGCTGACTCATATCCAGCTTCTCGTCCACTGTCACCCCTAGGTCCTTTTCCGCAGAACTGCTGCCGAGCCATTCGGTCCCTAGTCTGTAGCGGTGCATTGGATTCTTCCATCCTAAGAGCAGGACCCTGCACTTATCCTTATTGAACCTCATTAGATTTCTTTTGGCCCAATCCTCCAATTTGTCTAGGTCCTTCTGTATCCTATCCCTCCCCTCCAGCGTATCTACCACTCCTCCCAGTTTAGTATCATCCGCAAATTTGCTGAGAGTGCAATCCACACCATCCTCCAGATCATTTATGAAGATATTGAACAAAACGGGCCCCAGGACCGACCCCTGGGGCACTCCACTTGACACCGGCTGCCAACTAGACATGGAGCCATTGATCACTACCCGTTGAGCCCGACAATCTAGCCAGCTTTCTACCCACCTTATAGTGCATTCATCCAGCCCATACTTCCTTAACTTGCTGACAAGAATGCTGTGGGAGACCGTGTCAAAAGCTTTGCTAAAGTCAAGAAACAATACATCCACTGCTTTCCCTTCATCCACAGAACCAGTAATCTCATCATAAAAGGCGATTAGATTAGTCAGGCATGACCTTCCCTTGGTGAATCCATGCTGACTGTTCCTGATCACTTTCCTCTCCTCTAAGTGCTTCAGGATTGATTCTTTGAGGACCTGCTCCATGATTTTTCCAGGGACTGAGGTGAGGCTGACCGGCCTGTAGTTCCCAGGATCCTCCTTCTTCCCTTTTTTAAAGATGGGCACTACATTAGCCTTTTTCCAGTCATCCGGGACTTCCCCCGTTCGCCACGAGTTTTCAAAGATAATGGCCAAGGGCTCTGCAATCACAGCCGCCAATTCCTTCAGCACTCTCGGATGCAATTCGTCCGGCCCCATGGACTTGAGCATGAGCATGTGGCCCCAGCGGCGTGGGTGGCGACTCGTTTTCAGCGCACTAGTTCAAGCGGAGCTAGCGTGTGTACGCCTGCCCCAGCTGGGAATTGTACCTCCCAGCCCCAGTGTGCAGAGAACCCCTGCTTACTCTGATGCCGCTGGTAGAGCGGGATGGGGCATAGGGGGAGGTGGGTCAGTGAGGTGAAATCCACCCCCTGTACCCTCCAGCCAAAGCAAACTCTTTACACTGAAGAGTACCTTGTGCCATGCATAGTCCCATTGGCTTCAAGAACATGGAAGACTCATAATTATTTCCTTTAGCCTCCACTGTCTGTCATCTCCCTAAACCCGGCTGAGCTACGTAAGGGACATCTGACTACGCTGCAAAAACCTCCCCTCATTTTAGCCCCCAGCTCCCCAGCTTGATTTTTTTTACATCCTCTTAAACCCTTGATTTTTTTGGAGACCAGCAAAAGAAGATCCAGGAGTCTGGAAGGGGTGGGGGGAGCAGCACGTGAGCATTAGAGACAGCGCTGTGTTCCTCTTTCCATGCTAAATGCTTTTCCTTGTTTCTATGTGAAATGAAAAGACAAGAACTCTCGTAGCCTGTCCAGGTGACTGGCTGCTGATTGAAATCCTTGCTGGAAATCAGGCCGTGCTAAAGCCGGCATCCTTCTGCTTTACTGATTTCTTGAGAATCCACTGGAGGCAGCTAAGAAAACTTTTCATGCAGTGAGAGGTGGCTAAATGACCCCACCCAGCGCTGGCTGCTTGGTAGGATGCAATGATCATTGCAACCCATTGACTGTCTGGGGGCCCATGTGATGAGAGTCAGAAGGGTCTGGCCAGCGCCTGATGGCTAGGAGACAGCATCCCATAATCTTGGCCAACATTGGCACAGACTTGGGCCCCTTGGTTGGCAGCCTCAGCAGAGAGGCTACTAGCAAGGTGAGCAATGAGCACTGATCAGTGTTCCCTTTCCAGCTAGGTAACATTTTTTTCATCCAAAACATTTTCCCCCCTGAAAAATGCAGAGTTGGTTTGACCAAAACGTTTCATGAATTTGTGTTGAATTGGTTCCACTGGAAAAAAACACCAACAACAAATCAGAAAAAAATTGAAATGCTTCATTTTGACATATTTGAAACAACCGGCCTCTGGTTTCCTTGGGCTGGGACTTGCTCACTTTGCAGTGAAGAGGCAGGTAAAATCACTAGTGCTGATAATCCTCTGACATCATCCCACAATTGCCCCTGAAAGAATAGACACGTTCTCCCAACACAGCTGACTGGGAGAGAATCCTAGCGTGTCTCCACGCACAGCAGCGTGGGCCCGCAGATGCCCACGAGCAAGTGCAGAACCACACAGTGAGCTGGGTAAGGCTTTGCAGTGGGGATGCTCATACCTAGGCTAGTCTAACCCATGTCCAACCACCCAGGTTAGCTGAGCAGTGAAGACAGGCCCTGGCAGATGCCTTGAACGGCACCAGTGAAGAATGTCTCTCTCTCCCACTTTGCATGGGCCATTGCTGCGTGGGACAGCTCTCCTTGGCCGAGGGGAATATCACTCCAGAACATGTAGCGTGGAGGGGAGGTGCCTCACGGATCTCATTCCAGGCGCAGGCCTTGAGCAGCTGTGGTTGCGTTGGGAGTCTGGGGTGGTGCGTCGTCGGACAGGCTGCTCAGCCTCCCTGCTGCGGTCCCCCGGAGGCTGAGGCATGAGAGATGCCCAGGACATGTATTCTATGACGAGCGTCAAGCTCTAGCCGCCTCTGTCACTGAAGTCCGGAACCAAGGCAGAAAGTGAAGGCCCACTGGGCACCCTGGTGACATAGCGCATGGCTGGCGTGCTGCTCCGCAACATGCGGGACCTGGTTTCAATCCTCGGGTTCCAGCCTCTTGCCCCTGCTCTGCGGCCTCGAGAGGCCGGGGAGCTCAGCGGCTGGAGAGAGCTGCAGGTTCCTAGCCAAATCCCGAGCTGATTCAGAAGTGAGGTCAATGGACTCAGATGCAGGTCCAGTCCTCAGCTGGTAGGATACAAGGATGGAGGGGGAGACTGGAATAGTGTGTGTGTGTGTGTGGGGGGTGGGGGCTTCCAGACTAGGTGGGATTAAACCAAGAGGAAAAACAAGGGGGTTCCCTATTGCTCCATACCATGGGACAACCTGGGGATGAGGCGGGGCTATACCCACATTTTCAGACATGATCATTGTGGTTCAGGCTTTAAACAGCAGCATCCGCTAGTCAAAATGAATCCAGCAAAGGGCGTGTGACACTAGTCCTGTTCCCCAGCCTGTGTACACACACACACACACACACACACACACACACACACACACCCCACGGTATCCACAGTAGCTGTTGCTAAGACCCCAGTTTCCAGCTGTCTATTAGAAAGAGCTGAAAGCCCAATTGCTTACCTACAGCGATTGTCCTCAAGGCCTTTAGTGATTTAAAAGCTCTTCCTGGTTTGGACTGGACGGTGTCCAAAGTAGCGCTGCTTTCCCAGGCGAGGGGATTAAAGATGCTCAAGTAGCTCTCCCTGTTACTACTTCTGGCTTAAGGTCAAGGGATGAATTACGCATGGCCGTGCTTCAGGCTTTTTTTTTTTTTTTTTTCCCCCTGAAGGCCACCATGGGATTTTTTTTTCCTCAGTGTGTGAATCGGCAAGGGAATGCTGCTAAGGATCCACGCCGTAGTTCCGACTGTACGGCAGGGTTACTGTTCAGAAACAGAGAGGAGAGCTCAAACGCAGGCAAACTTGGAGGGCCCCTGGAAGCCTTTGGAAACTGCTTGTGCTTAAAGTGGAAGAAATTGAGAATACATGCAAGTTTCATTCTGGTTATGATTAATTTCTTCTTCTGCCACAGGCTCCCGAGCCAACTTGAAGAGCTGTTCCCTGATGCTGCCTGGATGGAGCAAAGCAGCAAGACCCAGTGTCGTGCTGAGGTTACTTGCCACACGGATCTCAACTCCTGTTTCTATTGCTTCGAAATTCAGATTCCATTCAGTGGGTTTGTTCCCTCCTTGGCATTTTGAGATGCTTGGAATTAGCCTGGGAATTATTTGCTGCTTCTGCCACCGTGGGTCCCCTGGAAGATGTTTGAGAACACACAAATCGCTTCCCATGCAAGCATGGCTTCCCCCTGCCATGGAAATACAGCAGTTTACTGGGAGGCACGCAGCATCTATTTGACAGAAAACATTGGTGGCGCCCAGCAGTTTAGGACAGGAAGTGAAGATCTGGGAAGCAGAACATGGTTGCCCAAAGTAGATTTTTTTCCCAAGAGCAGCGGGGCTGATGTGACCTGCTTTTTGCCAGGAGTACATAGGATCTTAATGACTGCGTGGGAACCATTGAAGTCTCCGATGGCAAAGGCCTGTTAGATTAGCACTCCTCACCCTGTCCCCTACCGTGACCCTCTTCAATCCCATTTAGCTGGGATCTAGCCAAATCCCTTCACCCCATTTAGCACCATGGCAAAGGTGGACCGGTACCCGAGAACCCACTCATTAGATTATCCACTCCCCTCTCCCTGCCACTGCACGACTGTTCCCTACATGGCACTTGAAATGTTTTATCCAGCTTTGTTCCAACTGTCCCAAGCAGCGGGGCTGTCGGCGAGAGCCTGTTCTAGCACAAACCAGCTCAGATCTGGCGTCTCCTCCCAAGGGCTGGGCTAAGCAGCATTAGAGCCGCAGCCATTGCTTGTTTCTTATAGACCTGGCAAGGGGCTTACCCTAATAGTGTGTGGGCCCACGAGGAGTTCATGCAGGGATAACAGGGCATGCAAGGTGCAGATGAACCCTTAAATGGATGGATAATACCCAAGGCAGCGGATATCCATGCAAGGAGACTGCTCTTGTTAAACAGAGCTGTATTCCTTGCTTTCCTCCTGTGACCTTGCACTCCATGTGATTTTATAAAAATATGCTAATGAGTGTGAATATATTGTAACTGGAATATGCTTCATGCAAAAGGTCGCTTGTAAGGTATCATTATAAAGCTTATAATCTACTGAGTGTGGTCATCCTATCTGTATGAATGTATCATTCTTGTATCTGAAACTAGGAATGTGAAATATAACTCTGAGGTCCTATTGTAGTTATGCAAAGTGTAGGCCATTAATGGCGGTTTAGAATTTTGATGGCTCCCATCAACTAGGACAATTGACTGTAGATGGCTCTGTTTACTTGCAAGCCTTCCTGTGAGTCAGGCCGGGAAGAATGAAGGCTTGGGGTCTCACAGGCCATGTGACCATGTCACCTGGTACTGGAATAATCTTAAACTTGGTGCTTTTCCATTTAGATGGAAGGGTGGGGACCCAAAGAGACAAAAGATTCCCGCCTTGTGCCAAAGGTATATAAGGGGGTGGAACAGAACAAAGAGGGTGGCAGTCATGAGAAATCCGCTAGCTACCACCTGAGCTAACAAGAACTGTACCAGGGGAAAGGATTGGGCCCAGATTAGGAAGGAGACAAGTCTGTGAAAGAAGCTTATTGAAACATCTCTGAGGGTGACATTTTATCTATATTCAGTTTCCTACTGTATTAGGCTTAGACTTGCATGTTTTCTTTTGCTTGGTAACTTACTTTGTACTGTCTGTTATTACTTGGAACCACTTAAATCCTGCTTTTTATATTTAATAAAATCACTTTTTGCTTATAAATTAACCCAGAGTAAGTAAGTAATTCCTGGGGGAGCAAACAGCTGTGCATATCTCTCTATCAGTGTTATAGAGGGCAGACAATTTATGAGTTTACCCTGTATAAGCTTTATACAGAGTAAAACAGATTTATTTGGGGTTTGGATCCCATTGGGAACTGGGTATCTGGGTGCTAGAGACGGGAACACTTTCTAAGCCATTTTCAATTAAGTCTGCAGTTTTGTGGGGACGTGGTTCAGACCCTGGGTCTGCGTTGGAGCAGATGGGCATGTCTGGCTCAACAAGGCAGGGTTCTGGAGTCCCAAGCTGGCAGGGAAAATGGGCTCAGAGGTAAATTCAGCTCGTCAGGTGGCAGTCCAAAGGGGATCTCTGTGACCCAGCCCTCCACCATTAACACATGGCCTGGACAGTCACAAGAGCAGCATTCTTTCTATCTCTCTGGCCTACTTCAGTTGTTCTCAATCTTTTCCATCCTGGGAACCCCTTTTCCACATTGGAATCCTTCCCCCATCCAGCCGGAACCCACCCTCCCTCCCATGGAGCAATTTCCCACAGCAATCCCTTGACATCTGTGTTGTGATCTTCTCAGGAGCCACAACCCCTTGGGCTCAGTGAATGCTGCTTTTCCACCAATCTATGCCTCCCTCCCGCCAACCTTTTTCCTTTTTTTGGGTCTCTGCTGAACCCATCACGTGAAATCACCGTGTGGCTGAGGCAGCTATAATGGAGTATTTAATTCCATCATCATTCGTTTGTGTCAGACACTGCAGCACCTGTCTTCGGGTTTTTTTTTTGTTATGGTATTTTTAGGTTGCTACATTCTCCTGTTCTGCCTCCAAAACAAATGCCTCTCATCTGCAACGCAGCTGCTGGGTTTATGTGTACGATAGCCGGGGGGACGCTTGTCAAGATCTTTCTTGATCATGCCTGGATGCTGATGTGGTTCCGCGTGAACTCGGTGTCCTATTTAAGGTATACATTGGACGCACGCCTAGCGAATGCAGTACAGCCCTGGATTTTCTACCAGGGCAGTGGAGATGGGGCTGCCAGAGCTGACCCTTGTCTCACACCTCCTATGAGGCATAGACAAATTCCTCACGCCCTCTTCCGGCAGTCCCATAATGTCCCCTGCACGTACCCCTCCAAAAATAACCAAAGAGAAGGCTACTCTCCCCGCCCCAGCCAAAGAATCCATCCCAGGTATTACACAGAGACCAGCACAACCTGGGGGTGGGACTTTGGGAGTGGTGTAGACATGACCCCTACATTTCCTGGGTTAGGGACAGTGACTCAGTGTTGAGCTTGTGTCTTGATGTAAGAAGCTCTCCTGCCACCTGGGATGGATGGGCACACAGGGAGCGATGTGAGCTATTTTGAGCAGGGGAGGGTCCCCTGCAAGGTAGCAAGATTGTTGGTGCAAGGCCGGGGTGTCACTACACCTGTGGCATAGGCAGCTTGCTCCTCCTGCAGGGTTTCTTTTGTTAGCCCACCCCCACCCCCCCAGCTCGCTGCATTTTGACTTTGGCTGGACTGTTCAGGAAGAGCCCAAGAGGCAGAATCCTGACTGCGGGCTGGGGTTTGAGAAGGCATTGTGAGTGAAATGATCTCATTGGCAAAGCTACCTCCAGCTGCTAGGTTGGGAAGGACATTCCTCCAAACATCTGGCTATTTTCACGGCCACAGCTGAGCTGTGCAGTCTCATCCAGATTTTCCCACGTCAGAACTGGTTGTGGTGTATTGAGGACTGAATTGGAATGGCAAGCTATCACCTGGAGTGGAGGGGGAGGTATTCCTGGTCCTGCGTGCAGACGGGGCTCTGTAGCAGAGGGCATGCAATCTGAGTCAGTCTAGAAAGAGCCATCTTAAAGCAAGGCAGATTGAGTCGTGCCTTGTTGCCTTAGGGAGCAGCCTGTTTTGTCTTTCTCTGGTTTTAGTTCTTCTGTGCTATTGTTCGACATACAGCAGAGTTACACTGCAGTCTTCCAGCCAGAATCTTTTTGTTTTTATCTGTTGTGTCTGGGTGTGTGCTGTGAATACTTTTCTGTCAAATCTCAATGAAATATGGAAACCTCAAGGTTCACTTGAAGATATTTCGCACAGCCCCAGAGCTGAATTAGGTCAGGCCAGGGGCCACAATTCCCACCCGGCCAACTGACCTGCTTACACCAATGGCCGAATTTGGCCCCTTGTCTAGATGAGACTTGAGTGCCCATTACGCTTTCCACGTTAACGAGGCTTTGATTTTGTATGCAGGGCAGAAAAGGTGACTCACCCACTCTCAGGCTGTCAGACCTTGTAATCTCAGGTGCTTAATACACCGCTTGTTGGAGAGCTATCTAGCGCTGCATCTCCTCATTAGCTTATATTTAGAAGGTCATTCAGTATTAGAAATGAATGACCCGTTTCAGAAAACTAATCCCGTTTTCTACTGAGCCGCCATCCCTTTCAGGCCTTTCAAGAGAAGCTGCTGTATCTGATGGGCAGTATGTCAGGGCATCTTCCCACTGAGAAGGAGCTCGGCAGGGTGCCTTCCCGCTCAGTGGGTGGATGAATTAGGAGATTTCCCCCTCTCTATCTTACCTGCCTGTGCATCTCCAGGGTCATGGATTCCTGATGGAGTCTGGGATGCAGAAATTGTTGCTAGGCAGGGACGTTTAAATTTCGTACATTGCCACCAGCTTCAGTCGCTTTTCATTTTCGGGCTCTGTGTCCTTATAAGAAGCAGCAGTTTTGTGACTCTCTAAATCTGGGCCTAGATGCTGCAGTGACTTGTGAAAGAGAAGACGGAGGAGCAAGAATGTGGGGCAGCGTAGTAGAGGTGCAGGGCTCGCTAATTTTTTCATATGATTTTAGTGCAGGTCTCACTGACAGCCCTAGAGACACCAAGTCACGCTCCAGAATGAACAGGCATTATGAGCTTCCCCAGCCGGCCCTGGCTGCTGCAGGAGATAAGTGTGAAGAAACACGTCTGCAAATATCTGAGGTGTGTAAACTTGACAGAGGCAACTGGGGGGAAACATGCACAGGCATAGCTAGGAGCAACTGTGCAAAATGAAGGGGAAATATAAGCTGAGCAGCTGGAAGGAATGCTGAGAAGTGTTGGGCTGGAGGAGAATTGCCCATGGGAATGGTTGGAAGCCCCGTCGTCTAGAGATTGCAGCAACCCCGGGCATGTCAGCTGGTGTATTGAAAACTAGACTGGGTGCTATACTAGAGATGGGACGGTAGGGAACAATCCTGCCCTGGCAGGGAGCTGGGCTGGACAGCACCTGATGGACTCCCACCTCTCACCCCTTAGAGTTTACGTCCGTTAGCTCCTTGGAGGGGTTAGTAGAGAACTTTAGTCTCCATGCCCATCCAACCCTTGTCCTTGCTGCTGAGACCACCCGTTGTGTGTGTGAGTGAGGTGCAGCTAGTGCCAGGGACAATCATGGGTTTTGCAACGTGGACACTTGTTCACTGGACAGTAGAAGGAGACCCACCGAATAACTTCACCCAGGCCACTGAAGAGCTATTGTCTCTGCCAACCTGGGGTGGGGGACAGGGGCCAAAGGAGGCGAGCTTCATGCTCCATCTCTTGAGCTGTCCAATCCCCTATCCAAGAGGCCAGGTGGACATGGAGAGATGCAAAAAATCTCCCCACCCTGGCTCCCCATGTCTCCCCTTTTCCAGCAGGGAGCCTGGGCATGCAGCAGCCACCGCCCTCCTGTAATGCAATGCCCCAGCTCTGCTCCATTTCCTTTGCCTCCCCAGCCTTATAGCTCCGTAAGTGCATTGCTCCCAGACAGCCTAGGATGAACGCGCGCTCATGGCGTGCTCGTTGCACGCTCCGCGTCGCCGCCAGCTCAGCTGCGATGATTCAAACTCGGTGGCCCAAATTCTTTCTAAATCCGTCCATCAGCAGCCCCCAGTGCTTTGCCATAGCACCAGCAAACGAGCATCCACACAATAAATAAGGTGAATCCGGCGGATATAAGTGGCGATGCAGAGGAATGGAAAGCTGGAGACTAGCTGTGATATGCGCACATGCAGTGTCCTTCACAGCTGCCAGGGGGACCAGTACAAGAGCCCTAAGTAAGAGGTAGGGTGGCCCAGGGATTTGCACACTAGCCTTGGACTTGGGCGATCTGGGTTCGGGTAGCTCTGCCAGAGGGTCCCTGTGCAACCTCGGGCAAGTTACTTAGCCTCCCCGTACCTCAGTTTCCCCATCTATAAAATGGGGATAAAAGTACTGCCCAGCCTCACAGGGAGGATAAATACATAAAAGATTGTGAGTTGCTCAGATACTAAGGAAATGGTGGTGGTTTCATTAGCAGGGCACAGCTGGGTTTCTACTAGGAAACATTGCATGGGTGGCTTGCTTTGATATTTGTCCGTTCCCTGGTGGACGTGCCCTGTCAACGTGGGGAGGTAGGGCTGGGTTGGGAGTACTGCCACACTGCCCCTTTCAGCCTGTGCTCCCAATTTGGCTGGCCAGTTCCCCACCTCTGAACCAGCTAGGAGGCAGATTAAGTTTGGCACTGATGTGGTGGGGACGGAGCTCAGACCGGCCATAGGCAAGGAGGTGTGAAGGGAATTGTAGAAGATTAGGGTTGGAAGAGATCTCAGGAGGTCACCTAGTCCAATCCCCTGCTCAAAGCAGGACCAACCCCAACTAAATCATCCCAGCCAGGGCTTTGTCAAGCCTGACCTTAAAAACCTCTAAGGATGGAGATTCCACCACCTCCCTAGGGAACCCATTCCAGAGCTTCACCACCCTCCAAGTGAAATAGTGTTTCCTAATATCCAACCTAGACCTCCGCCACTGCAACTTGAGACCATGGCTCCTTGTTCTGTCATCTACCACCACTGAGAACAGCTGAGCTCCATCCTCTTTGGAACCTCCCTTCAGGTAGTTGAAGGCTGCTATCAAATCCCCCCTCACTCTTCTCTTCTGCAGACTAAATAACCCCAGTTCCCTCAGCCTCTCCTCGTAAGTCATGTGCCCCAGCCCCCTAATCATTTTAGTTGCCCTCCGCTGGACTCTTTCCAATTTGTCCACATCCTTTCTGTAGTGGGGGGCCCAAAATTGGGCACAATACTCCAGATGTGGCCTCACCAGTGCTGAATAGAGTGGAACAATCACTTCCCTCGATCTGCTGGCAATGCTCCTACTAATGCAGCCGACTATGCCATTAGCCTTCTTGGCAACAAGGGCACACTGCTGGCTCATATCCAGCTTCTCGTCCACTGTAATCCCCAGGTCTTTTTCTGCAAAACCGTTGCTTAGCTAGTCGGTCCCTAGTCTGTAGCAGTGCATGGGATTTTTCCATCCTAAGTGCAGGACTCTGCACTTGTCCTTGTTGAACCTCATCAGATTTCTTTTGGCCCAATCCTTCAATTTGTCTAGGTCACTCTGGACCCTATTCCTACCCTCCAGCATATCTACCTCTCCCCCCAGCTTAGTGTCATCCGTGAACTTGCTGATGATATCTGTGAACTTGCAGGAGACTCTCTGCATGTTGGAAGGGATGGTGCCCCTGCTGGAGGCATAGCGGGATGCTCAGGAGCTTGGAAGAGGTAGAATGCCAGATCCTGGACTCTTCTGTGGCGCAGCCCTTTCAAGCAGAGAGAGGTCTGGTAACCCTGGAAGTTTGGGTGACGTGTTTTAACCTTGCAAATAACTCACCTCTTGTTTTCATTAATAAACCTTTACTTGGTTTAGTATAGGATTGGCCACAAGCATGGCCTTTAGTGAGAGATCTTGGGTGCACTTGACCTGGGATAAGTGACTGGTGCCTTGGGATTGGGAGTAACATGAATATTATTGTAACTTTTGGTGTAAGGGACCATCTATCACAGAGGCAGGCTTGCCTGGGTGGCAGGACAGTCCGGAGTAGCCAGGGGGGACTGTCTGTGGTTCCCTATTAAGGCTGTTATAGTGCCTGAGGAGCTCACACTTGTTACTTGGTTGGTGAAATCTACGTACAGAACACACAACCAGTTTGAAGTTCGTGCCCTGTTTCTTGACAGTCTGCCCTGAGGTTGGCACCCAGGGACAGCATGGCAGGGGGCATCACTGATTCCCAGGGGAAAGCATTAGGGAACAGAGTCTGGATTCAGCTTGGGAAGCTGGACTTGAGCTGATACACTTGGAATGAGAAAATCCAGACTTTGTACAGTATTTTAGTGCTCTGTTCTCCTTTTCCTTAATTTGGCTCCTGCTTGCTTTGGGGTCCATCTACAGTAACAAAGCAACTGTTTGCTGACAATGGTATGTCTCTGTCTTCATTGCGATACACTTGCAAAGCATGTCTCCACTTTCTAGTGGTTGGCCCACAGAGAGGATAACAGCCTACTACTATTCCTAGATCATGGAGCTACTGCTTTAGCTCAGGTGGTAGAGGGCTATGCTTTGATGCTGAATGTTCCGGGCTCAAACCTTCTGGTGGTATGTACCAGGAGTTGATGCATGAGCAATAGGTCATTTTCCTAGTTCATACGGTATTTTTCTTCTTTCTCATTGTGTCTGACTTCCAAGCAACATGAGAAGTTGAACAGTCCCAAAATGCCCTGCCACAAGGCTGGAATCGGCTTGCTCTGGGATCAGGCTCATTTGGATTTGCTCCTCCCATGTTGCAGAATGAGGGAGTGAAATTAGGGCTCTGATACCTTTTCGCTATACGGCCCAAGTGCACCTGCCAGCACTGCCTGCCCCCCTCTCCTGCCCCTTGCAGAATCTTTCCGGATTGAAATTCCAGCATATGCACAGCGCAGCTGGCTAGCCCTGCCTGCTTCGCTCCATCTCTCGCTCTCCGCATCTGGCATGTGTCTCTCTGATCTGGAAGATTTACATGGCAAAGCCGCCTGGTAGCCTGAGCCTCAGAGCCGTGTTCCCTGCCAACATGGATAGGCTAACGCCAGAGATGCCGTCCAGCCAGTCACAAGGCGCGGCTCGCATGATCCCTGACTTTGGCAGCTTCCGTGCGCATGGCTGTTGCGGGAGGGAGGGACTTGGGAGATGTTTCATTCACAATTTTGTGACGCTGAATGCAGCTTACATTGAACAAGTGAAACTTTTATTAAACGCTCTGCGCTGCCGCCCACCTTCCCTGTTCTGCTGTCTCTCCAGGGAACATTGGCCCTAATATCTAACCTAAATCTCCCTTGCTGCAGGTTAAGCCCATTACTGCTTGTGTCCTACCTTCGCTGGACATGGAGAACAACAGATCACCATCTTCTTTATATATTTAAAGACTGTTTTCAGATGCACATACCCCCCCCCCCCGGGTTGTCTTTTCTCAAGACTAAACATGCTTTTTTTTTTTTTTTTTTTAAAAACCTTTCTTCGTAGGTCAAGTTTTCTAAATCTTTGGTCATTTTTGTTGATTGCCACATGCAGCAACTTGCAATGTGCAGCATTGGGGAGCTGGATGAATGCACATTAAAATAGCCAAAGAAGAGAGATTGGTGACTCTCCTGACTTTTTTTGCATGGCTCAGGGCCTGAGATACTTAATCATGGTTCTGGGACAAAGTATCATGGTGAACCAGGGGCCAAATTCGGGGGTTCTTTCCAACGTTCCATTTCGCGCTCTGACTGAAAAGAGCCTCTTGATTTTCATTGAAGTCTTCCAGAGCAGGTCTGTCTGGCCCCAGCTCTCATGGTCAGACCTGGGGTGTTTTCACGCCCCTTTGAGAAGCCCGTTAGAGGCATGATGTGTGCCGTAGAAGAGCGGCCGTGGCCAGCTCCCTATGGTGCTCTGCTTTACAATGGTCCAGAGGGGAATGGGAATGGAGCTGTGTTGACAAGGGCTTGGAAGGCTGGGTCTGCCTGAGTGGCGGTGGCTGCAAACTGGAGATTTTGGAGCCCTTTCAATGGGCGTTTGTTAATGACACTGCTGCTTAATAGATTGCTGCAATGCTAGCATCTCTCCAGCGCCCTATAATTACTTGCTCTTTAGAGCATTTCAACCCTAACAATAGAAACCCCTGAAAATAATATTCCAATTAGGCACCTGGGCCGCCTCCTCCCATTGCAGAATGATCACTCGGCAGCCGCTAAAGAGGCGTTTAACTCCAGCTCCGCATTAAATTCTTGGTCAATTGGCAGTTGAGTCCCAGTGCCATTAGCTCATTGGCCTGCACTTATACGTTTGCAGTACCGTCCTCTGCATGCTTCTTGGTGCCCAGGAAACACCCTGACCCCGTCTAGGTTTCCCACCAGGGTTACAGGCAGAACCCCTCCCTTCCCTCAATCGGATTGTCTCTGGGAAGATTGCTATCATACGTGGAGATGTGGCTTCAGAGTGGGGAAGGGGGCAATGTTACCCCCTTCAAGATGTTTAAATAATTGAAACACAGAGTCCATTCCAGCACCATCAGGGAGCATCTGCCTCCTCCCGTGAACAAACACGACCCTTTGGACGCTCACGTCCCCTGTTAATGACGGGCCCTGCTTGCAACTGCTGTTACTCACTTGCAGCTGCAGAATGAATCACGCCCCACCACGCAAAAGCTCCCATTGTGCTGAAAAGTTATAGGCCCCCCCACCCACCCCACCCCTTGGGCGCCATGGTTTGCAGTGCATTGTTGTGTGATGCACGCCCTGTTCTCCTGCGGAAAATAAGAAAGGATCTGGGATTGGAGGGGAGGTTACCTGTGCCAGCACTGGTTCTGCTGAGCAGTGATTGCATCCGCAGATGTTGCCAATGCCATACCGGCCCATTCATGAGCTTGTAAGAGAAATACCTGGGTACACACAAGTCCCACTGGTGCAGGTAGTGAGGTCGAAGGGGTAAGGCCACTGGCCTGAGACTCGGAAGACCTGGGCTGTATTCCCAGCTCTGATAACCCGCTGGGTGACCTTGGGCCTTGTCTATATAGATTGTAAGCTCTTTGGGGCAGGGACTGTCTTCTATGCTGTGTATGTGCACTGCCTAGCACAGTAATACTGTAGTTCTAATACAGCCCTTTCCATCAGGAGGTCAGGATGGTTATTACACATTTTACAGATAGGGAAACCGAGGCACAGAAAAGCTATGTGGCTTGCCTGAGGTCGTCCAGCTGGTCAATGACCTTGGGTGAGTTCCTGCTCTGTGCCTCAGTTGCCCTCTCAGTAAAACAGGAATACCATGAAGGATGGGATTGGACAAGGAAGGCAGCATTAGCCATCCCTTCTCTGCCTCACTTCTGCCACCAGTCCTGGCAAAGGGCAGGAGCATGGTATGTACCCTTGTGGTACCATGGCTTTGTAATAGCCCTGATAAGAACATCCATGGCCCAAGGTGGGGCGGGGACTCATGCTGGCCGAGAACAGTAGCTGCAAGGTCCATAAACTGGGCTGAGTGAGGGGTATAAAGTCATTGGCCTCGCTGCTGTTTTGGTCACAGTTCCCCTGAACACACACCTTCTCTGCTACCATGTGAAGTAGCTATATGTACCCTAAGGGCAGGAATATGGTCCAGTGGTTAGAACATGGAACTACCATTAAAGGCTCTGGGGGTCTGTTTCCTGTTGGTCTGTCACTGTGCCCTTGGCCAACTCACTGGAGCTGTTGGTGCCTTGCTTTCCCCACCTGTACAACGGGGTTATAATAATAATGGCTGCTGCACGGAGCTGTGGATGGCTTTGAGGCTCAATTAATAGATGGCACATAGCTGGAGATCCCACGTAAGGACAAAGCATTATTATTAATTTCCTGTATTATTTATTCTTTTTACTCTTTCAGCTGATATTGAGATGGTAGCTGGGTAGTGGGGATCAAATTCATCCCTGGGGGGGAACTTCCCAACAATGTCCTTGCAGTTACGCCACCGATGAACTCTGGGGTCTCCTTCCTGCACCGGCGACTCAGGGACGCCGAAGTGCGCTGGGCTCCACTGTTCTCTGCTCTGTGTCACACCAGGGCTGAGTCCTCCCCATGGCGTGGTGGGGTGAAGTCAAGGCTGAACAGCTCCCCATTTGTTTTCCTGACATGCAGCAGGAGCGCTTTTTGGAAGCGCTGTTTATCTCTGTGCCTGCACATCAGTTCAACAAACATGCCAACAGCCTTCACGTCGAGACGCTGAGCTCCTTTGCAGGCCCTCGCGCCGTTTTCCAGGTGCTTTTATTTTATTTTATTTTATTTTATTTTATTTTTTTCAAAAAAGAAAACCCTTTGAAATGAGTATAGATTTTCCTGGATATTCATTTTGGCTGGCTGCAGGGGGGTGTTTTGTAAACGTTCAGACAGTGCCATGATCAAACGTTCAGACAGAGCCAGATTTGAGGATGTATTCGCTTCACTGCCTAGTGAGAGAATGGGGTTATTCAGCATCAATCAATTACATAGTTTAAGAAAGCATTCTTCTAATTAATGAATCTGTTGAAATTAAGAAAATTCTAGCTACTACCCCCCCCCAAGAAAAAATGTTTGTTTGTCTACATATTTGCTGTCAGGGGATTAATAATACCATGGGAAATTGAAATCATAGTCAGATAGGAGACATTTTCGCAATCACCTTCCAAATGTCCTGTGATGATGATAACAAGGCAGAGTTCTTTAGTCGTGGTCTTCATTTAGAGAACTCAGCATGCTTAATGACGGTAAGGAAGTATTGTTAAGATGGGCAAACTGAGGGTGTGACAAATGCCAATGTTTTCAAAACTGGCCTCGGATCCTGGCTGCTTCCATTTTTTGGGTGCCTCGCTTGAAATACACAAAACCTTCCAGTGCCTCATGAAATGATTGGGAATCTTTGCAGAGACTTCAGTGGGCTTTGGATCAGGCCCCATTTCCTGACTCAGCACAGTGCTTAAGCACAAGCTTGATCTTAACACTCCCGATGGGATTCACCCCAGCCAGCGGGGCAGGGGAGGCAAGAGGCTGGGGAATCTAGACTGATCTGATACTGGCCAATTGTACATTTCAGCAACGCACCAAGATGTAATGGTGATGAGCATGGTGTAAATAAAATAAAAAGTAATAGAAATTATGGTCTTGATGCGGAAATCACTGGGTGAGGGCTATGCAGGAGGTCAGATTAGATGATCACAATGGTCCCTTCTGGCCTTAACATTGATGAATCTATGAAAATAAATGACAGCCAAACATTTCCAGCCATCTTGTCCACCTTTGGATGCATCTGTTTTCAAGGGTCCTACTTGATACATTGTGGGCTTGATTTTCATGGGTGCTGAGCACTGCCAGCTCACAGTTCACAGATCAAGGGGCTATCATGAGATAACCAAGATCTCCTGACTCCATTTTAGCTGTAGTGCAGACATAAGGGCTGCCATTCTGGGTCTGACCATGGTCCATCTTGCGCAGTATCATGTCTTTGACAGTGGCCCGTACCAGAGCTACAGAGGCAGTGTACAGAACAGAGAAATTATGAAGTGATCCATCCTGTCTTCTATTCCCCGCTTCTGGGAGTTAGAGGGTTTCATCCCTAACCATCTTGGCTGATAGTCAATTGATGGAATTCTCTATAAACTTCTCCAGTTCTTTTTTTGAATCCAATTATTCTTTTGGCCATCACAGCATCCAGTGGCAATGAGTTCCACAGGTTAGTGGTGCACTGTGTGAAGAAGTACTTCCTCTTGTTTGAATTAACCTTGCTGCCTGTTAGTTTCATGGGGTGACCCCTGGTTTTTGTATTGTGTGAAAGGGCAATTAACACTTTTTCTCTACACCATTAATGATTTTATAGACCTCAATCACTTCCCCCCTTTCATTGTCTCTTTTCTAAGCTGAGTACCTCTAATCCTTTTAATTTGTCCTCCAGTGGAAACTGTTCCAATAGCCTTGATTATTTTTGTTACCCTTCTTGGAACCTTTTCCAGTTCCACTATATCCTTTAAGAGATGGAGCGAGCAGAATTGGACACAGTATTCAAGGTGTGGGCACACCATGGATTTGTATAGTGACATTATACTATTTTCTTTCTTTCCCTCCCCTTTCTTAATAGTTCCTCACATAGCTTTTTTCACTGCCGCTGTGCATTGAGCAGTTTTCAGAGAACGATCCACGGTGACTCCAAGATCTTTCTTGGATGGTAACAAATTTGGATGAGGCTTTGTTCCATACATGCTGTGACTATCCGGGAAGCATGTACAATTTTTCTTGTGTTTGCTTAACTTTCCAAGCTACTTCATAGAGTTTAAGGGACCATAGTCTGCCCTCCAGCATAGCACAGGCTGCTGAATTGTTAGGGGTGTGCTCCGAGACCATTCCTTGGCCTTCCCCTTCCACTCGTATCTTGGGAGAACTTTTCGGCTGCTTTCTGCCTGACCCGCCACCCGTTAGTTCGGCAAAGGTTCTGTTCTTTCTTGCTGCCTCTTCGCCGAGAGCTGCAGGCAAAGTATTTTGTTTTCTCGTTGACTACATATTTTTTTTCTTTTTAATAAAATCATTTTGACTTCTTCCAGCTTCCACACACCCGCTCCTCCCAGGCATAGCATCATGAGAGAAATCAAACATCGTCAGCAAACTGCCTCCTGAAAGCATCTTTCATCTCCGGGCACCGAGCTCTCTTTCTCATTGGCATAAACTTCTGACCGGCATGAAGAGCGGTTTCTCCTCCTCGGAGCGCTCTCCCTGGCCAACGGAGAGCTTTGGAGATGAAAGGTCCCCCCAGGGGAAGGGCACAAGGGCGACTCTGCCATGAGGAATGCAGCTTGGTGGAGAAACAGCGTCTTCAAAAGGCCCGTTGGTGGCGAGGGGCCCCCAGGAGAGGCAGGGCTGTGAGGCAGCCACTTTGAGGAGCTCAGTCTTAGTAACTCGGCCCTCGGTCCAGATCTGTAAAATCCTCCCCCTTGCGGAGTAACGGCCCCACTGGAGAAACTCTGGCATATTTCTCAGTGGCTGGTGGGTAGGATGGCCAACTTTCTAATCCCACAAAACCAAAACACCCCGCCCTACCCCTTCTGAGGCCCGACCCCTGCTCGCTCCATCCCTCCCTCCCTCCGTCGCTTACTCTCCCCACCCTCACTCATTTTCACCAGGTTGGGGTGGGGGGGTGGGGTGGGGATAAGGGGTTTGGGGTGCAGGGCGGATGGGCTCTGGGCTGGGGTTGCGGGCTCCAGGTGGGGCCAGAAATGAGAGGTTCAGGGTGCAGGAGGGGGTTCTGGGCTGGGGCTGAGGGGTTCAGAGTGCAGGAGGGGATGCAGACTCTGGGAGGGAATCATAGAATCATAGAATCATAGAATATCAGGGTTGGAAGGGACCCCAGAAGGTCATCTAGTCCAACCCCCTGCTCAAAGCAGGACCAAGTCCCAGTTAAATCATCCCAGCTAGGGCTTTGTCAAGCCTGACCTTAAAAACCTCTAAGGAAGGAGATTCTACCACCTCCCTAGGTAACGCATTCCAGTGTTTCACCACCCTCTTAGTGAAAAAGTTTTTCCTAATATCCAATCTAAACCTCCCCCATTGCAACTTGAGACCATTACTCCTCGTTCTGTCATCTGCTACCATTGAGAACAGTCTAGAGCCATCCTCTTTGAAACCCCCTTTCAGGTAGTTGAAAGCAGCTATCAAATCCCCCCTCATTCTTCTCTTCTGCAGACTAAACAATCCCAGCTCCCTCAGCCTCTCCTCATAAGTCATGTGCTCTAGACCCCTAATCATTTTTGTTGCCCTTCGTTGTACTCTTTCCAATTTATCCACATCCTTCCTGTAGTGTGGGGCCCAAAACTGGACACAGTACTCCAGATGAGGCCTCACCAGTGTCGAATAGAGGGGAACGATCACGTCCCTCGATCTGCTCGCTATGCCCCTACTTATACAACCCAAAATGCCATTGGCCTTCTTGGCAACAAGGGCACACTGCTGACTCATATCCAGCTTCTCGTCCACTGTCACCCCTAGGTCCTTTTCCGCAGAACTGCTGCCGAGCCATTCGGTCCCTAGTCTGTAGCGGTGCATTGGATTCTTCCATCCTAAGTGCAGGACCCTGCATTTATCCTTATTGAACCTCATTAGATTTCTTTTGGCCCAATCCTCCAATTTGTCTAGGTCCTTCTGTATCCTATCCCTCCCCTCCAGCGTATCTACCACTCCTCCCAGTTTAGTATCATCCGCAAATTTGCTGAGAGTGCAATCCACACCATCCTCCAGATCATTTATGAAGATATTGAACAAAACGGGCCCCAGGACCGACCCCTGGGGCACTCCACTTGACACCGGCTGCCAACTAGACATGGAGCCATTGATCACTACCCGTTGAGCCCGACAATCTAGCCAGCTTTCTACCCACCTTATAGTGCATTCATCCAGCCCATACTTCCTTAACTTGCTGACAAGAATGCTGTGGGAGACCGTGTCAAAAGCTTTGCTAAAGTCAAGAAACAATACATCCACTGCTTTCCCTTCATCCACAGAACCAGTAATCTCATCATAAAAGGCGATTAGATTAGTCAGGCATGACCTTCCCTTGGTGAATCCATGCTGACTGTTCCTGATCACTTTCCTCTCCTCTAAGTGCTTCAGGATTGATTCTTTGAGGACCTGCTCCATGATTTTTCCAGGGACTGAGGTTAGGCTGACCGGCCTGTAGTTCCCAGGATCCTCCTTCTTCCCTTTTTTAAAGATGGGCACTACATTAGCCTTTTTCCAGTCATCCGGGACTTCCCCCGTTCGCCACGAGTTTTCAAAGATAATGGCCAAGGGCTCTGCAATCACAGCCGCCAATTCCTTCAGCACTCTCGGATGCAATTCGTCCGGCCCCATGGACTTGTGCACGTCCAGCTTTTCTAAATAGTCCCTAACCACCTCTATCTCTACAGAGGGCTGGCCATCTCTTCCCCATTTTGTGTTGCCCAGCACAGCAGTCTGGGAGCTGACCTTGTTAGTGAAAACAGAGGCAAAAAAAGCATTGAGTACATTAGCTTTTTCCACATCCTCTGTCACTAGCTTGCCTCCCTCATTCAGTAAGGGGCCCACACTTTCCTTGGCTTTCTTCTTGTTGCCAACATACCTGAAGAAACCCTTCTTGTTACTCTTGACATCTCTTGCTATTTTGACATCTCTTGAGTTTGGGTGTGGGAGAGGACTCTGGGCTGGGGCAGTGGGGTGCAGGGTGAGGGCTCTGGGAGGAAATTTGGGTGTGGGAGGGGACTTTGGGCTGGGACAGGGGGTTGGGGTGCAGGCTCTGGGGTGGGGCTGTGGATGAGGGGTTTGGAGTGCAGGAGAGGGCTGAGGCTGGGGGCTGGGGTGTGGGCTCTGGGAGGGGAGTTCGGGTGCGGGAAGGGATTCTGGGCTGGGGCAGAGGTTGTGGTGCGGGAGCGGGTACAGGGTGTGGGGTCCCAGGGGCACTTACGGTGGCTCCCAGGAAGCAGCCACCAGGTCCCTGCAGCTCCTAGGGGCATGGGCGGCCAGGGAGGCTCTGCGCGCTGCCCTCACAGCTCCCATTGGTCGAAGTTCCTGGCCAATTGGAGCTGTGGAGCTGGCATTCGGGGCAGGGGCAGCGGGTGGACCATGGTGGGTCGTAGGGGCTGCGGAAACCTGGTGGCTGCTTCCTGGAAGCCGCACGGAGCTAGGACAGGCAGGGAGCCTGCCTTGACCTCGGGCCCCTCCTGCACTGCTGCCGACCGGACTTTTAACGGCCCAGTCAGTGGCGTCGACTGGAGCCACCAGAGTCCCCTTTCGACCGGGTGTTCCAGTCGAAAACCAGACACTTGGCAACCCTCCCGGTGGGGGAACTCGGGCCTGCTTACTACTCTGGGTTCCAGCCCAGCACCCCATGCTCCACAACCCCAATCTGCTCATGCTCCGGCCTCGTTGCTGTTTTCCTGGGCCCTTGCGTGCCTTTCTTCTCTCTCTTCTGGCTCCCCTGCTGGGTTACGACGAATGCTTCTGATGGTCCCGTGGCTACTTCACCTCCTCTCGGGTGTTTGCCAGAGTCTCTAGTCTGAGGCAGGGTCTCAGGGCGTACTGTCCCCTTGGACCTCCTCCTTGTAACTAGCCGATCTCCCTTTCTCTGTAGGACACGACTGCAGAATTCCTCCCTACAGCTCTCTCTTACCACTAATGTCCTCTCTTTAGTCCAGCTCCTCTCCCAGCTGGGCTTGATAAGCCGTTAGGCCTTGTCACGCCTTTGTCACATTTACATCAGCTGAGGATCTGGGCCCAAACTTCAACCCCTGTTGCAGGGTGAACTTAGCTGCCCCTTCTCCCCTCTCTAGAATCACCAGCCCCCCTTGTCTGAGCCCGTATGATTCCCACAGCAGTGTGGCAGCCAGACCCCAAGCCTCACTGGGGTCTTGAGTTAATCTCAGCTAACGATTCACCCAAACGCACAGTAATAAAAGTCAACACCGAGAAGCCCTTTGAAAATGAATCTCCAGTGATGGAATTGGCCGGGAAAGGATAAAACGCCCCCTGGCAGTGCATGGCCAAAACGCAATAGGAAATTAAACTGATCAGATGTCTGGGTGCTCTGGAGAGGAGTTGGGTTTTTTCTTTGTGCCCGTCAAACCTAACTACATGCAAGAAAAGCCAAAGACCCATTCAAAGACGCAATATAGGGGGAGAATCAAATTCTCCAGCAATGAGGTTACGGGCCTTCTTAAGCAGTTTGCTTGTTAAGTTTTGAGCTGCAAGCAGAGATGCAGCCTAGGTGGTGAGGGGGATTCCTACGGGGCTATTAGTCCATACAACATCACAAGTGAATAGCCGAGCGGCAGCAGATCCCGCATTGCAGCAGCGAGGATGCGCTAAGCTGGAGCCAGTGTTCCGGTGGGATGAAAGGGAGATTAGTTTACAAATGAATACTTGACAAACCAGACCCTATTTCTAAACGTTTTCCCTTTCCTGGCTCCTCTGTGTAAAGCGGTAAAGGCCCTGAAGCTCAGGCCAGGCATGTTCTCTCCCCCAAAATCCCCCAGCAATAAAAGGACAGTATAGAGAAGTGGAAAGCTGTGTGATCTAAGAAGAAAGGGCACTGTCTTGGGGGTAAGAAGACGTGGGCTCTGTGCTCAGCTTTGCCTCTGACCTACTCTGTGACCATGGGCAAGCCACGTCCCCTGCTGTGCCTCAGTTTCCCCTTGCGTTCTTTGTCAGTTGGCACGGCTACACCAGACATCATCATCCTAACAGAGCCAGCGCCTGCCATTGAAGGATCTCGGAGCACTTGTCTGTAACGACAGAAGGGATGTATTAATATCCCTGTTTTACTGGTGGGGAAACAGAGGCACCGAGTGGCTGAAGTCATCCTGCTCGAACCTGAGTCTCGGAAGTTAGCCGTCTAAATCCATATTTGAGCATGAAAAGAATCCCTCTGCTCTGTGCCTTTGAAAATCAGGCCTTTTAACTGACTCACACAGGGAGACTATGGCAGGACCCAGAGTTTGAGCCCCAGCATTCCCAGATCCCACTCCAGGGCTTTAACCACACCTCCTGCAACAACTCTGCTGGAGGGGGGAGGAGGGGATGTGGCTGGGCTAGGGCCCATAACCTCAAAGGTATTTAGGCACCTAAAATCAATGGGCAGTATGTGCCTAGATACCTTTGAGGATGGGGGCCTCGCTCCCTCACCCCACAAAAAGAGCAGAATGGGTGTTTCTCTCTTTGGGGGCCTTATTTTGGGTTAAGGAAAAGAACACGTGGACTTACGCTGATATCAAGGGGCAGCAAGTCCCTTGAAAGCCAACGAGTCAGAGAGAGGGGAACCAGACCCAAAGCCTCCCTGAGCAAAAGAGCCCTGAGCCCCCCTCAGTAATCGTCTGCAACAGAAATGCAATGCCCAGGGCAGCTGCCTTCTGCTCCTCTCTGTTTCACACACGCGGCCTAGATGGGATTAATGCCCATGAACACACCGGGTGCCACTTCTCTCTTGCTTCCTGGGCACCTGGGGAAGTGGCTAATGCTCTCTTCACTGCCCCAGCTCCCCTCTCCCGGGCCAGCAAGGACTGCTAGCATTGGCACAATCCCGTCCAGTGGCTGGAGTGTTTGAACAGCCTCATGCATTGCACTGAGACACCCCTGCCCCACATCTGGGGCTTTGATGGATGAGAGAGAAGGAGAGGGGATTTTCCCCTCCCTACTGCTATCTTCTCCTGATTGCAATGTGATTCCATGCCCCCATTGAATTAAAGCAGCTTCTGGACTCCGGGCTTCCCAGGGCCCTTAGAGACGAGTGATCCAAACTTGCCTGCTAATGAGTAACTGAGCCCAGCTCCCTGAGACCAGTCCTCCTTCCCTAGGCACCTTTGCAAACACACAGGGACTGGAGCAGGAATTGGCCTGATGGCTTCACTTGTTCCATTCCAATGAGAAGAAGCCTTTGGGGGTTTTTTGGGGAGGGGACAGGTGGAATTCAGTTAGTAATTACTTTTCTGTATAACATCAGTTCTCAAAGGTGCTGACACCTGCCCTGCAGCTGGCTTGTGTTTATTCCCTCAGCCATGGAGATGGGCTTGTTTTTGCTCTGTGGCCCTTGTAAAAAGTCCTGACAAGTTTAAACACAGCACTGCAACCTGCCCCAGCTGTGCCAGTGCGGTGCTTGGGTGCATAGGCACATCTCTGTGTTGGCACAGGCATGTACGTGCATGTGGCCATACATGTTTGTGTGCACATGGGCAAGGGCTGTGCAAATGTGTAAGCAGACACGTGTGTGCGCTTGTTTGTCCATGTGTGTAATACATGTGTGCCCATATGCCAGGTCTGTGCACATGCTTCTGTGTGTGGGGACATGGTGCATGCATGTAATACATGCTTGTACACGTTTCTGTGTGCATGTGTGTAAGGCATGTGCACATGTGTGTAATACAGCTGGGCACATACATCAGTGCACATGTGAGCACATGAATGTGTATGTGTGCAATGCATGTGGGCACACACATGCCTCTACACGTGTCAGCACGTCAGTGTGCCGTATAAGGTGCTAGTGTGTGTTTGTATGCCCTTGCATCTGTGGGGATACTTCCCTTCCCCATTTTGGTGCCTCCCAGAGCCTCTTGCTCTGAGAGGCATGCCTGCCCCATTGCCCTGCCCTCGCTGGGCAGCTCCTGCTGTGCTGGTCCAATTCCGGAGAGCCCCCTCCCCAACCAGAGACCCTGCTTTGCTCTCATGTAACATTTGCCCGTTGTTTTTGTTGGCTTCTCCCTCCCTGAATGCCACGTTAGGCTTCCCGGGGGCAGAGGCCTTTGTACTTTGCCTGGCCGCGGGTGCACCAGCCAGGAGCTGACTGAGCAGAGCAGCGAGCCCACGCTGGATTTCCACGCCTGAGGGGTGCCTGCTCAGGGAATCAGAGTAGCAGCCGTGTTAGTCTGTATTCGCAAAAAGAAAAGGAGTACTTGTGGCACCTTAGAGACTAATAAATTTGTTAGTCTCTAAGGTGCCACAAGTACTCCTTTTCTTTTTGCTCAGGGAATGTCATGCTTAATTACACGCACTGCGGTTCTCAATCAATCTGGCCGTAGCTTCGAAAGTGCTCGGAGATTGATGTGCTCAGCTGGAGTGACGGGATCGATTCCCGGCCCATGAAAGTGCAGAGCCCACTTAAAAGTGATCTTTCTTTCATTTGCACCTTTAGACACGGGCCCTGTTCAGATCAGGGCACACCCGGTAAAGGAGAGGCAGATGCTGTACAGGGCAGGTCTCCTGGCCGGCCTCAATCTACACCCTTTGCAAGGCCTGGGGGCCAAGTGTACGACCCACCGAGAGCCCGACAACCAGAGCCCCATGTACATGGTTTATATATGTCAGGCCTAGCATCCTGTTTACATGCTGATTACATTCACCCCTCATCTGGATCTCACTGCAGCTTTGTGCTCCAGGCTGTGGAAATTGTCTTCTAGCCCTTGTGGTTGGGAAACTTGGCCAAGTAAACTGAGCTCATGTTCCTGGTGACCCTGCAGTGATGGCCCCAGCACGGGGAAGCTGCTTCCTTCACTCTGATGATTCCTCTTCTGTGCTCATCGGGGTCCCTCCCTCCCTCATGCAGCCTGGCTGGTGCAGGCCCCCTGTTACAGCTTGGCCACGCTTCCCTTCAGCCTAATTTGATTGCAATTCCGGCTGCATTTAATATGGCTCGATCTGCAAATTAATAAGCATATCTCACCTCGCCGGCTGTCCGCGTGCCTCGCCGAACATGCCACCTGGAGGGGGAGACTTGCTTTATCAGAAAGCAAGCAGATCTCAGATCAGGGCTTTCATCTGCAGGCGAGAGGAAACCATTATGTCTCACTTGCCCTTCCCTCACCCAGCTGCAGGGGCCTCTCTGCAAGACTTGGAATGGAATAGCCTCTCCCTTTTTGCAATGTGGGTCCACATCTGGCATTTCTGATGTCCTCCCCCCAGAAAAAAAGCAACAGGACCTTACATTGCACAGTCACCCTGTGATGGGGGCTACTTCCCGCACTGGCTCTGGAAGAGCAGAATTAGGCCAAGTGGGTCCAATCAGCCAATTAGGCTGCAAATGGGAGGGGGAGGGAAGCTAATTAGAAGGAAGCTCACATGTGAGGGCAGCAGAAAGGAAGCTTTCAGTCCCTCTCCCTGAGGTAAGGGAGAAGAAGCCTGGTAGGAGGGAGTCCAGGGGTCAGAGCAGTAAGGTGGTGGAGATGTAGCCCTGAATTATTCACTACAGGGCCCTGGACTGGAACCTTGTGTAGAGGGCGGGTCTGGGTTCCCCTACCAGCCGATGCAGAGTGGTGTTACGGGCAAGGAACTGGCACGCTGCCTGAGGCACTGTTGGAGAGACAGGGTCAGGGCAGCGGGCTTGAGGGCAGCCTGATGCTGCTTGTACAGAATAGACGTTGAAAGCCCACCCTGGAAGGGGGAACCCGCTGTGTGACCGGGCTGGAGGGCTGAGTCACAAAGAGGAAGCTGCAGCTCTGGGAGCGAGAGAGGGCCGCAAGAGTGAGAAGGAGACAGAGTGACTGAATGCAACTGCAGGAAAGGGCATCGGCCTGGCAGAGCTAATCCCCAGAACCGCCAGAAGGAGGCGCCGTCCTGTGGTGACTAGAGCCCCTACCCTCCTGTCACACACCCATGGGCAGATTATAATGCTTGGCAGGGTTAAATGACAGAGCCACAGTTAGAGTCAAGAGCGAACCATAGCACAGGGAGAGCACAGTGTAGATACAAAGGCAATTAGATGTTTTCAGCTGAGATCCAAAAAGTGTCAGTGACTTGATAAGCTGGGATGGCACAGGGAGCCTGTTCCAGGCAGCAGGAGCTGCGGAGGAGAAAGGCTCTTGTGCCAAGAGTAAGGTGATTATGCAGAGGGGGCCAGGGAGGAAGCAGGTGCTTGGGGAGTGGAAGGAACCAAGAGGCAAGGTCGTAAAAGTCAGTTGGAGCTAGGCCATGCCAGAGAACAGGAGCTTGGAGAGGCCATTGAGAAGCTGCCATGGTCCATGCCAGGGGAGGTGAAGGCCTGGAGGGGGTGAAGGCCTGGAGGAGGACTTTTCAGAGGTGCAGTTGTGGCACTGGGTTCCACCAGGGGTGGTTGCCAAGTTTGCAGATATTGTAAGAGGAGGAGTTCTGAGTCCCAGCTGGTCACAAGGCCATAGACAAATGGGAGATGTTAGCTGCAGAGTTATTGCATCAAATTCTCAACTATACCCGTGCAGTTCCATTGGCTTCAATGGGGTTGTCCCACAGAGGCTGAGCGGGGAATTTGGACAACTGCAGTTGAGGAGACTTGTCCAGCACAAGAACTTCTGTCTTTGAGATACTGAGCGGCTCTGGGTTTCTACCAAGGGTTTTGGCACATGCAAAAGGCATCATTTTTCTGCCAGACAAAATAGAAAGTGAGATAAAATTTTGCATGCACATATGGCACCTGCCTGTCCAAAGCTCACTGTGTGTGTGTGTGTGTGCGTGCGTGCACGTGCGCGTGCGCACACACATGCAAAGAGCGCACATGGTCAGGGGAGGAGGACAGGAATGTCCTTGTTGAGTTCTGCTTTCACAGCTCCCCAGGTTGGTCACTGAGGCTATGTGCCAAGTGAATGGGACTCTGATGAATATACTTAGGACCAGCACCCAAAAGCTCTCATTGGGACTCTTCTTTGAGTGCCTAATTGGGAGCTGAACTCTTTTGACACTCTGGCCCTTGGGGGTCTGATTTTGCCCGGCCTTGCAAGTGAGAAGAGCTGATTTCTCATTCCCACGTCAAGGCCCCTTCCCAGAGCAGAGTGGTGTAACCGAGCAGCAGGCCCGGTGGAGTCACTTACACCTCATTGAGTTTAAGGCCAGAAGGGACACACTCGATCATCTCGTCTGACCTCCTGCAGAACACAGGCTGTTACTTTTCATCCACGTACCCTACATTGAGCCCAATGACGTCAGTGAAACCAAAGCACGTTAGTCCCACGGGGCTCACACTGTTGTGTGCCCAGGAAGAGACCAGGAAAGACTGAGGTGTCATCGGTGCCCTGGTGATGGCAGGGAATGGCTGAGGTGAGACTTGCTCAGGTGGTCCTCTGTGGCGACGGACCCACAGTTTGCACAGCATGAATGACGACTCGGGGCTGGGTCACTGCAATAGGCTCCAGCTGCTTGGTGCCGCCAGAAATCCAGCTTAACTAGGCGGCCACCAGAGCTGCAGGAAGCCTCAAGGGGCAAAGCGGGGGGAGGATCAGGCCAAATTAAAGAACTAGAAGCTTTGCTGCCTACATCCATCAGTGTGCTTTGTCCACCTGGAAGAATGGAAAACTCCCAAAGGGCCAGGAGAGGAGCGAGGGGCGTTGACAGAGCTGTGGGCCCCACCGAACAGCATGACAGGGAGCTGGATCACTTCCTGTGCAGGGCCCAGGACTGGGTGGAGGGGCAAGGAGCAAGCCGGGAATGGCCAGAGCACGGCAGGGCAGGTGCGGGGTCTCCTCACTAGAATGGCAGGCGTGTACCAGGCCAGGACTCAGCTGAGTCGTGGAGCTGCACTGGGGAAACACGCACTGCGCCAGGGTCATGCGTGGGCCTTTCAGTCCCTCACTTCCATGAATCCCAGCTATTGCACGTGATCAGACCCAGAGGCTCTAAACCAGCGGTTCTCAAACTTTTGTATTGGTGACCCCTTTCACACAGCAAGCCTCTGCGTGTGACTCCCCCTTATAAATTAGAAACACTTTTTTTATATTTCACACTATTATAAATGCTGGAGGTTTAGATTCATAGATACTAAGGTCAGAAGGGACCATTCTGATCATCTAGTCCGACCTCCTGCACAGCGCAGGCCACAAAATCTCACCCACCCACTCCTGTGAAAAATCTCACCTATGTCTGAGCTATTGAAATCCTCAAATCATGGTTTAAAGACTTCAAGGAGCAGAGAATCCCCCTTCAAGTGACCCGTGCCGCATGCTACAGAGGAAGGCGAAAAACCTCCAGGGCCTCTTCCAATCTGCCCTGGAGGAAAATTCCTTCCCGACCCCAAATATGGCGATCAGCTAAAGTGAGGTGAAGCAGGGTTTGGGGATTGAGGCTGACAGCTCACGACCCCCCATGTAATAACCTCATGACCCCTTGAGGGGTCACGACCCCCAGTTTGAGAACCCTGCTCTAAACTGTAAGGGGTCAGCACCGCAGAGACTGTCCATCAGCTCCGCTTCGTTGATTTCAGCAGAGCTGTGTCAGTTGACACCAGCAGGGGATCTGGCTCATTAACTTCACTGGTGCCAGGCTTGAGTGGGGGATCTGGCCCCTCTTCTTTTGTTCTAATCTGCATTAAAAAAACCCATCTGAGTTTGTTCTTTCCAGTGTGTTGTTCGGTGGCCACTATCTTGGCCAGCCTCAGGGGCTTCTAGAGGCTCTACAGTACGAGCTAAAGAACTAGGTTCCATCTAACCAAGTCGTCTCTGTGGATTGAGCACGGCGTGGGACATGTAACACCCCTGATCAGTGGGTCACACGCATGCTGTCCAAGTGTCTCAAAAGGATCCCAAGAGGACTCAGGCCTGCTCTTGGGGCTGGCCGGGTTAGGCTAATCCAGGCTGCAGGGCGGCATTAGTTATAGATTCAGCTGGCGTCTTTGCTCGGTGGTGCTCTTTGTGTCCCCCGCCTTCCCCTCCTCTTAAGTAATTCCGACTCTGTGATTGATGCGCTCTCTCTGGAGTGTCAGCTCCCTCTGATTAGGCCTTAATTAAAATGATAAATTAATCTTTAAGGGGGTTTCGCTTTAGTTTTGCAATTAGACTTTCTTTACTCGTCCCATCTGGTACCATTTTCATCTTGAGCACATTACCCGAGTGGTGCTGTGAGACTGGGCCCACCCTTCCAAGCCTGGACCTGGAGCTGTCTCAACCTCCCTGAGCGCCAGGTGTGACAAACCTCTTTCCTTGGATTACCGCCCTCTGTTCCAGGTGTGCAAAGCTGCCAGAAGGGGAAGCATGAGATTCTTCTGAAGCCGAAAGGATAACTGCAGCGGTTGACATGCAGTGTGCACTCCCCTTGCTCTGGTGGAAATGACCCTGTGAGGGGCTGGGCTGGGGAGGAGGTCCCAGCAGTCTGTTTGGGTGGCTCAGGTGGGTCTTTTTCTCCCGATTTGTTCTCCCTTTATGGCAATTGAATTGGGATGAATGCTTTGGGGGTGAGCCCTTCTCTCTCCCCGCCCCTTTTTTAGGCCTTGTCTCCTTTTGGGGACTCACCCTGATTCCAGCCATTGGTATCCTACCACCAGTGATGCTGCAGTGGTACAGGCCATGAAGGCAGATAATTTTAGTTCTGATTTAGCACGGCCCAACAATCCCAGTGCAAACTGTCACTTCCCTTGCCTATGCTGCACCAGGATTTGCACCTATGCAACTACACTGATGGCCAACTCTCAGTTGCTGGAACTGGAGCAACTCTCCAGTCTTCATAAAGAGCTGAATTCTCCCCTGTGACTGAGCCCTCTGGGTGCACATGAGGGGCTGTCAGGGAGCCAGTTATAATTCCCTTAGTCTGTGCTGGCCCTGAGGGGAATTAGAGCAGCCTAGGGGCTGCTCTGAGTCATGCCACTGGTGTAAATCCCCAAGGGACCTGGCACTAACAGAGGACTGGAGCACACCCAGATGGTGGTGGGAACAGGAGTGGCTCAAGAGCCCCCTGCAGTGGAGCATTCTCTTCTACAAGGGGATTTATCTGCAGGCCTGAATCTGGTCACCTGTAGCCGCCTTGTCTCCCTCTGACTTGTTGTCAAGCGCTTCAGGATGAAAACCTTTGGCAACCCAGGGTAGGGAGCTGCAATTTGAATCTCTGAATCCAGACCAGCCCCTGATGCCTTTGGCTTTGGCTCAGATCCACATGAGGAAGGGACACTGTTCTCCGGCTCTAGTTCAGAGTTGATGATGTACTACATCCCTGAGGGTTCAGCTCTGGCGGCTGCCGTCTCGAGTTCAACAGAGTTATCTCTGCCCCATGTTTTAGATCTAGAGCTCTTAGGGACACAGGATAGCCAAGGGAAGTAGAACATACAGTCATAAGAACAAAGTCTACTATATTTTATCAATTGTATTAAAGTTACCAGCAAAGTTATGAATGTCACAGCATATATATATCCTAGATTTATCCATGCACCAGTTATAGCTACAGACAAACTCACATCCTGTAGACCAGGGGTGGGCAAACATTTTGGCCTGAGGTCCACGTCGGGGTTGCGAAACTGTATGGAGGGCCAGGTAGGGAAGGCTGTGCCTCCCCAAACAGCCTGGCCTGGCCCCCTCCCACTTCCCACCCCCTCAGAACTCCCGACCCATCCAACTCTCCCCCCGCTCCTTGTCCCCTGACTGCCCCTCCCCGGGACCCCCGCCCCTAACCAACCCCTCCGCTCCCTGTCCCCTGACTGCCCCAACCCCTATCCACGCCTCCGCCCACTGACAGCCCCCCCCCGGGACTCCCACGCCTATCCAATGCCCCCTGTTCCCCGCCCCTGACTGCCTCCCCGCCCAGAACCTCCACCCCATCCAACCGCCCCTTGCTCTGACTCCCCCCGCATGACCCCCTGCCCCTTATCCAACCTCCTCCCCATCCCCTTACCATGCCCCCCAGAGCAGCAGGAGCTCATGGCAGGAGTGGTGGGCTGAGGCTGCGGGGGAGGGAGGGAGTAGCAGAGGAGGGGCTGGGGGCAAGCCTCCCCGGCCAGGAGCTCAAGTGCCGGGGAGGATGGGCCCATGGACTGTAGTTTGTCCACCTCTGCTCTAGACAGTGTTAGGGTCATATGGGTCTCTCATGGATTGATTATCAGTAGCGGGATGGTTCCTGCTGGAGTTTTTCTGTAGGAAGTGCAATTTCCCCAAACGGGGCACGCTCTTTTTATAATGTGATTCTGCCTATGCCGACATTCTGTGCATCATGTACACGGAAGTGTCAACCCTCATTTTTCTAATTGCTCTGGTGTCCCCAAGAAAGGTGAGGTACCCCGTTTCCTACAGCTTGGGTATTGTTCCTTTTAGTCTCGTTAGCATTGACGCCCAACCTGTGGCTAAGGCCTCTAGAGCATTTTTGTGATTTTAAAATAGAGAGATTGCATTTCTGTCTTCCTTCCTCTACTTCCGGGAAGAAAACGAGATCAGGAAAATCAGTGCATTGCAGACACACATGTAGCAACTCTTATGGACGTTCTTAGGCAGTCATTTATTAAGTGACTGGTTGGAATTTAGGGAGGGGCAGGAGCCTGACTTGGTCCCTGGCAATTTACCAGCTGTTTCCTGCTGTCTTCAACAGGCACTGCCCCGGCCCTCAGTAGTAGCCAGCTGCCATGTGCCCCTCATCGTGCCTTCCGCTTCCTGCCTCCACTCCACTACACGAAAACAAAGCAGCAGGATCCAGCTTTCACCTGGTGTTTGCTGCCTGGACTGCGACTGAAGTTCCTCGTGCGCAGGGAGTGGCTGTGAACGAAGGATTGGTGGGCCCAGCAGGCGGTTCTGGAACTGGATCCAGAGAGAGGGTCGGAATTTGGAATTCAGGCTGCTTCAGGATCTTGTTCTGAATCTGATGGCACTAAGAGTCTGCAAGCTGCTCTGGTGAGACCGTGCGATGGCTCCCAGTAGGTCAAAGTCTCTGGAGAACACCGGCATGATTTCAATGATTTCATTTTATCTTTCATTTATTGTGTGAGGTCAGGATTGACGAACATGTTATGTCATATAGATAGGAAATGTGGAAAAAAAGGGGACAGGGGATGGGGGAGTAATAGTCGCCAATATAAGAAAAAGTCCCCAAAAAGGGGACTGTCCCTCTAAAAACGGGACGGATGGTCACCTTATGTCATATATAATCATTGTATATGAAATAGAGAGCCGTTGGAGGATTACAGAAATAGAAGATTGATCAGCAGTCAGAAGGAATAATTAGGTATCTAAGTAAGGAAGGCTGAAATACAAACCCTATACATTCAGGCCTGTAGGATTTTAGGCCTGAGAGTTAAGTAATGCTAACATAAGTAAGTGACCGAAGAATTGCCGATGCCATAAGCTTAGAGGAAAAGATGTACCAAGGGGTAATTTTGCAAAAAATTAGCTAAGGGTTAATCTCAGCTTAGTCTCCGCTTCCTCTCTTGTCATGGCTATCCGCTTGGGAGCCAGAGTGGGGAGAATCCCTGGGGGAAGGCAGGACTGCCGGTCACAGGATGGGTTGAACTCCCCAAAGGAGTTTTCTGGTATTCTTTGATTGTGGTAATTTGCCCTGTTTTCTGATTATAAACTTGATCCCTTGAGGCTGATTGACTGGACCTGTGTTTCTGGGTTAGTGGTGTTAACTCCCCAAGCTTGCTCGTGCACGGGGAATCTAAGAACCTTTTGTTAATTCCAGCCTTTATTTCTTGTTCCCCACCCTCCACCTCTGCCCCGGCCCCACAAACCTGCTCCCCTCCTTCAGACAAGTGGAGGACTTTCCTGGGATAACCATGAGCCATGGCGTTCTGAGCACCTGATCTGGGGCATAAACCATACTGCTGGGGCTATGCCAGACCCCCAGGAGACATACCAGAAACATTTGTCAGGATGCAAGTTGTACATTGACCTGGTCTGAGCTCTGATGGGCTGTGTGGAATTTGCACGGCGTATGCAGTCAGCACAGCCTGCAGGGATGACCCCAGTTCACCACTGCCCTGCACCTGGTGCAGCCATTTACACCAGTGCAAAGTGGGTGTCAGATGCATTTTGAGGCGGTAACACTTAATACCCAGTTTGCACTCCCTCGTCCGGATGCCAGCGGTCCCACAAAGTGCATGGCAATGGGGAACGAGGCCTGGTCTACACCCAAACTTCAGTTGACCTAGCTACCACCTCTTGAGGGGGTGGATTTACTATAGCGAAGAAAAAAACCCTTTCACTTTGCTGCAGCAAGTGCCTATGCTGTAGATGCATAGCTGCCCGTGTAGCACCTGCCGTGTAGACATGGCCTCCCGACAGGGGCTGTCCTCCAGGACAATGCAGATCACAATGCCCAGGATGAGAGCGTGTGAGAGCTGAGGATAAACCATTCCCTGTTGAGGGGAACCAGCTGTGGATCAGGTGAAGCCAGAGCCTGACTATCCTTAGGAAACACTGCAAAGACTTTCTCATTGAGAAAGCCTTCCCATCATATGCTTACAATTCAAATCCCCATTCCCTGGGGAGTGGATCCAGCTGTGGATCAGGTGAAGCCAGAGCCTGACCATCCTTAGGCTTTGCAATGTTTCCTTTCTCATTGAGAAAGCCTTCCCATCATATGCTCACAATTCAAATCCCCACTCCCTGGGGAGGGGATCCAGCTGTGGAACAATCTTCCAGAGGGGATCCGGTGAAGCCCTCGGTTGACCTATTTACTGACTTGATTAATTAGCCAGGCAGTTGCTCCCTTTTGCAGCTTCTGCTGACAGTTTGCTGACCTCTGCCTGGGTAAACAGACAGGGCAATGTGGCTGTCACACCGAATCTGTCGTGGGTGATGATCTCAAATGCCATCCATGTCATCCAGGGGCAGCTCCCAGGCACTGCGTGCTGAAAGCTCCCCTTTGGAACTTTTTGGTTATCAGACGCTGCTGGTGCGTTATTTATTGCCCTCTGCATACTTGTAAAGCCCAGGGTTAGCAGACCCAGCCCGGTGGGCTCGGAGAGCTGGCAGCACTTGGGTGGAGTCTACGGGGCTGGGACACTTGGCTTTACACAGCTGGGAGCGCAAAGGACCTGTGAAAGCATGGGGATAGGCAGCTTTCCTCAGACACCTGGGATCCAGGTGAGGTTATACTGCGACATACAGGGAAGCATGTGTCAGGCGCAAGTGCCCCTGTTTATGTTTTCCATGCTGCCTTTTCTGCCTGCACCCACCCCATAGCTTCCAGGCTTCTAGAGCCCAGCAAGCAAAGACAGCCCTGCATTCGTTTTAGGGTTTTGTGGGGGCTTGGGCAGTGTTTGCATGCCCTGTAATCACAGCCCCTGTTGGGCTCACACCTGCAGCAAGGGTACATGACCCTTCCAGCCAGGCACCCCTGATCCACCCCCCTGCCTCCTCGTGACCATCCTCGAATGCACCCGGCATGAGCTCTGTGCTGGGGGTACTCCTGAAAATGCTTAGCCTTTACCTCCTGGCCCCTCCGTACCAGTCTAGATGGTGCAAAAGGGCCAAAGGAGAACACAGAAGCTGGCGTGAGCTGCATTTAATTCACACTGACTGCCCGCACACCTGAAGGGCTGCTGGGCACTCCTGAACCAAAGTGCCTGGTGCACCCCTCCCCCCCAGCTGTTTCAGAGGATCCTTTGACCTCAGCAGAGTTCCCCCAGGGAGGAGTTCGGCCTAATGGCTAATACCCCATGGAACGTCTCACTGGGAAGCAATGAACTCCCCAGCCTGTTTCTCATCTTGTGGTTGGGTAAGAAGTTTCCTGTCACATGAGAAATGCAGAAAGAAGTAAATCTGTGGGGTCAGGGAGTATGTTTTTGTTCTGGGAACAAGGGGCCAGATCCCCAGCTAGCGTAAGGCAACGTAGTGCCATTGACATCAGTAGGGCTATGCTGATTTACCCCAGCTGAGGATCTGGCCTAAGACAGAGAAGAATTCAGTTGCTGTGCTTTACAATGTCTTTGTCCGTCACCTGCTCCTTGCAGAACTTGAAGTCAGACCCACTTGGGCCGTGATTTTGTGACAGAAGCAGAGAGGCTGATGGTCAGTGCTGGGAAAAAAGCTTTGGGCAAGTCACTTCATCATCTCATTGTGCGTCTGTCTCCCATCCCCGCCCCGAGACTGTAAGCGCTTGGGGGCGGGGACCGTCTCTAACCATGGGTCTATTGGAAGGTATGATGGTGGCACTTGGAGCTGGATTAGATCAGCGCCAGCTCCAGTAACAAGTGCTGTGGGCCTGGGAACATACTCAAGTGGCTGCTGCCTGTCCTAGGTCAAAGCTAGTGACGTGTGCTGCAATCACACCTCGGACTGCCGTGTAGATGCACCCTAGGTGTTTGCACAGCACCTAGTACAATGGGGCCCTGATCTCAGCTGGGACTGCTCCCGCTCGCTCTGATGCCTTTCTGTTCCATGCAGAAAACAGGGCCTTCACTACTGCGTTCCATCTTTGCCCTTCCTGCCCTGCAGGGTCATTTCGATAGTTTCCAATTCTGCTTCCATTGTGCATTTCCATGTTAGCCGTAGCCTACCTCGTTGCCTCTGGCCCTGAGGGTTTCAGTCCAACACCTAGCTTGCTGCTCACCTCTGTCCTCCATGGATGTGCTGGTCCTCTCCATTTTCATGCCATGATTTCTGTCCTAGCAGTAGTAGTGTAACGATAATTAATCATAAGGAACAGAAGACCCAGGCTGCTGCTAGAAGAGGGGGACGTGGCTCAGTAGTTTGCACCTTTCGTTTTGTGAGCCAACACTGACTTGCCATCACTACGTGGTGATGTTCTGTTAGAGTTGTCGTCTGTTTTCCTTATTCGACCAGAGTTCCTTGTTCTGTGCTGGAGGACAGCGACTTTACAGTGTCGCTTGGCTAAACGAGAGCGAGCCTCACAAAGGAATCGCTTCACCTGCCGATGAAATGCAGCCACCTCAGAGATGAAAGTGGTTTCACTGCACCCAGCAATGACTCCACACCTTTGTCCAGGACAGGAGATCAGAGGATACAATGGGCCAGATGCTCCTCTGGCATAAATTACACCAGTAATGTTAACAGAGTTACACCAGCGGAGGATCTGGCCCATTACACCCAGCTGATGCTGCTTGGGGGACTTAAGGAGGCAGAATAGAATTATTTAACTTGGAAATTATCTAGCACAAGAACTGGTGGAAATTTGTTACGAGCAGAGGACAGCCTGAGGTTTATTAACAACTTACGTCCTGCTTAAATCTAAGAGGAACCCCATGGTGTACAGGCGTTCTGTGGCCGTGTGCATGGGGATGAATACCTCCCTCGATCCCTTTCATTGAAGAGCTTCTGTCCAGCACCATCCCCAGCACCCCCGCTAGAGACTTAAAAAAATCAGTGCCCATTTTCATACCTTAAATCCCTCCAACCCCTGACTGTGTGAGTGACGGAGCCCATGCGCTTGGGGAAGTCTGGTTCTCTTCTCACAAATGACTGAGAATACAGACCAGCTGGGAAGCCATGTCCCAAGCAGTCAGTGCACGCAACTGCCCGATTTACACGCCTGCCCATGGTAATGGGGTTTGCTGACACAAACAGACCAAGGGCCCTGATCTCAGAATATTTGCATGGCTTCTGCTTGCCCGGCACCGTTCACCTGCTCCAGCTGCAGGGAAATTGCCAGCTCTAAGCCCACGCTGTGAAATCGAATGGCCAAAAGTGGTGGCGTGTGTTGTTTTTGTGTGGCTCGGTTTGGGTCAAACAGAGGCTCGTAATCCACTGCTGCTCCCGCCGCTCTCTCCCCGCTGCGAGAAGCAAACCCAGCGGTGGCTCTGCAATAAGCCGCCGGCAACAGTTGTTTACCACTGACACAAGACCTTTAAAACCTGTCATTTTACAGCACAATGGCCAGTTTGCTGGAGCGTTAACCCGAAAACGAGCCCATCTTTCACCATAAAGGCGGATTATGCGAATCCTCTCTCGACAACAGGGGATGGCTTGGTCTTAATCACTCCCAGCCTGCTCCTGGCGCAGCGTTTATTATCTGGATACAGATACCAGGGTGTGCCGAGCCAAGCGTGTATACCCACGCAGCGAGAGAGAGCCCACATCCCCCGCCACCGTCCTAGCGCAGCACGCTGGCGTCCTGCTGCCCCTCGGAGGCAAGCATTGGGGGAACGAAAGCAGATTAGACAAGGAGCCACCCGCTTACTGTAAACCTTAAATAAATACATAAAGCCCTACACAGAGAACAAATTAAATTCCTATCTGTGGCTAAGTTGCCTCTCTGTACCGGTGCCTCTGATGGCGCGCGGCTTCTCTGCTCATCAGCGGCGGGACAGGGAAGCATAGAACCTGGTCAGGAGGCTCGTTGGTAATGCAAATAAAAGTGAAAAGCTGATTTGCTGAAATGAACTTGGCACAGGTGGATACTTACTTACGCACACGGCTGTGCCAGCAGATAGCAGCTACCTGCCTTCACCTCGGAACATCCGCTCTGTTAGGCCCTGGAGGGAAGGAAGCATAGGTGTCCCTACGTCAGCTTTATGCCACGTGAGGCTATGTTGGGGGATCTCTCCAGGGCAGGCAGTGTGATCTAGTGGCTGGTGCTCTGGATGGGGACTTAGAAAACCTGGGTTCTTTCCCAGTTCTGCCACTGACCTGCTGTGTGACCTTGGGTAAGTCACTTTGCCTGTTTCCCCTCCCTTCCTATGTCTGCCTTGTCTACTTAGGTGATAAGCTCTTCAAGGCAGGGACTGTCACTCCCTATGCGTTTGTACAGTACCTAGCGCCAGGGGAGCTGATCTCGTACGGGGCCCTGGGTGCTACTGTAATACACGTAACAGTAATAATATGGGGTGGTGAAGCTGGTCAGGGCTGCTTTGTGCCAGCGGAGTGGTGTAAAGCAGCCAGACTAGGTCTAAGGATAGGACCCTCAGGGTGTCCGGTACACCAGTTTGTGCTCCCTTCAACACACCTTCGCCCATTTAACGCCCAGCCTGGCATCACTGCAGTGAATAGGACCAAATCTTGCACTGATTTTACACCCTATGCAATCCCAGATGATGCGTCAGCACAGAATTTAGAGCCCGTGAGATCTGCCACTGACTGACTGAAATAGGAACAGGAGCAGGCCCGGGCCTGATGCAGTGGGATAACGGCAGGTCGGCTGCGTGGGCCTGAGTGGGGTTCGGAGTTAAATTTGGTTTGGTTAAAAAATCGTGAGCCAAATTCATCCCTGGTGTAACAGCAGTGCACTCAGTAGGGCAGGCCTGGACCTGAGGGGTTTGTTTTAGTCTGGTCATTTGGGGCTTTAATGCAAAAATGCACCTGCACACGCACACAAGACTGTGGAGACACATGCACAGGGGTACCCAAAAGTATGCACAAATACAGACAGCATACACACTTGCAAATATGCACACATGCATGGATTTGTACAGCTCATACACACTCATACACAATACACACACTAACATTTATAGGCACGTGCACACACACACACACCTAGACACAAACATTGGCATATGATTAAGGCTGTGAGTCTGTCATGGAGGTCATGGATTCCATGACTTCTGTGGTGGCCGGTGCTGACTCAGGGGCTGCCCGAGCCCCTGGCATGGCCCTGCAGCTCCTAGGTGGAGGAGCCAGAGGGCTCTGTGTGCTGCCCACACCTGCAGGCCTTGCCCCACAACTTTCATTGGCTGCGATTCCCGGTGTGGCTGTGGTGACCCTGAACCACTCCACCCCCCAGAGTACCCAAGGCCCCACCACAAAAATTTTAGTCAGGGGTATGTAGGAAAAAGCATGGACAGGTCACAGGCCATGAATTTTTGTTTACTGCCCATGACCTGTCCATGACTTTTACTAAAAATACCCGTGACTAAAATGTAGTCTTACATATGATACACACACATGCAGAAAGATGCCTTCATACATAATGCACACAAACATACCCACATAACACACACACACATGCAATACCAAAGGAGACACACTAAGCCATGAACCCTTGTTTGTTTCCCCTTGTCCCTAGGAGCTGCCAAGATGGCGATCCGGTTTCCACACCAACCCACAAATTAATTTAGAGATGGATTAATCTAATTTGGCTCTTTAAAAAAAATAATTAAATGCAACAACAAGCCGAGAAAGACTGAGACAAAATCTGCCTGAGCCATTGATGGAGAAAATAGCAGAAAGCCGCACACCCGCGACGGTCGGGCGGTACATTGCCAGCATGCATCACGTGGAGTGATGCCCCCACCCTGGGGCTAGGAAGGAGGAAGGAGAATTAAAAACAGGGTGTGACAGGTTCACAATCTCCTGCAATATCATGGACAAACCTTCCTGAGTTAAGTGTTTTGGGAGTTCCTTGTATTAAAAATACAAATGTGTATGTACTATTGAGGGATTGAATGTAATCCCAGCAGAGAGGGGACCACAGCCCTCCAGGAGCAAAGAATAGTTGGGAGGGATTAGGCAAATTTACTCAGGTTGCAACACCTCCTGAGAGCTACCACCTCCTGGAGAGATGCTTGTGTATACAGGTTCAGAGTGGATTCTCCAGGGCCCAGTGGACAAAGAGAGGGATTTTGGTTTAACAGCCTGAATTCAAATGGACTCAGGGCCTGCCTTCTGATCCAGCAAATGGGCTGGACCTCTGCTCCAAGGTGGGCCCCATCCTTAGGAAAGGGTGGAAGGTCTTGGGCCCATTGAAGCCCCACAAGACTTGGGTGCTTGTTCTGAGCTGAAGCTGTGATGAACTTTTGACCCGGGGAGAAACTCCGGCTGGGGTCTGAAGAGCTAAACACCAGCCAGAGCCCTTGTTGGGGTTGGGGTGTGTGAGATCTCTGGTCAGCTTTTTAGCACATGTGCAGGTTCTTGTATTGTTTTAATAGGTTTTCTCTGTCGTGCTTGTACCTGAAGAATAAAGGTGCTTGCTTAGGAAGAGCTGGGTGGTAACTTAAACCTGGGAGCAACGAGCCTGGCTAATGCCTTGGAGGAGAGACGCAAAGGAGGCTACTTAGGCAGAGAATCATTTGCTTGGGAATCACATAGTGAAGGCAGGGCTGGTGCAGACTGGAAATACCCTGGTCCAGAGGGAGAAAGCGACACGCGTCTCTACACCCTGGAGAGGCGACGGCTGAGGAGCCTGGAGCCAAGAGTGGGTGCCCTTGCTGGACACAGAGAGGGGCTATGGGGCAGTTGCCGTGACCTGTGACACAGGGGCTCTGTCCACCCACAAGCAGCACCAAAGCGCCTCGCAAATGGGGAAGGCCACACAGGCTGATTTCCCCAGTGTAGATCCACAGGACAGAGGTGCTTCCCAGTTCGATTCTCAAGCGGTCATGCTGCCTGAGGGAAGCAATTTCCCCACCAAGCGTACTATTCCCCACTCACCTCCTGTATATGTGAGTAGGTCTGGGGATACCTGTGCCACTTACAGGCCTCAGCACCAGAGACTCTTTAAGGTATTTATTCTCACAACACCCCTGTGTGATAGGGAAGTGCGATATCCCCTCTGTATAGATCACAGACGAAGACAGAGAAAAGCTGTCACGGCTAAGCAGGTTATTGCACCCAGGTCTCTGCATTGGAGGCTGGTACCCTAACCACTGGGCCTTCCTTCCTCCTCTGTCCCACTCCAGCCTTCTCAAGCATGCAGCAGTGGCTGCTCCGCACAACCCTCATGGAGGCGTTCTGCTTCCTAATGTTGGCTGCAGGGAGAACACCTCCAGCTATGTCTGGTCCAGCGCCCCTCAATCCCCCTGTCCAGCTCACTCCATTTGTCAGCAACTTCTGCAGCATCAAGGTTAGAATGGGAGCAGTTTGCGCTGGTGTAACTGACTGTGCAAGGAGCTGCGCAATGAAGAGTCAGGCCCAGGAATTTAGAAATACGTGGTGAAGCCGAACAGCTCTGTATAAAACTCCCCACATGGTGCACAACTGATTGCAGACGTTTTCCCAAAGTTTGCTTTCCACCCCTAAAGAACTAAATAGCAAAGTACAGCGAGCCAGGTTTGGATCTTACTGGTGCTGGCGTAAATCTGGAGAAACGTGACTCCAGTGGAGTGACTCCAGAGTCATACTGCTGCCACTGAGAGCAGAACATGGTCAAAAAGAAAACCGTTGTCCAAAGCTCCTGTAAGCCTGTGTAGCTTCACTAAAGTCCATTTACAAATACTGATACACACCAGCTGAGGATCTGCCTCATTGCATATATAATAAAACAGGTTAAGTGCACACTACTTATCAGCTGCTTCAATAACATGCTCTGTACTCAAAAAACACTCATGAAAAATTGATTAAACAGGTTGAAAAAATGGTGACCTCCATCATTTATAAAGCTTCGCCTTTGTGAGAAGGATTCTAAAGGGACCAATTTGGATCTCACCTCAGGTTAAATCTGGAAGAGCTCTGTTGGCATCATTGTATTACTCCAACAACACACTGGGGTAGCTGAAATCAGAATCTGGCCAAGTGATTACTGTTTGGTGCTAGAACTACAAAGCCCCATGGGATGCTGGGAGCTGTAGTTTCTCTACTGCGCCTTCCTCATAGTCTTCTGCCCAACTTTCACTCTACCTGTGAGACCTCCCTAGAAAGACTACAGTTCCCAGCATGCCCTGAGGATTTGCAGTTCTTGGTCCTCATAGGGGAAGCAATTACATTGGATACAATTTGACTGGTGAGATGCTTTTTCAATTTAGCCTACCTGGGCTACCTTTAAGATGTTGCACATTGGGCATTTCATCTGCTCTCTGGACTCGTCGTCCTCTGCTGATGCCATGGGACAAGTAAAAACAGGTTTCTGGAGGTCAGTAGGTGGCAATAGTTCTGGGGCTACCTGCTTTGGAACATGTAGAGTTAGTTGGGAAAAAAATTGCATAAAATGTCAAAATCCCTCACAATCCCCTCCCCCCACCCCCGGGTGGTTTGTTCTTGTTGTTGTTGTTTTGTTTGCCAGAAGCTGGGAACGGGCAACAGGGGATGGATCACTTGATGATTCCCTGTTCTGTTCATTCCCTCTGGGGCACCTGGCCTTGGCCACTGTTGGAAGACAGGGCACTGGGCTAGATGGACATTTGGTCTGACCAGTATGGCCGCTCTTATGTTTTTGGTGGGGATGGGGGATAGCAGGAGAGGTTGTTTATCATTTTTTGAAATTTCATGGAAATTTTGAAACTTTTTCCCACCTCTATAATTGGTCAATAAACTGGGGAAATATCACAAAAATGTAATTGCGACATGAAACAATTTTCCACTGTTTCGTTTGCTCTTTGAATAGGCTGAAGTAGATGCAATATTAATCTCTCAGATTTTCCTGCTTAACAGGTGAGCAACTGTAGAGTGTGTATATATGTGTTGAGTTTTGCAATATATGGACCTGATCCTCTGCCTGGTGCAAATCACCATTGCTCTGTTGCAGGCAACGGAGCTGTGCTAATTTTACACCAGTTGAGGATCTGGTTTATTGACTAGAAATGGGCCCACACCAAAACCTTGGAGAGCTGGCCCCTTTTCATTGCAATGGGCTTTGAACCCCACCTAGCTACCCTCTAACTTCAGGGTCTGGGCTGTCTGCTGTGGTATGGTGACTGCCATTGAATTCAGGGCTGCTTTTAAATTCAGTATTTAGTGGGAAGCTTCAAGGTGGTGTGAACGGAGGAAGGTTGGCTTTGTGGTGAACGCACTGGGCTGAGACTTGGAAGATCCACATTCATGTCCTGTGTCTTCTGTAGGCTTCCTCAGTGATCATGGGTATGTTACTCAGTCTCCCAGTGGCATCATTTATACAATGTGGGTCATGGTACTTCCCCATTTCACAGGGCTAGTGTGAACAAGGCTCTTAGGTTCAGATCCTCAAAGATATTTAGGCACCTAATGCCCATTGATTTCAACAGGCGTTCTGTGCCTAAATGAGAATCTTGGCCTTAGATACTGTGTTTATGGGAGCCATATAAATGCCTAATTACACAGGAAAAGGAGGATTGTGGGAGGGGAAGGAGTGGCAGAAAAATAGGGACTGTTTATACCTCTATGGTGGTTGCGGCCTCATTTTAAAATAAAAAGAAAAGCAGAGACTTACTGTAATTATTCTCTCAATGCCATTTGCTTCACTCGGAGTGGGTCCCTGATTCAAAGATCTCATGTTAAGTTAGGTCATGAGCAAGGAAACACGGTCAATAGCCATGGCAGTCTTGTTAATTGCCAGTGGGCAGCCGAAATCAGGATAATGGATTCTCGTTGTGGAGCGTCTTTCTGCCAGAGCTGTGGAAATCTATCGAAGCTACTTATATAGCCCACATTAATGTAGGAGATGAACATCTGGCAATCTTTAATCATCTTCCCCCATGAAGGAGGAAGGAACGATTATTCCCATTTTAGAGGTCGTGAATTCAGGCCCAGCCAGACTGAGTGACTTGCCAAAGTTCACACAAGTCTGTGGCAGCTGTGGGCCTTGAACCTGGGTTTTCTGTGTCCTAGGCTAGGGCCCTAATCATTGGGAAATCCATCCTTTCAAGCAAAGTCATTGACTTCAACCCAGTCCTATGAATGGGGTCAGGTGAACCAAAGGGGGAGGTGGAATTCCATCCAGATCCAGCCATTGTCTGCATCCCCATTTGGCCAGGGTCTCTGAGCTTTGGCCTCACAGCTCCTATCCTATCCTGTAAGATGGGTGAAAGACCCTATTCAAGGAGCAGTTATCCATGGTTTGCTGTCAAACTGAAAGGGTGTATGTAGTGGAGTCAGTCCTGGGTTCAGGCCTGTTTAATATTTTCGTTAATGACTTGGATAATGGAGTGGAGAGTACGCTTATGAAATTTGCCAAAGGCATCAAGCTGGGAGGGGCTCCTAGCATGTTGGAGGACTGGATTAGAATTCAGATGACCTCGACAATTTGGAGAATTGGTCTGAAATCAACAAGATGAAATTCAATAAAGACAAATGCAAACTACTTCACGGAGACAGGAAAAAATCAGATAACTACACAAGGGGGACTAACTGGCTAGGCGGTAGTGCTGCTCAAAAGGGGTTATAGCGGATCACACCCTGAATATGAGTCAACAATGTGATGCAGTTGCAAAAAAGGCTAATATCATCCTGGGGTGTATTAACCGGGGTGTGGTATGTAAGACATGGGAGCTAATTGTCCCAGCGTACTCGGCACGGGTGAGGCTCCAGCTGGAATGCTGTGTCCAATTCTGGGCACCACACTTTTGGGAAGATCTGGGCAAATTGGAAAGAGTCCAGAGGAGAGCACTAACATTATAAGAGGTTTAGAAAACCTGACCCATGAAGAAGGCTAAAAGAACTGGGCATGTTTAGTCTGGGAAACCAAGACAGAGGGGGGACCTGATTAATGAAGAGGACAGTGATCAATTGTTCTCCGTGTCCACTGAAGGTCGGACTAAAAGTAATGGACTTAATCTGCAGCCAGGGAGACTTAGGTTAGATAAGGTTAGGAAAAACTTTCAAGCTCTAAGGGTAGTTAAACTCTGGAATAGGCTTTGAAGGGAGGTTGTGGAATCCCTATCACTGGAGGTTTTAAAGACCATGTTGGACAAACACCTGCAAGGAATGGTCTAGGTTTTCTTGGTCCCGCTTCAGCGCAGGGGGCTGGACTTGATGGCCTCTCAAGGTCCTTTCCAGCCCTATGTTTCTATAAGTCTGTAGGAGAAGGCACTGTGAATCTGATAGCTGCTAGGGTGAGATAGATGGTGAACTGTTACTCTGTGACCAGCCCACCAGAGTCAAGAAATGGCCAGATAGAAACATGGGCTGAGATTTCCCAAGTGACCTAGAAGATGGGGATGCCTGATTCTCATTCCAATGAACATGCGATGCGATGCTCTGGTGCAGTAGCGGAGGCTGGCACCTCACAGGCTAGGCTGGTGTTCTGTTCCTGGGGGCAGGCGAGTGGGCTAGTGGGGAGGATGATGTTGGCCAATGGCAGGATCAGGATGAAGGAAGGGCAAATGCTCCTATGCTGCTGTGCGTGCGAGGGCCACCTACTGCCTTAATGCATGTGAATAAAAGAGAAGAGAATGAGGATGAGACACAGAGACAGGAGAGGAAAAGAGAGAGAGAGAAAAGAAAAGGGAAAATGGGGAAAGGAGAAAGGAAGGATAGAGAAGGGAGAGAGACAAAGAGAGAGAAAGAAAGGAATGGTACCTAAAGCAGTATAATGAGCTGTTCGTTTCTGCATCTGTCCCCTTGTGCCCTTCCCCAGCACCAATCTCATAGGCCGAGAAACCAGTCAGTTCTTTCTCTCTCTGCTCGAGGGGGCACAAACCATCCATCCAGGTGATCCGAGCAGGAGAGGCCTCCGCCATGGCAGCAGATGGCTTCTAGAATATGAATACGCTCCTGGAATTGGCATGCTGGGATAAAGATACCAGATCCCCAGATATGCCGTAACAAGGCTACGCGCTCCGGCCTGGTGCTTTGAGAGAGGCTGGAAATGTAACTCTTATGCGCAAAACCCAAGGGTCCAACCCAGTGCATTGCCTGGCCCCTAAAATCCCCTGGGATATTCATTGAAGTAGGCCCCACTTTACTGAAAATGTAGCAGCTGTAAGGGCAATAAGGGATCTGTGCCAAGAATCAGTGGTGCAGCTGTCAACATCTGTGCCCAGCAATAATTGAATATCCCACTGTGCACAGAGGGGAGCTGGGGAGACCAGGAGGGATAGTCCCTAGAAGAGAGCTGCCACCATGGAAGAGGACCTCCTTACCAAGCTTGGATGGTGACTCTGGAAACTCTTAGGAACTTCCCCACATGCCAGGAACTGGAATTGAGGATTGGCTGTACTGCTGGGGATTTAGGCAGAGATTCCCAAAGCTGCCCTAGAGAAGTTAGACACAGCAATCTAAATGCCCGAGGCAGCGTAAAGTCCCCCTTGTGCAGTCTGCGGGACCACTCCCGTTCTGAAAAGTGGACATATGTCTAACTAGCTTGCTATATAAGTGCCTCATTTCCCCAGGCCTAGCTGGTGGAGTTTGGAGAGGGGTCAGGCAGGCAGTGCCCGATCCCCTTCTTGGAAGGCAGAATAATGCCCCCAGATAGCCTATATCTTTGGCCAGTCAACAGACCTCAAGATCAGAGCTGGGCAACATTTTTCAGCCCAAGTTTTTATTTTGGTGAAAAATTCAGCTTCAGCAACATGAAAACGTACCGCAAATTTGTGTCCATTTCCCTCAACTGTTCCCGTCCAAACAAAACCACACCCACCCAACCGACCAGAAATTCCCCAAAGGTCAAAACACTTTGATTTGTGGGTTTGAAAAAATCTGTGATTTGGCCAGCTCTCCTCAAGATGCCATCTTACCTCTAGGTGCAGTGAGAGCTCTTTTAAGGCCACTGCTAATGGCAGAGCACCCGAGTATTGTCTGGGGAGACACCACAACATGCCATTTCAGTAGGACCTATGGGATATCCCCTGGGCAATCTACAGGAAACGTACACCCTGGGTTAACCCAACCAAGCACTGCAATGCCATTAACCAGAGAACAGAGCTGTCTCCTAGTCTCTCCATAGGGATTATGGAATAAATACCTGAGCAGCAGCTCTTCAGCCAGCTGCTCATAATAATTTGAATGGTTGCAGTTGCTGGGGGAAGGGAATGCAAAAGAAGCCACTTTATGGTGCCGCCTCCTAAATCCACAAATCTTCAAGGTGGCCTTGGCAATAAATGCCATGTTCCCGGCTCGCCCACAGCCATCACCTCTGCTAGAACATTTCTGCCCCGAGCTGCCGTATGCAGCTCCACAGTAAGTCAAATGGCAATGATTAGGCAAATAAAATTTCCATCTGTTGAGGAATTTACAAGAGTTATTACTAGTAATAAAACTGGTGCAAGGTGAATGATGTATCTGAGGGGGTAAGTGCCTCCAATTATGAGCAAAAGTGACTTTTAAATAAGGTTACAGACTTCCTTATGAGCTTGGGCGAAGCCATGTCCCTACACCTGCGCACCGGGCCTTAGCTTGTGCCAGCGGGGGAGCATTCCTGGAAGGGAGCACTTGCGTTTCATGACTTCCTCTAGTGGCTTTGAGTGCTTGGCAAAGTGCTGCAGTGCAGTCCAGTGGATGGGGCATGGGATAGTCTAGCTATTACTTTGGCCTGCCTTGAATGCGGGGGACTGGACGAGATGAACTATTGAGTTCTCTTCCAGTCCGAGGGCAAGCCTATACTACAAATTTAAGTTGACCTCTGTTAGGTCAATGTACAGCCACCGCAGTAACGGTGGTTTTTCATGTCCGCATTAGGCTCCCTCTGTTGGTGTTGTGCATCCTGACCAGGAGCGCTTCCACCAACGTATCTGTGTGGGACACGGACTGCTCCTGCCCCGCCATGTAGGGATGACAGTTTGGGCTGCCAGTGGAGGGGAGTTTTTAGGTCTGTGTAGTAGGCGACTTACATCGGAGTAGGGTACGCACTTACAGCGTTAGGTTGGCATAAGCTGCCATACGTTGAGCTAGTGCTGAAGTTGACCAGGCCTATGATCCTATGATAGGGACTCCAGTGAACTTGAGTTCTAACCCCAGGCACTGCCACCCCCCTGCTCTGTGTAAATAGCTGATCACTTCACATCCATTTGCTTCTGTTTCCCCTGCCACCCTGTCTCTGTCTAAACAGATTGCAAACTCTTCAGCGTAGGGACTGTCTTTTGCTATGTACATGTGTGCAGCCCCGAGCACCACGGAGCCCCCATCTCAGCTGGAGCTTCTGATGCTACTGTATCACCAATAATGATCCTCATTAGGGTTTTTGAGCTGCATGTTTAAGTTGTGGCTAGATCGTTTGCATAGCTGCCCTTCTTAGCAGTTGCATACATGCAAATACATGAACAAAAATATCTAAAGATAAACATTTTGCGTTGTCCTGTGTGAGAGTAGAATTGAAATCTCGCCTTGTGTTCCTCGGAGGTCAGAAGAGGCAGGGGCTCAGACTCAGGAAGAAAGGGCTAAGAGTGGTGACACATCTCTCATGATCCCAAAGCTAAAAGCGGCTTACCAGTGCGGGTGTTTAACTGATCAGCGCTAGGCTTCCAGATTAATGCCTCCTTGAGTTGAGTTGGGGCCATTCACGCTGCTCAATGCTAGTCACTGGGCATCACAGCCATGCGGTTTTCTTTGCAACCTCATTGGAGGTGAAGTTCAGGGCTTAGATTCACCCTTGCCCTGCACCTTCTGTGTTTACACCAGTGAATTTACTCCAATCAGTCACACGGAGGCAAAGGGGGTGCAGAGTACGACCACATCAGAAGAACAGCTTTTTACACCCGCTTTGCACCAGCATAAATGACTAGATAAGGTGCAACATGGTAGAGATTCAGGCTCTTAATTTTGGCCTTTGGTTGACACTTAAAAGTTAAGTTGATACAGCTTCAGTATGTTGGTCGGGGTGTGAAAAAAAACACACCCCGAGCTATGCTGACCTAATTCCCGGTGGACACACAGCTGTGTTGATGAAAGACTGTGTCCACTGATGTAGCTACCATTGTTTGGGGAGCTGGTGTTCCTACAATGATGGAAAAGCCACTTGCATTGGTGTGGACTGTGTCTACACTACCAGGTTTTGCAAAGACATACACTAACTGAAAGATGAAATTCTGCAGACACAGCTGGGGCCCCCCACAGGAAGTGTGGGTCTGCATCAACATGGGAGCTGGACAGGAAATAGTCATCCTGTCCAGTGCGAGTTTTTGAGATTATGAATTTTTTTCCCATCCCAAATGGGGATACAAAGTCAAAGTCTCCCAAAGTTTTGCAAATTACTAAACTGAAAAAAAAAAATTCCAATTGAATCATTCAAAACATTTTGTTCCGATAATTTGGAAATATTTTTTTTTTACTTCAACAGTTTTAATTTTGTAAAGACCTTTTTATAATCTGACATAACTAACCATTCCAAATGAAAAGTAATTTTGAACTGGGAAATGAAACTTTTCATATCAAAAAGATCAAAATGGGATGTTTTGGAACTCTTGAAACACTCCCCACCCCCAACATTTTTCAAATTGTGAGAGTCGTTGACACTGACTCTTTCCCAGGATCAGTTTTTGGTTTAGATGAATTGGTGTTTTCCCATGAAAAAAAGGTTCATTGGAAAATTCCTGACCAGCTCTACTCAACACCACATGAAACGGGCTCACACCTAGTGGTAGTGTGTGCATGTGGCATTCCCCTCTGGTGTTATCCAGACTGGTGATCTGCGAGGTCACTCTAATCCTTGACTCTGGGAGTCAGCCTTACCCTGTTCTGCTGTGAGAACCCCCACTCCTGAGCTAATCACAGGTTTCAGAGTAGCAGCCGTGTTAGTCTGTATTCGCAAAAAGAAAAGGAGTACTTGTGGCACCTTAGAGACTAACAAATTTATTAGAGCATAAGCTTTCGTGAGCTACAGCTCACTTCATCGGATGCATCCGATGAAGTGAGCTGTAGCTCACGAAAGCTTATGCTCTAATAAATTTGTTAGTCTCTAAGGTGCCACAAGTACTCCTTTTCTTTTCACTCCTGAGCTGTTCACGCATAGCCTCTAGCATGTAAGCTGTTCCTTGGATTGTGCAACCGAATGACACTAGCCAATATCTCCAGTCCCAGACACAACCCTGGGAACCTCCGTCTTGCAGTGTCCAGTTATGCCTGCCTAACGCTGCCAGCTTATATGAGATCATCAATTTAACAAAGAAATTGATATATACCAGGTTTTTATCACAAGGGGAGCCTCTGACACGCTTCAAACCAAACGCACTGCTTCAGGTAGAATAAACAAACTAATTTATTTACTAAAAAATAGATTTTAAGTGATTATAAGTCAAAGCATAACAAGTCAGATTTGGTCAAATGAAATAAAAGCAAAATGCATCCTAAGCTGATCTTAACACTTTCAATGCCCTTACAAACTTAGATGCTTTTCACCACAGGCTGGCTGGTTGCCCTTCAGCCAGGATCTCCCCTTTGACCAGTGCTTCAGTCGCTTGGTGTGATGTCTATAGATGTAGGTGGAAGAGAGAGGAAGAGCATGGCAAATGTCTCTCCCTTTTATCATGTTTTTTTTTCCCTCTTGGCTTTGGCCCCCCTTCAGAGTCAGGCGAGCATTACCTCATCACAGTTCCAAACTGACCAAAGGAAGAACGGTGACTCACTCAAGAGTCTAACAGCATCCTTTGTTCCCGTGAGGCTGGGCTGGGTTTGTCCCATTCATGCCCTGATGGGGTGTGAACTACCCCTCTGTTCTTGGAGAATTTTTACCTGGGCTTGCTTTAAGGCATGAGGATACATTTTCAGCCTCATAACTATATACATGAAATTATAACCTTACTATAACATAACTGTAGCAATTACAATAACATCACTATAACAACCATGCTCAGTGCATCATGAGCCTTTTGAAGACACCCACCATGATAAACTTTGCATTGGATACCACACAATCATTTTATAAAGATGAACATGGGGGTGTAGGGTGTTCCCCTGAGGTACAGAGCATCACAGTGTGGTAGGAACACCACGCTCCACCACTAGAAGGCAGAAGCAACTGTCACTCACCAGTAGCCCTGCTAGTTGATTTTTGAACTGTAACTGCAGTTATAGATTAAATGATCTGTTCATTCCTCTTATGCCTCCCTTGAACCAGCAGAGGGTTATTTCATACAGTATCTTCTTCAGTGCCTTGTCCATCTTGAGTAATGGGGTTCCAACCACCTTCGAGAGACTATCCTCCACCAAATTTTGTTACTAGTAATTCCCATGAGTAACGCTAACTCCCATAAAAAGAAAAGGAGTACTTGTGGCACCTTAGAGACTAACAAATTTATTAGAGCATAAGCTTTCGTGAGCTACAGCTCACTTCATCGGAAGTAGCTCACGAAAGCTTATGCTCTAATAAATTTGTTAGTCTCTAAGGTGCCACAAGTACTCCTTTTCTTTTTGTGAATACAGACTAACACGGCTGCTACTCTGAAAGCTAACTCCCATGAATTCTTCTTGGAGGCCCCTTGTCTCTGCTAATGGCTGGCAGAGATACGGGCCTGGAGAAGAGCTGCCTCGCTACGCTCAAGTCAGCAAAGATGGAAGTGATGCTGCTGGATTTTTAATAACTGGCAAAGTCAGTATCCTCACGCTAAGTTAAGGGCATCTGTGAGTCCATTGTCAAAGCAGCTCATTATCTCAGGGGCCTGCTGGACTTTGCGCTGCTCCTTCATGCCCAGAGAGCCTTCGTTTATCTTTGGCTGGCCCAGAGATTGGGCCCTTTGCTATTAGATGAGGATCCCACCATGTAGACCTTTGTTACTGCTAGAGTAGGCTACTGCAGCATCCTCTAGCTGTGAAGGAGACTGCATGGGGTTTCTGCTCGTGTGCAGTGTAGCTGAGCGACCCCAGTTCTGAGCAACAGTGGTGGTGGGAAATTTTCAGTGCAGGGTAGCACCTTACAGTTAAATAGAATGTGATTTTTCTAGCCTGCGCATGTATCTAGAGGTGTAGTTTTGTGTATGGACTTTCTGGTTCATTGAATTAAGTGCTTGTTTCTTTTTTCTTTCCATACAAATATTTCCCCTCCTCCATGTTTTCTTGCTTTCATGTCTGGGGCACTGGCATCCACTTTGTCTTCCTAAAGCCCATGCTCTTCCCCTCCTGAGTTCTAATATTGGTCTTGCCTCCAATCTGCTGAAAAGCTGACTGTGCCCTCAGGGGAATGTGTAATAAGGGAGAGAGATTCTCTCTCTCTCTCTGCCTTTTAGGTGGGGGGCAGGGGAAGCACAACTGCTCCCAGTTAGCTGCATGCTGTAGGAAGGAGCTGTCTCCCGCTGTTTGGCTGACATTGCTGCTTTCAGGCTGGGGACAGTCCTAATTGGCAAGCCCTGCGTTCCCAGCAGGAACAACAAGTGATGGAGGCGGCGGTATCAGTTTGTATCCTCTGCCACTCCTTTCCCGGCTGGTGTTTAATTACCACTGGAGGGACTGTCTAGCATCCAGAGTAACCCCCCCAGCCTTGGCCAATGAGAATGTAGGTTCAATAGTATTATTTGTATTACAGTTACCCTTTGAGGTTCTACTGCGCTAGGGACTGCACACACGCACAATGAAACACAGTCCCTGCCCTGAGGAGCTCACAATCTAAATACACAAGGGGTGGGAGGGGAAGCAGAGGCACAGAGCGACTCACCCAAGATTGCACAGCAGGGCCGGGAATGGAAGCCAAGTTTCCTGAGGGTCCTATTCACTAGGCCACACTGCTGCTCCACTACATTCAGCAGCGTCTCTGCCTTAGAAGTAGACACAACAGGGAAGGAAGGCAATGGAGATGGTGGTGGTAGCCAAATGGAATGGGGTTCACTGGCACTTTAAGAGAGAGGCGGGGCCCTCTTAGACTAACTGTATAAAAGCAGGCCCCTGGACTGATGGTGAGGCTATCCTTCCTTTTCTTGTGAGGGCATCTGAGCAGGTAAGAAGTGGCTTTTAGTCTCTGTCTTCAGTTGTGGAGGTCCTGGGGAAAAGGCTGTTCACTGAGCAGAGGCTGTAAAGTGTCCTTGCATGTGATTTATTAGCCTAGTTTGTTCCAGTGGCATCTGATCTACCTTCTTAACTGCAGATGTATGGGTTTCACCTTTAAATGAGACTATGCAGGTGGGAATGTTAGTTACTAAGACTGATCAAGCCCTGGCTTGTAACCTAAGAATTGCTAGGAAATGTTTCTCGCCTCCCTCCTGTTGGAAATGTTTGCCTGACTGGAGCTCAGTGTGTAAGACTCAGTCTGAGGACAAGCTTGGCCAGTGGCGTTGTGTGAAGCTATGTGAGATGCTCTGTGACTAGCTTCTGGAACTATGTCAGCATGTGTCTAATATGCCCTCTTAGCTGCCTCTTCCAGGGAATTGCAGCCTACCTGGAGGCTGGCTTGGGTTCCCTGTTTGTTGGCTAGTGGCCTGTGCTAAGTAGATTGTGGCACATAAGCACTCTGGTTAGAGCAGCTTAGTTCTTGCCTGCACTATAGTCTAGCTGCTCAATAAGCATCTTCTCTCTCTAAAGAGGGCTGGGGGATGCATTCCACTGCATTCAGCTAGTGCTGTAGCCTTAGGAGGGCAAAGGAAATCTTAAACCTGCCTGGGAAAGGCACTTCAGCACTTGTGTTCCTTCCTAATGATTCAAGGAGCTCGTGTCCTTCACCTGCTCCAATTGCTTATTTAACTTGATTGAGCTGCAGAAGGGCAGACGTCCAAAACAAGGCAGATTCATTTGAATTGCTTAATGGTGAGCTGGATGATTAACCCCTTGTGTCCTGCAGCTTTTTCTGACTTTAAAGTGCAACAATAAACTGAAAAGTAGCTACTGCACTCCCTCCCCCCCATGCAAAAAAAAAAAAACCCACCACCCATAAACCTTGTTTCTGAATGATCAGATTGAGTTTTCTGATTGCTTTAATGAGGGAGTGCAACTTTCCCCCTCCCTGGAGAGAGGACATGTAGTTGGCTAGGTTGCGTTCTGTCTGAAGCATTGACCGAATTCTAACTGCAGGATCAAACTGAGTCCTGACTCCGCTCGTTGACAATGGGTTTGCAGGTGTAGAACTGAACATAACTTGCTCTGCACTCCATAGGGGTGGCATGTGAGAAAGTCAAAGGGCAGCTGGACTCAGGGCCCCACCAGCTGCTAGGAAATCTCCTGTCTTGTGTTGCTATTAGCAAAGCTGAGACAAAAGCTTGTAACCCTGTGATCTCTCTTCTGAGTGGTGCTGCACTTTAAAGTCTTCATCTGACTTGCTTCCTCTGCACCAAACAGGGCAGGAATTGCAGCCTAGTCCCTTTCAAACTCTTAGGGAAAGTGCTGTACAGAACAGATAAGTGTGGCCCATTCAGGTACCCTTCAATCAACCAAGACCAGCCGTTACTTGGAGCCAGTCAACAGTTCCAATCCCTCCCCCCCCCCCCCCGCTTGCCCCCAAAATAAAAATACTATTTTGTCAACAGTGTTTGTGGAAACAGTTGTGGTTAACTTTAGAGGTGAGGGAATGGGGGTGGTCGGTCTTTCCCTCACTGTTTATTGAAACACTTCAATAGGTCCTGGTTTTGTTAATTTTTTTTAATGGAATTGTCTGCCTGGTTGTAACATCTAACCTGAACACTTCAGAGGGTGTGGAATCTCTTGCACACCCCCAGTGTGGCTGCAAAGGTTTAGCGCACACAGGAGACAGTAACATGTAAATCCCTGATCTTGTGGCCAGCTGGCCGTGACTGTCCTAGAGCGAAGCTACCAATAGTCTGACCCTTAGTTGTCGTTTTTTTTCTTTCTTTTCTTTAGGAGGGGTAGGGAGAGGAACTGGGAGTGGGGTTTACATGGGAAGAGCCCATGTTACTTCTGGGGTGCCCAAACTTGGGATGGACATCATGTTGGTATTTCTACAGATGTACACGAATACAAACTGATGCTCTCGATTAGTGACTAAGTCAGTGATCTTGGCTTGCATGTTGAAACAAGAAGGGCTGCTTCCCTTTAAACTACAAATGCAGGGAGTTGCTAGACCAATGGTCAATCTCCAACCGCATGGCATAACTGATGCAGTACCCATGTCGGAGAATTACTACCTTTAACCATTCAGCAGGCCTTATCCAGACCAGGACTGAATAGTGTCTAGTTCCTAGACTAGAGTGTTCACGACCAACATCCATACTTGTGAAACAACACAAGCTCAATGGAGAAATGTAGGCTCTAACTTGCCCATCTTACTGTGTGCCTTGTCTAAATTTCCAAAACTGTGGTGAAGACATGTCAATTATAAGGTATTAAGATCACGCCTTAAATCCTAGCCTAGACAATGTAACAGTGGACTGATGTCCAGCTATTGGGTGCTGCATCTGCCTGTTACCTAAATGAGATTCTTGCCAACCATTCCTAGAAGTGAACTTTGCCTCTAATACTGGAGGGTTAAAACAAGCTTTCAGTTTACCTGCTCTTCCATTTAACAAGCTGGCTTTCAACAGGGCTGTCCAAAGAGTAAGTGTTGTTTGTCAGGATAACGTGAAGGATAACAGAAGGTGTCCTTTATCTTTCTGAGCACACCACTAGGAGGGGAAAAAGCAACCAAATCATCAGACGATGGTATGGTTAGCAGTGAGTCTGGTGGCCCACTTTAAGTCTACTTCTAGAAGACTAGCAGAGATCAAGCCTTCAAGGGCTTTCTCAAATCGCATTTGGACTCCAAAGTCCAGGCTCAGCATGTTGCCTGAATATCCAGTTCTGTTCTGTCTGCTTTATCCCCTGCTGCAATGTCAGGTGCCAAGATTCTGGATTAGGAAGGATCTAGTTGGCAACTCTGTAGAATGGAACGTGGCTTGTCCTTTCATTGAAGGCTCTAGAAGGCCAAGAACCTCAGCAGTGATCCCCCTAACTTGATGTGAGTTGGAATGTAGTGAATACTTCTGAATCTGGCAGCATGGAAAGAAACTCTGGCATACAGGGGAGGGCCTGGATCTCTTGGGCTTTAGGAAGTTCCCTTGGTGGGGTGGGGGAGGGGACAGGACCTGGAATAGCTAGGTGCATGACAGGAAGCAGAGGAAGCTTTCTGCACTCCTCCAGAGTCAAATGAGACTAGATCCTTGCTCCTGCTGAGTGCTGGAAATAGGGGAGGGAAGAAGGTGTGGCTCAGGAGATGGCATGTAGTGGGAGATCTCCCTGGGCCTCCTGAGAACTTGAGGTCTGTAGGGGAAAGTGCCTTCATGAGGTGCCCATTGTTAAGCTCTCCTACACCTTCCAGGAGGTGTGTGGAAAGGGAGAGCAGACCTGTGGCCCTTAGGGGCTTTAACAGGCTGCTGGCTGGCTGTCTTTGGCAGTCATGTTGGGAGCTGAGGGTACATATGCCAATGTAGTGCTATTGTAATGGGTGTATGAGGACTGTATGTAAAACTAAATAGTCGGTGTGCTCTTAATTCACTGATGCAATTGCAGAGCTGTGCCTGTCAGTGGAGGTTTAGGCTTGACTGAGCAGCATGGTGCTTGGCTTTCCTCCTGAAGTTCTTCTCTGTGCTAAGCTGCTTTTCTTGGTTGTTGTGAAGAGCAGTACCAGGTTCTATTGGCCCTAAGCTCTGCTACCTGTCCCCAATGAACAGCTTAGCCTGTGGTCTGGTCACTTCAAGACTCTTTGCTAATCTTTAAACCATCTCTTTATTCCATGCTCCCTCAAGTTTTTGCTGCCTTTCACACTACCTAATTGTCTGCAGCTGTGAGTTTTCACTTTCTTTTGACTCTCCCCTTACTTTGGGGGAATGCCTGGAAGGACCCAAAGCAGTGGAAATAAAGCTTTTTAGGCAAGCAGACTCCTTTAAGCAGATGGAGGCCTTGTGATGAACTGCCAATATATTTCCTATCCAAGGAAACTAGTATTTGAATCTTAAAAGGTGTATTCCTTCCTTCTTGGGGAAGAGAAAGGGATAGAGAAGTATACAAGGCTTGCTGGCATAAGTTAAATAAAACACACCCTTAATTTCAGATAAACCACACTTTAAATTTCCATTTAAAAACCCTTTTTTTGACAAGATTAAAGGGAATCTTGACTTTTTTTTGTCTGAAGCCTGTTTCAACACAACATTACCAACATCTAGGCTTCTAACAAAATTGGCTGGAGCCAACACTAACTCAGCAGCACTGACACGTTTGAGAATCTGTTTTGGTTATTTTTGCTTGAGAAACAGAGGGGGGAGATTTTACCCAGCTCTACATTGGAGTAATAGGGCTAGGTTCTTGGCATTTGCCAGTCCTAAATCTAATCCAGGATGGTAGAAGTTGTCCTGTACTCTCCCTGCTGAGAAAGGGTGATCTTGTGGTTGGAGATTCTGGTTTGGGCCTCAGAAGGTCTGGGTTCAGCTGCCATAGACTCCTATACAACAGTGTAAGTCCCCTCATTCTCTGGCCCCTGTCTGTAAAATGGGGCTACTTCCTCTTGTCTTGTCCTATTGGGGCTTTCAGTTTTGAGGCTGGGAATAGCACAATGGGAACCTGCTGGAGGTGCTGTTGCAACACAAGTACAATAGAAACTCAGTTACAACCTCCATTACGAAGGCGTTTGTAATGCTGAACAAAACATTATGGTGGCTCTTTCAAAAGTTTACAACTGAACATTGACTTAATACAGCTTTGAAACTTTACTATGGAGCAGAAGAGAAATGCTGCTTTCCCTTTATTTTAGTAGTTTGTTTAACACTACTATATTTGCTTTTTCACTTCTGCTGCTTGATTTTATACTTCTTGGCTCCAAATGAGGGGTGTGGTTGACTGGCCAGTGCATAACCCTGGTGTTTGTAACTCTTCAAGGATTTAACTGTAACTAGTTAACCTGCCAGCTGAATGGTGTTTATCTGGAAGTACTTTCTACATTACAAGTAACAACTGGACCTTGCTGGTCTGTTTACTCTATGGCCAGCAGCTGGTCACTTCACTGAGTCAAACACTCATTTGGCAGTGGGCACAATGGTGTGGTGCAGCCATCCTAGGCACACCAGTGTAAATTATGTGCCTGTCTAGAAGGGGGAGGATAGGAGAGCAGGCAGGGCTGTGTCATCCACTGCATGCCAAAGCTGCTGCATATGGAAGCGTATTGATTCAGCAGGTGGGTACATGTGCCCCTGCCCACCTCCTTGGGTTAAGTCTAGTAGTGCTGTCTCAAGTGACTGATGCAGTGAGGCATAACAATGAACATAGACTCTCTGACTCTAAAAAGTTTCTTACAAAATACACCCACCTGGCTTCCATCAGCTGTCAGCTCTTCCTGCTGCTACAGAAGCCTCCCCTGTTAAAGCTATTTATTTAAAATTTGTCTTTAGTATGCAAATGGCTCTTAATCTTTCCATTACCACTCCAGTGACACTTCCAGTGCCTGCCCTGAGCAATTTCCCCTGCTTCTAGAGCAATTGAAGGTTTCCCACATGTGTGGAGAGACTGAATTTTGATCAGCATATTTCAAGTTCATTTTCAAGTTATTTTCAAGAGAAGATGTTGATAAGGAATTGGTTAAAGGGGAGACTGCAACGGGTCCTACTGAAAGGCGAACTGTCAGGTTGGAGGGAGGTTACCAGTGGAGTTCCTCAGGGATCGGTTTTGGGACCAATCTTTTTATTACTGACCTTGGCACAAAAAGTGGGAGTGTGCTAATAAAGTTTGCAGATGATACAAAGCTGGGAGGTATTGCCAATTCGGAGAAGGATCGGGATATTATACAGGAGGATCTGGATGACCTTGTAAACTGGAGTAATAGTAATAGGATGAAATTTAATAGTGAGAAGTGTAAGGTTATGCATTTAGGGATTAACAACAAGAATTTTAGTTATAAGTTGGGGACGCATCAATTAGAAGGAACGGAAGAGGAGAAGGACCTTGGAGTATTGGTTGATCATAGGATGACTATGAGCTGCCAATGTGATATGGCTGTGAAAAAAGCTAATGCGGTTTTGGGATGCATCAGGAGAGGCATTTCCAGTAGGGATAAGGAGGTTTTAGTACCGTTATACAAGGCACTGGTGAGACCTCACCTGGAATACTGTGTGCAGTTCTGGTCTCCCATGTTTAAAAAGGATGAATTCAAACTGGAGCAGGTACAGAGAAGGGCTACTAGGATGATCCGAGGAATGGAAAACTGGCCTTATGAAAGGAGACTTAAGGAGCTTGGCTTGTTTAGCCTAACTAAAAGAAGGTTGAGGGGAGATATGATTGCTCTCTATAAATATATCAGAGGGATAAATACAGGAGAGGGAGAGGAATTATTTCACCTCAGCACCAATGTGGACACAAGAACAAATGGGTATAAACTGGCCACCAGGAAGTTTAGACTTGAAATCAGATGAAGGTTTTTAACCATCAGAGGAGTGAAGTTTTGGAATAGCCTTCCAAGGGAAGCAGTGGGGGCAAAAGATCTATCTGGTTTTAAGATTCTACTCGATAAGTTTATGGAGGAGATGGTATGATGGGATAATGGGATTTTGGTAAGTAATTGATCTTTAAATATTCAGGGTAAATAGGCCAAATCCCCTGAGATGGGATATTAGATGGATGGGATCTGAGTTACTATAGAAAATTCTTTCCTGGGTATCTGGCTGGTGAATCTTGCCCATGTGCTCAGGGTTTAGCTGATTGCCATATTTGGGGTCGGGAAGGAATTTTCATCCAGGGCAGATTGGAGAGACCCTGGAGGTTTTTTGCCTTCCTCTGTAGCATGGGGCATGGTTGACTGATGGGAGGCTTCTCTGCTCCTTGAAGTTTTGAACCGTGATTTAAGGACTTCAATAGCTCAGACATGGATGAGGTTTTTCATATGAGTGGGTGGGTGACGTTCTGTGGCCTGCGTTGTGCAGGAGGTCGGACTAGATCAGAATGGTCCCTTCTGACCTTAGTATCTATGAATCTATAAGTGTTCAGGACTTACTCACTTTCTTGAAACACTGTCTTGTGGTCTCCTGTGACTTCAGCTTCTTAAACTTTTGCTGCAACAAATCACACTTAGATGCCCAGCGCATGGATTTCTCTGAAAGGCCTTTAAACTAAGTCATGAAGGGTCTTTGGACTTGCCAGTCCTAAGATAACTGAACAGAAAACTCTTCCACTCTGCCCCAGGCTTGGACGTTGGATGCTCTGGAAGAAATGGAAGCAAACATGATGGCTTCAGGAACCTGTTGATATTCTTGCCCAATGTCCTCTCTAATGGTAGCCTGCAAAGGACTTCAGAAGTAGGGTGGCCAGAGAGAAAGTGAAATCGGGACCAGGGGTTGGGGGTCATAGGCATTTTATAGAAGACAAAGCCCCAAATATTGGAACTGTCCCTATAAAATTGGGACATCTGGTCACCCTATTCTGAGGGCAGCAACCCAGCTCTTCCATGTAGGAAGAGTTTGGAAGGGCCTTCTTGCTTAGTCTACTTTAGAAACCTCAAGAAAGCCAACTGTGGGCATGGAGGACTTGTTAAGGGGTCTTGCACAACATGTATTGCAAACTCACCATAATCAAAGCACTGAGTGCTGAATCTCTAACAAGACATCTTCCAAGACATTACCAGAAATAAACACCTTAAGTTCTTGCTCATATCAAAAGTAACCATTGAATGGTTGATTGCTATGACATCACCTCATAGTCATTTTTAATGAGATGGGACCTGAACTTCTAATATGAAAAACAGGCTTTCCCTGTTCTTCCTCCCTCCCATCAGGATGTATGGCATCTTTCAGGCTCTTCTGACTAAAGTAGCCAAAGGCACAAGATCATCTCTTTCCCCCCTACCCTACACAGGTCACTTTCAACATGAACTTGCAACCTGTAGACTACCAAGCCTAGTATCAAAGCTCTGTCTACCTGGCATATGGCCCAAACTGGAGTACTGCTTGCAGTATCCACTGTAGATCCTAGCAAGGTATTATAGCATGCTAATGCCAAGTTCCTTCCCAGTCAGGACTAGAACAAACTCCCTGGCTACCTCTTTCTATTGGTAAGAAGGCAATGCTGGACATAGCTGGATAGCCAAGGCTTCAGTGTTCATACAGTGATCTAAAGAACCAAAGTTTAACCACTCTCTTGGTGTCATTAGTAGCAAAACACCCTCTGGAGAGAAGCCTTGAGTTCAGTAGTCTACCTAGAACAAAATAATTAAGGCTAAGCACAAATCTTGGATGCTTGTCTCAAGTACTCAAGCCCCCTTAACTCAAGACAAGGGCTCTGATACCTGAGACTCAGTGCCCCAAAACCAGACTACAGTAGAACTTGCCCTGATTAAACTCCATGGCTGATGTTTGCAAACTAGCAAGACTAAAACCAACCAAAAGCAAACTAAGGGGTATACTCAAACTACACCTTAAATCTTGGTGACACGGAGACTACAACTGGTCTGAATTATGGGGTCTAGAAATGTGCAAATGTGTATTCCTTGGGAATGCTACAGGACTAAATTGGTGGAGATTCCAGGATCAGTGGTCCAGCTAAGCATGCCCCACTAATTGGCTTAAGCTAGTTGGGGCTTCTTGCTTTCCAGTGTGGCAAGTTGACTGTATCCTCTCAAACCCTGGATAAAACAACCAATCCATAAGCTCCAGGGTAGGTCTTTCTTTCCTTCCAATCGACTTTCAATGAAAATGGCACATGGAGCATTTTAAGTGTGATTGTAACTGACAGTTAAAGATCTGGTTTTTATTACACTTCATAAATTTTGAGATGCCTTACTGCAGATAACTCTACCACAGCTGTCATTATTTAGTTTGTTCTTAATTTGATTAAGTGAGGTGATCAGTCTAGAGTTCAGGATGGAATTAATTCATGCTGCCTAGGTACAGGGTGAGCCGGAGCAGCTGTCTTCTCTAAATGCAACTTGAACACTACCTTCAAGTTCATTCAAACAGTCCAGCAGATATGTGCCTCTTGTCCTAGACTTCAGCTGCTGGGGCTTGTCAAGGCAAAGGTCTGCCAGAAGGACAGACTCCCTCATGCAGAAGTGGCTTTTCAATACAGCACTGTCCTTGGAACAGTTGTGGTCAGACAATACAAGGACTTCTTGGGTTGCATTTTAACTGCTGACACAGACAATATCCCAGGGAAGTAGTTGGTACCTTATCTATTGAAGCAGAGCTGGTAATGGAAGAATTTGAACAGGAGAACCACTGGTTGTGAGCACTCTGCATAACACACCTGGCTCCACCAGGCTCTTCCTAGAGTCTTTGGTACAGCTCCCCACACAGCTGTCTGTGGCAGCTGCTACTTGGCTTTAGCTGCTAGAGGTGCAAATGTCTGCACTGAGCACACCTTGTCTCTCACATGGGTACATGTTAAGTAGGTAGGCTGCCATACCATCTGTTGCAAGGGAACTACCCATGGTCACAAAAGCTCAATGGCACACCATTTAATGGCTCTGCTACACAACTAAACATGAGTTCCTAGGTAAGACTGCCTTCCTGAATAGGCAAACTGCAGGCAGCTTAAGCTGTGTGCCTTCCGTGGGACAACAGATGGGATCCTATCCTGGGCTTACTAATGGCAGAAGCCCCCTCAGCCAAGGAACTTGGGAAAATGATAGCACCAACTTGATCTCTGACCTGATTTACTTCTGTCCTAGTGAATCAACATTAACTAGGACTTTCAGCATAGATCTGTAACCATAGCTTGGGCTCATAGGCAGCTTGGCTTGGAGCTTTTGTCTAGTCTGCAATCGCTCCTTACCTTGATCAGACTTCTCCCTGTCTTGTTAAACACTTAAGCAGACATGCCAAGTCCAGCTCTAGTGGAGACATAACCATGGGATAACTGGGAAGCTGAACTGGCTGACATAAGGGTTGGCTGAGCTCAGAGGGCAGCAGTATGTGAAAGCCTGGAGCATTCACAATGGTGTCAGTAGCTGTACACAGCATGCTCTGATCTGAACACTCAGCCTAGTACAAGTTCAGACAATTGTGTGAATGCAATACTTGCCATCACATTAACCACAGCTGCTCAGAACACAAGCTTGCAGTTCCTACTCAATCTTGCAACCTCCTCGTGTCCTTGCTAAATGAACACACTGTTTAACGTATTACAAGTTAATGCTTCAAGCATTAGTACTTGGGTGTTTGACATCTCACCTCTTAAGCTGTTTGGCTACTTGGGATTTATTTCATGCCTTTAAGGCCAGAGTAGTTCTGAGTGCTGGCCACACTTGGTGGCAAAGGGCCTTTTGCAGTCTAAAACAGATAGCAGCCACTCTGTCTCCTTCCTGTCCTACCCTGGAGGTGCTGTGTGGCCTAACAGAGTACTTGACTAGGACTTGGAGCCAGGAATAGATCCTAGGGCTCTGCCACTGTCCATCTGGTTGACTTTGTGCAAATCATTATCTTGTGCCACCATTTGTCATCCCATTTTACAGATGACCAATGACTTCAGTCCTCTGAGCTAAGAGCTAGACAAGCCCACAGAGATTTGGGGTCCTGATACTGTTGAGGGCCTCACCCATTCCTACTTTCCCACAGGTACAGATTTGAGGTGGGGGGAGGGCCCTGATAAAAATTGTCCTCTCATCAGTCCTGAAGCTAGGTAATATTCTAACCACAAGTCTTCAAATTGGACATCTGCCTAGTCCTGTTAAATAGACCACCCACTGGAGAAGGGCAGCAGCTGCTATGGACAAGGCAATTGCTGGAAAGATGGTTCCTTATGCTCACAGGGAGGTCCAGATAGCTTCATACTGTGGTAACAATGAGAAACATGCCATGATTGAGAACATATGTGGGTTGAGGGAGGGGGTTCTTCAAAACCAGCTCCCTCTGGCAGTCAGTGATAAGGGAACATCTCTTCATAGTGCCAGTCTATAAACAAAGGGACACAACTGCTGGTTATCCTTGGAAGCAGTCAGGCTACTGAACACTTGCTTAAGTGGGGGCTGTCTTGTGCTTGTATGATTTTTGCAGCCAAGTTGGCCTACAGGATTTGGAGAGCCATCTCCCTTACCCACCAAGATCTCTACTCTGCAAAAAGAGGGGACGCAGGTCATACTCCAGGACCACAGGCTGTACTGTCACCCAGTATTCCCTGCATCAGTGTGCAAGTGCAGTTGAGCTAGAGCATTATTTGGACATCTTGTCTCCACCAAAATATCTCACATGGCTGCACATCTTCCACTGGTGTTACATCAGTTACCTTTGCTGTGAACATCTCTGCTGTATTGCACCTAATCTGGTGGAACAGGTTCAGCAGGAGTGCAAGTCTAGCTAATTAGGACACAGTGCAAGAGTCTCTGCTTTGACTGCTCTAAAGCTTAAAACTGACAGGAAGAGCATCCTAGTCACTGCAGTGGGATATTAAGCAGCTGTTTTAATCAGGCTTCATTGTTTCCAGAAGCTGGACTTCTGGGCATACACCCACTCCCTCCCTGGTAAAGGGATGTACTAAGGCTCTAACTCATTTCTATTTAAAACCACATGCTTTCCAAACAATACACTCCCCTGCACATGCATCTCCCCAAGGAGAGAACAAAGCATGTGACCAATTGGTCCCAATGCTTAATATGCTGCTGTAGGTGCTCAGATAATACTACAGAGACGAGAGCAGTAAAAACTTGTATAGACCAGGCTGCCTGGGAGTGGAGTTGGGTGAAGGTTGCAGAAAGTGATCTGGAAAGCTCCCTCAGAACTCCTGAGAGGCAAGGGGGGACAGCTTCACCAGCAGATGCTTATGAAATATTAAGCAATGCAATCAATCCCGCTATCTCAAACCTTGCCTCAGGCACACATCTCGTTAAAATCACTCGCCTGCCCCCTGCTAGGATGGAGTCATGACCTGTGGTCTACTCCGATGCATCAAGGAAGTAAAAAAGAAAAGGAGGACTTGTGGCACCTTAAACTAACAAATTTATTTGAGCATAAGCTTTTGTGAGCTACAGCTCACTTCATTGGTTGCATTTGGTGGAAAATACGGTGGGGAGATTTATATACATACACGAAACTGGGTTTTATCATCCACACTGTAAGAGTGATCCCTTAAGATGAGCATTAACAGCAGGAAGGAGGGGGGGAAGGAGGAAAACCTTTTGTGGTGGTGGTCAAGGTGGGCCACTTCCTCAGACGTTCTTAACTGCTGGAACAGTGGGGGTGGGGTGGGGGGAGAAATAACATGAGGAAATAGCTTTACTTTATGTAATGACCCATCCACTCCCAGTCTCTATTCAAGCCTAAATTAATTGTATCCAGTTTGCAAATTAATTCCAATTCAGCAGTCTCTCGTTGGAGTCTGTTTTTGAAGTTAAAGGATAGCCACTCTAGGTCTGTAATCATGTGACCAGAGATTGAAGTGTTCTCCAACTGGTTTTTGAATGTTATAATTGTTGACGTCTGATTTGTGTCCATTTAGTCTTTTACAGAGAGACTGTCCAGTTTGACCAATGTACCTGGCAGAGGGGCATTGCTGGCACACGATGGCATATATCACATTGGTAGATGTGCAGGTGAACAAGCCTCTGATAGTGTGGCTGATGCAATTAGGCCCTATGATGGTGTCCCCTGAATAGATAGGTGGACAGAGTTGACAACGGGCTTTGTTGCAAGGATAGGTTCCTGGGTTAGTGGTTCTGTTGTGTGGTTGCTGGTGAGCATTTGCTGCAGGTTGGGGGCTGTCTGTAAGCAAGGACTGGCCTGTCTCCCTGCTGGAAGGTGGTGATGCAAGAGGAAGTAGGCTGGAAAGCATGAGGTTTAGAGATCAGTAAATAGAGGGGTTTTTTTTGGGTCAGGAATAGTTCATTTCCATGCAAGAACTAGTCCTTGCAGGGGGTTCAGCCTTCTCTGCATTATGCACAAACCAGAGGGGTTTTTCAAGCCACAACTAATGGCAAATTAGGTCAGGCAGGAGCAGATGAAGCTGGGTCCCTATTAACCGTCTTCTAGAATCTAGCAACAAACACAGCACCCTGCTGGACTTTCCCACTAGTACTGTTGATTTCCTAAGTGCTAAAGACCTCCCCTCCCTGACACACATGCTTATGTCCAATTTGACAAGAGTGTAAAATCCACCAGCACATTCTCCCAGCCTTCTGCCAGTGCCTGGGATCTGTGGCTTCTGTAGCTAATGAGGCACAAGTAAGATGCTCCCTCTTGAGAGAGAGAGAGAGAGTTTACAAAAAAAATTGCTGAGAATTTATTAGTCTAATTACATTTTCTTAATGCAGTTGACCTCAGCTGTGCTTATCAAAGCCACAATCTCCCAGCCATTATTGGTGTTTTAATAAGTCAATTGGCTATTGGACACACAATCCCCAGACGTTCAGTGGGGCAGGGCTCTTAGACTATTACATGCATAATGGGGATTAGGCTCTTGTCGGGCTCACTCTCGCTGGGATAGTGAGTGCCAGGGATCTTGGGGCTGGGCAGCCTCCCAGTTTGTAGGAAAATCTGGTGTGAGATTCCTTGGTTCTCCCATTCCATGCTGTCAGGAGGCCTCTCCCAATGGCACTGCAATCTCACTCCCATGTGCTCTATAGGTTTGCAAGGTGGTCAGTATCGCTGCAGCCCCTTCAGGGGTGACTCTCGAGCAGCTGGCTTGTGTAATGGCATAGTGCAAGAAGGTGAAGGGACTCCTCTCAGAGTGCCAGGCATAAACAGCAAGTTTCTTATGTGCTGGGGGTGCTCCCCCAGGCCCTGCCTCCACCTCTTCCTAAGACCACCTGGCCCTTGCTCCTCCCTCTTACCCCCTCACCATGTCTCCTGCATGCAGCAGAACAGGTGATTGCAGTGGGTGGGGAGGTGCTGATCAGGAGGTACTGGGGGGGGGAAGAGGAGCTGGCTGCCAGTGGGTGCTGAGCACCCATGGAGTTAGTGCCTATGGTGCCAGGTGATCACAAGCAGGAGTGTGAACTCCACAGGCCAAGAGCTTAGTGTGAACTCCACAGGCTGAGGCCAAGAGCTTAGTAAGATTGCAGTAAAGGGCTGGCCTGATAGAACTCTGACAGCCAGACAAAATCCTAGTGTCTAGGAAGGACTGTCCCTGTAACAGGATTGAGGAGTAGAGCTGGTCTGAACCTGCCTTGTCTTCACTGAATTTCCTCTTGGGAGCAAGACTCCCCTCGTTTGTGTTTTTTGGCCAACAAGGTTTTGAAGCATTCTTCAGTGTTGGCCACAAACCCTTTTGGTCAAATCAACACTTCCCATAGCTTTTCCCAAAGAGATTCCTATGAGCTTCAAATGGGTCATGTTCTGCCAGCCCTAGTGGGAACAGCCTTTCCTGTAGGCTGGGTTACTGCAGGTGTAACCCACAGACCTCCTGGGTGTGGTGGTCTAGCCCATCTAGTGGCACCAAGACCACTTGGAGATTAAGGAGTCCACTCTACAGCCTTAATGAAGAGCCATATAGCTTTTAGCTCATGCAGTAGAGGCTCATGCATTTAGCTCAAGAGGCCCCAGGTTCAATTCCCACCTTTCAACAACCAGGCTCAGTCAGTGTTTCCTTTTTTTTTTTCTTTTTAAAAAGCAGCAAGTGCTAGGCACCATCAGACCACTTCCTCAGCCAGTGTTCCTAGGATGCAGTAAGTGTGAATCTTGTATAGAGAGGCTACCACTGGGTAGGCAGAACCAAATCACTCTCTGGTTTAGGTGACCAGAGTTGGCACTACAGCACCTTAAAGAGCTACACTAAAGGCTGGACCTCTCCAGATAGGGCATAAAATTTCAGCTCCAAAAGCAGACTGCCTCTTGCCAAATCACTCAGTTCTTGCAAAAGGAAGATGGCTGCTTGGAACTGTCAACACCATTTCCTAAAGCCCTGAGTTCTTGAATCAAATTACTGACCTGACCTAACCCTGCTTAGCTGCTTGGATCCCAAGGGGGCTGTGGAACAGCCAGTCTGGCTGCCCAAATGATTGAAAATACCCTCCCTTTCCTTGCCCTGCAGATGCTTCTAACTAAAGAGCCCAGAGGCTGCTATGAGATGCATCTTGTCTTGGGAATGTTGGACCTGTAGATCTTTAAATGCCCCTCCAATATCAGAGTGGGTAAATGCAAGGCTTTGATTTCCAGTCTCACCATTCCTCTAACTGGCTGTGTGTAAGGACACCAGAAATGGAACCTGCTCCTATGCTGTGAAATCTCTCTCAACACAAGAAGAGACCTTAGAGGCAGCATCTTAGGCCATGTCTACACTAGGAAAATACTCTGATTTTACAGAAGTCAACTTTTGGGAACAGATTGTATAAAGTCAAGTGCATGCATCCACACTAAGCACATTAATTTGGTGGTGTGCATCCACAGTACCATGGCAAGCATCAATGTTCTAAGCAGTGCATTGTGGGAAGCTATCCCACAGTTCCTGCAGGCCCCACTGCCCATTGGCATTCTGGGCTGAGCTCCTAATGCCTTATGGGGCCAAAAATTTGTCACTGGTGGTTATGGGTAAATGTCGTCATCAGTCAACCCTCCCCCTCTGTGAAAGCAACAGCAGACAATCATTTCACGCTCTTTTCCCTGGATTGCCCAAGCAGATGGCAAGCATGGAGCCTGTTCAGCTCACTGCAGCAGTTATGACCATTGTGAACACCTCACATCATGCAGTTTATGCAGAACCTACACCTGAAAAAACCAGGCAAGGAGGCAACAGCAGCACATTGAGGACATGAACACAGATTTCTCTAAAACCGCAGTCCCCAGCAATTTGGAGATCGTGGTGTTACTGGGGCAGGCTCATGCCATGGAATGCCAATTCTGGGCTCGAGAAATAAGAGCACCATGGTGGGACCTCATAATGTTGCAGGTTTAGGATGATTCCCAGTGGCTCAAACTTTCACATGCATAAGGGCACTTTCATGGAACTTTGGCTTGCTTTCCCCTGCCCTGAAGCACAAGAATACCAAGATGAGAGCCACTCTCACACTTCACAAGCAAGTGGCAATAGTCCTGTGGAAGTTGGCAACGCCAATCAGTAATCAATTTAGAGTGGGCAAATCTACTGTGGGGGTTGCTGTGATGCAAGTAGCCAATGCAATCATTGAGCTGCTGCTATCAAAAGTAGTGACTCTGGGAAGTGTGCAGGTCATAGTGGATGGCTTTGCTGCAATGGGATTCCCTAACTGGTGGGGCTATAGATACAGCACATATCCCTATCTTGGGACCAGGGCAGCCAGTACATAAACCGCAAGGGGTAATTTTCAATGATGATGCTGCAAGCACTGGTGGATCACAAGGGACGTTTCACCCACATCAATGTGGGATGGCCAGGAAAGGTTCATGACACTCACATCTTCAGGAACTCTGGTAGGCTTCAAAAGCTGCAGGAAGCAATTTACTTTCCAGACAAGAAAAAACTTAGGGATGTTGAAATGCCTATAGTTATCCTTGGACTCAGTCTACTCCTTAATGCCCTGGCTCATGAAGTCATACACAGGCACCCTGGACAGTAGTAAGGAGCTGCTCAACTATAGGCTGAGCAAGTGCAGAATGGTGGTAGAATGTGCATTGGGATGTTTAAAGGGTCGCTGGCACAGTTTACTGACTCGCTCAGACCTCCGCAAAACCAATATTCCCATTGCGGTGTGCTCCACAATCTGAGAGTAAGGGGGAGATATTTTTGGCAGGGTGGGAAGTTGAGACAAATTGCCTGGCTGCTGAATGGGCACTGCCAGACACCAGGGCAGTTAAAGCACAGCAGGAAGCACTGCACTTCAGAAGCTTTGAAAACCAGCTTCATGACTGGCCAGGGTACCATGTGACTCCTGTTTTTGTTTCTCCTTGATGAAACCCCCCCCCTCAGTTGCCTCAATTCTCTGTAAGCCAGCCACCCACCCTCCCCCCTTCGATTACAGCTTGCTTGCAAAGGAAATAGTCACTATCGTTTAAAAAAGTATTCTTTATTAATAGATTATAAAAATAGGGAGAACTCACAAGGTAGCCCGGGTGGGGTGTGGGAGGAGGGTAGAGAAGGAAAAGGCCACTTCAAAACTTGTTGAATGCCAGCCTTGTGTCACTTGGGCTGTCCACTGGGGTGGAGTGGTTGGATGCCCAGAGCCTCCCCCTCCCCCCCCTGCATTCTTGGGCATCTGGGTGAGGAGGCTATGGAACTTGGGGAGGAGGGAATGCAGTTAAACAGGGGCTGCAGCAGCAGTCTGAGCCTGCTGCCATTCATGAACCTCCACCAGATGCCAGAGAATGTCCATTTACTCCCACAGTAGCCCCAGCGTTGCCTCATGCCTCCTCTGATTTTCCTGCTGCCACCTCTCCTCGCATTCATCAGCCACTTTCCTGTACTCTGCTATTGTGTCCCTCCCCACAATCTGCTGAGCTCTGTCAGTGCCAGATGACTGCATGAGCTCAAAACATTTCATTGTGCATTTTTTTTCCCCCCACTGCCTTATCTGAGAGCCTTTGGGACAGAGGAGGGAGACTTGAAAAATTTGCAGCTGCTGGAGAGGGGGAAACATTTTACAGAACAATGGCTATACTCTTTCACAGTGAACAACACAACTCGCATTACATAGCACGTGATTTTTGGTACAAGGTTGCATTTTGCATCTTGTATTGAGTGCTTGCAGCTTTGGTGTTAGATCATGCACGCAGGGCTGGGCAACAGAATTCAGCTTGCAGGTGGCCATGGTAAGCCATAGTCTTTCTGCTTCTGCAACCTTCATAACAGCAGCCCCCTCCTCTTCCATACCAAGCAAAGCATGTTGAGTTGGCCATTTAGTGCTGCAGTTTTCCTGTTATCATGCAGCAGCAGAAACCAAACTAACCCCCTCCTCATCCAATTCTCTGGGATGGTTGCTTTACTCCCTAGAATTGCATGCAACTTTGCATAGAAGCAGCATGTCTGGGCTTCTGTCCCAGAGCATCTGGTTTTGATTCTTTGGCTTTCTGGTACGCTTGTCTGAGCTTAAGTTTCACACAGAACTGTGTTGCATCCCTGCTGTAGTCTCTGTCCCTCATGGTCAGACACTTTTTTTAAATGTTTTGGCATTTCATCTTTTGGAACATAGTTCTGATAGCACAATCAGATCCAGTACCTCCCATTCAGTCCATGCTGGAGCTCTTTTTCAATTCTGGGACTGCATGGTCACCTGTGCTGAGCTCACCTGGCCAAACAGGAAATGAGATTCAAAAGTTCCCAGGGCTTTTCCTGTACACCTGGCCAGTCATCAGAGTTCAGAGTGGTCACAATAGTGCACTGTGGGATAGCTCCTGGAAGCCAATACCTTTGAATTGTATCCACACTAACCCCAATTCAAAACAGCGATGTCAATTTCAGTGCTAATCCCCTTGGTGGGGAAGAGTACAGAAATCAGTTTTAAGAGCCTTTATGCCAAAAAAAGCTTTGTGTGGATGGGTGCAGGGTTAATTCAATTTAACGCTGCTAAATCTGACAAACTCGTAGTGTAGTCCAGGCCTTAGACTAACTGGTGCAGCAATTGTTCTCAAAGCAATGATCTGACACAACAGATTGTCTTACTTTTACAGTATTATCTGAATTACTTGTCCTGAGGAGCTGCAGTCCCTCAGTTACTCCAAACATGGTTGTGCTGCTGTCTAACAATGGGAGACTCCTGTCTGAGGAAGAACTAGGCTGCCTTGAACTGCATCTAAGAAATTCCATCCTGTGGTTGGGTTCTGAGCTCCAAACTTGTGTCTTGATAACATCAGCAGAACCCCTGGATGGGTTCCTCCCCAGTTCTCTCTAGCATCTCAGCAGAATGCTGAGATTCTCCATGAATGTTGGGGGGGGGGGGGGAGGGAAGGGGGGTTGGTTTTGTCTTTGATCTGTGGCTCAGGAGAATAATCTAAAAATCGGCACCATGATATCAACATTTGCTCACTGAGATTTTGGAGGCTAGTTCAGTCTGTTTCGTCAAAGGCATAATCGTCTCAATTGCGTCTTGCTCTGGCCTGGTGGTGCTCTATGAATCAAACTAGAGATGTTGGAGTGAGTAAGTCTCATCAAATGTACTGGTTTACAGCAAACGTTGGCTCAATCTGGATTCAGCTGGCATAAGTACACAATGCATTTAGGGGCACACTAGGGAGCAGGGAGGGCAGTGCTTCCAGCTGCATTCCTGAACAGCTGCTTCTTGTGACAGCTGCCCCTTAACACAGATTGATGCTGTCTTCCAGCAAGTTGCTAGACTCCTGGGTGCTCCTTCTCCTTCTCTCCCCAGCATGGAGGGGGATGTGCTAATCTGATTAGCATGCAGATGGCACGGGCATCTCTCATCCCTCACTTAAGTGAACTGCAGAATTGCTTAAAAAAACCCCAACAAATAATTCTTCCTATTTGCACAGAATTAAGGCTGCCTCCTTGCAGATCAAGCCCAGCACTGCATAATACTGCAGTCTCAGTGGCAGGGCACCAGTGTGATCTCAGCAGTGGGCTCTTGGCAGTGTCTAACAATCTTTTACAGAAATGAGAGCGGTCTCCCAACTGGGTTGGGAAAGATCCACTTTGGGGCTGACTCTGAAATGCTGCTTTTGACCCACTGATGAAGCCAATTCTTACTTGTCCGAGCTAGTTGGCCTCTATCCTCTTGAATCCTGATTCTCTGCTTATGATCTAGGCTGGAACAGCCACCATGCAGAAGGGTGTAGTGAATTGAACTGCATACATGAGATGGTCCCTATTAACCATTGGCTTTACCGAGAGCCTCAGGACTCATTAGACTAGAATGCTTGGCAGGTGAGGCAGGCTTGCACCCTAGATGTACTTTGTTGCTCCCCAATAGACTTGGAATTTGTGAGTGGAGGGGGATGCAACTATTTAGTGCCAAAGCTGAAAATCTTCAGTTACACCAGCTCATCACTGGACTCAACTGGCCCAAGTGGGTCACCAATGAACTTTCTAAAGGATCCTCTACTAGGGCCACAGGGAAGACTGAATGTAAATATCCTAACAAGCATTGAGGTTCTCTACAAAGTGCAAGGCCTTACCTATAAACGGCCGTCCAAAAGTGCAAGGCCAGTCCCTCTGATTCAGTCAGTCTCCAAACCCATAACCCCAGGGGCAGGAAGAGGTATGCCAGTTTGGCTTGCATGGTCAGAGCAAAAGCAACTTTGTAGTGGCTGTTACAAAGTCTGACATTCCAGATTCTAATTTTTCTTGCCTTCAGTCTCTGCTTTCCCTTTAAACAAGCTTCTGGTCATCAGGTGCAGAGAAGCTTGGCAATGTGAAACGAGTGCATCATTGCAACAAGAGTCCTAAAAGATCTGGCTGAGGTCTAGCAGCTATCAACTTTTAATCTTCCCAGGTTGAATGCAATATTGTAGCTCTGGCCCAAGATATTAAAGACATGGTGGGTGAGGTTAGATATAGATCTAAATAATTTAATTGGACAGTCTTGTGGTCATGAGAGAAACTTTCAAGCTTAGTTTCCCAGACAAGAAGAACACTAACTGTTAGTGTCACTGCTAAATGTGAGGTTTGAACAGATTGTTTAGCTCCTTATGTTAATCCCACCAATATTGTCACACGCTAACAGAGGTCTCCTCCAAGCCTGCAACACTGCATAGCTTCTCATCTTGGGCATTGCTGTTCTAGGCCAGTGGCTCTCAACCTTTCCAGATGAAAGTCCCCCTTTCAGGGATCTGATTTATCTTGTGTACCCCAAGTTTCACCTCACTTAAACTGTTCACAAAATCAGACCTAAAAAGACAAGCATGACAGCAGATTACTGAAATTGCTGATCTCATTTTCCCATATAATTATAGAATAAGTCAATTGGAATATACTATATTTGTATTTCAGTGTGTAGAGCAGTATAAACAAGTCATTGACTGACATTTTTACTTTTGTTAGGGCTTTTTATGTAGCCTGTTGTAAAACTAGGCAAATATCCAGATGAGTTGATGTACCCACAAAAGACCTCTGCGTATCCCTGGCTGAGAATCTCTGCTCTAGGCCAGTCTCTTGCTCCTGACCCCAGTTCTAACAGGCTTTCTGTGGCTGCTCACCAAGCCTTCCCTTAGCAACCAACTCTTGGGCTGGTACCTCCAGGGCTGAAGACATACCCAGTACTCCTGCCTCTCAGGTCACTGTTCTGCATCCTCTATTGCCCAAATCAACCTCTGCCCTTTCCAGAATGACCAGTGGCCCAGCCTACCCCTCTAGGCCACTCTAAAGCAGGATGGGGGTTGGTGCCCTGTAATGAGGTGGCAGGTGAATCAGTGTTGAGCAGGAATAGTGGCATCTGAAGAATACTCCTTTTTTTTTTTTTTTTTTTTAATCTTCCTCTCTGCAGCTATTGTCAAGCTTATAGCCAAGGGGGGTGAGGAGAAATCCAGTCTATATCTATTTTCTTTTTCTTTTAATCTGCTGACTAGTTTTCAGGGGCTCAACATCATGAAGTTTCCTGGCTGGCTCAGTTTCAGGTTGCTTGACAGCCTATAATCTGCCCTTCCCAAAACAATCGACAATCTCAGTTGAAATGGCACAAAATAGACAGCTGCAACTTTCAGTGTGTTCTCATAAAGGGAAAAGCACTTTGACTGCCCAACTGCCTCCCAAGGGAAGAGACTCTTCCAAAACAACTCTGCTAGTGTGCTGTTTCTATCCAGTGTGGGAGTGGGGGTTCAGACTGCTGGTTGGTGCTATAGGATGGGGGGTAATGGCCTCTAGCCTGGCCAGGTCATCAAGACCACTGCCTAATTTGAAGTTGCTACAAAAGAAATTCTGGTCTTCCGTAGAAAGACACTGGGTCCATTCTACCCTGAAGCTTGGGTGGTCACTTGTGCTAGTGCAAGCTGGGTGTGGCACTTTGCACAGGTAAGTGACCCCATGGCATACATGGGAGCAGTCTGAACTGCAGGATTCCAGAGAAGTTCTCCCTCTGAACTAGGGGCTAGGAGGCCTGTAAAACAGGACTTAGTTTGTGGAAGGAACACTGAGCTTCTGTGTCTTGGGACAGTTAGGCTTGTCCTGCTTGAGTGTTTGACCTGCAAATCCAAAGTCTTGCAGCAGTAGTTCTATGGATATCCAAGCCTTGTCTACACTTTCAGCATCCTAGCTGCAGCTGCTCCACTGCAGACCCTTGCTACAGCAATGCAAGGAGTTCTCCCATGGTATCATTAACTCACCTCCCCAAGAGGCCGTAGCTAGGCTGGCAAGAGGTCTTCTGCTGATCCAGTGCTATAGAGACTGGGGTTAGTTTGGCTTACCTGTCTTGGGGGTGTGGATTTTTCAGAATGATCCAGTTACATTGCTCAGTAGAACTCTTAAGTGTAGACCTGCCCTTAGTCTGTGGACAAGAGTAAAACTTTCCTCTCCATGTCCATACATTTTTTGCTATATTTCTGGTGGCCTACAGAATGGAAAAGGCTTCTCTGGTGTGGGAACCAACATTACCAGAATTCCCACAGACTTGCACCACCCTGAGTGGAAGAGGGATCTACACACCAGGCCAGATTCTGCTTGTTTGGTGGAACACAGCAATTTAAGTTACACAAACCCAGTAAAACACTCAGCCCAAAGGTCCCCTTCAGGCAAGGGCTGTTGGTTAGAGTAACTCAGGGAACCATGAGGAAAGGGATGGATATATTGTGGTATTATGCTATTTTATAAATCCAAGGTATGCCCACACCTTGAATACAGGGTGCAGTTCTGGTTGTTCTACCTCTCAGTTGGAAAAGTTAGAAGGACAATAATCAGTGGTATGGAACAGCTTACATGTGAGGAGGGATTAAAAAGACTAATCAGTTTATAAAAGGTTTCAGAGTAGCAGCCGTGTTAGTCTGTATTCGCAAAAAGAAAAGGAGTACTTGTGGCACCTTAGAGACTAACAAATTTATTAGAGCATAAGCTTTCGTGAGCTACAGCTCACTTCATCGGATGCAGTTTATAAAAGGGGACCAAAAGCACCTCTCATCAAGACAACTGCTATTATAGTAATCTTGGTGCAAAATATAACTGGTGAGTATCACTTAAACTGATAAAACACTGCTCACTGACCTTTAAGGTGTGTATAGACAATGTCTTCAGCTTACATTCATAGTTTGGAAATTATGACAAATGTGTTTACCAGGTGAGTCTGGGGAAGGGGTAAACTCTTTCCTCAGACAAAGGACAACCTGATGCCTCCAACCAGGTGTCATCAAAGTTGATGGGCAATCACCTGTCAAGGGGCCTTTCTTTGGCAACAAAGTGGGCAGGAAGAGATAAATCAGCATTTTAGGAAACAGAACCTGTTTCAGAGATGTGGATTTCTTGCAGCTGGAATGAACTTTGTCTAGGGGTAACCCTCAATGCCTTTCAAAGGGTGAGTGGACTGTAAAAGTGAGGAGCAAAAAAACCACCCCAGGTTCTGTCTGTCAAGACAAAGGAAGCAGCCCTTTGATGTTGAGTGGGAGGGAAGAGGGGAGATCTTGACCTGTGAACTCAGTCAGCCCTCTTGTTGAACATGTGGTAAGGATTTCTGCTTTGAGTTTTGCCTACTAAGAAGGACTTGTAACCACTTCTAATACCTTGTACTCCCTTTAAAACCTAATCTTTGATTGGTTTATTTTTATTATAAACTAACCCAGTGGTGTGTTTAAACCCAACTGTTGGGAACCTCAATTAAAGTAGCAAATTATTGAATATTGACCCTTTCAGGGGCAACTGACTTTCTGCACTGCCTAGCCCTCTCCTGGACAGAAATTGAACCATCTGGTGATCACCCTGCACATAGTAACCAAGCTGGTGGAGGCCAGGGTGTGACAGGTGTTGCTGCTGGAGCTGCTAGACCAGGGCTGACAGGTCAGACACTCAAGGTGTGACATGCAGGCTCTTTGTGAGCAGTCCAGGTTGGAAGCTACAACAGCAAACCATTGTGGTCCAATTGCATCCCAGAATGTGACAGGGATATGATAGAGGTCCATACAATCTTAAATGGTGTAGGGAAAGTGAATAGACCAGTTATTTACCCCTTGTACTAAAAACAAGGAATCAGCCAATGAAATAGACATTGGTCTAAAGCAACAAGAATGCATCTCTTCACACAATACACAGTCAACCTGTGGAACTCATTGCCAAGGGATATTGTGAAGGCCAAAACTATAATGAGGGCTCAAAAGAGAATTACCTGGAGGATAGGTCCCTCAACAGCTATAAGCCAAAATGGTCAACCATATGCTCTGGGTGTCCCTAACCTCTGTTATCCAGTCCTACCTTCTGGTAGGGGATGAATCGTTTGCCCTGTTCTGTTTGTTCCCTCTGAAGCACTTGGCATCAGCCACTGCTGAAGACCAGATACTGGGCTAGATGAACAATTAGTCTGATTGCAATATGGCCATTCTCATGTACTGACTTTTTTTCCCCTCTCTAGGCTCTCACTCATGATTGCCTTGGCCATCAAAGCCAGGATGACAATCTCTTTTCTTTAGACTTCCTAGAGGGCTCTAAAGATTGATGAGAATCTCCTCCTGTGGGAAGGTGGGATTTTAAAATGGAGTGAACTGTTTCCTTAGAGGTGGGGTGTAAAGGGTTGGTGGGATTTAGTGACAGGCTCAGAGCAGTAAGCTTTTCTGGGGCATTTTTGGACTGCCTTAGGAAAAATGCAGTGAAATAAGACTCTTGTTAAATTGGTCCCTGTGGGCTGGCTTCCTGTATCCATTCCACTGTTATCTTCTGATCTTCCATAAACTCTCGAATTCTGGTGGCTATCCAAGCTTTGCCTTTCACAAAGGATTATCCTTTGTGAATCTGAATTTTTTGACAGCCCTTTCAAGAAATGAAACCATTCCCATGTCTCTAATTTTCTAGCTAATGAGATTAATTATACTGAGATTTGTCTTTTAATGGTGTTTTTGAAGAACTGGTTATATTTTTGACCCCCCGCCCCCATTCTCTACAGTTTGCTGGCTTCATATTTTTGCTTAATCTCCACCCCCCAAGTCTCCTTTGCTTCTAATTAGTGTCTAGAAGGGTAATTGGATGGAGGGGTTCCGTCCAGAGAGGAGGATGGCTTTGCATAAGAACTGTAGTGAAGCTCCAAGTTCATAGCCTGGTCAGATTATCTGTTTTAAACTTCAGCAGTCAAAACATGATTTAAGCAAAACTTGACTATAGCTGGCTTCTTAAAGGAAGAGAGATGGGTGTCTAAGTCAATTGGTAGCAAACTGACAGGCAGAGAGAAGCTAACTGTCCCAAGCAAACATCGTGATAGCTTGCTTTTAAAAATAAAATGCATGGCATGAAAATAAGGCTACCCTAGCCAAACCAGGCAAACATCTCTCTAGGAACAGGGCTCAGAACTGAATTGCCTGGAGCCCTGCACTGAGATGCTTTTACTACTAGGTCCTCAGGAACTTGGTAATCTCTAAAGATGGTGCTGTCCTTTGAACAATGCTTTAGTAACTCTCTGAAGTACAGACTTGGACCCTGGCTATTCATGAGGAGATTCACCAGACCCAGTTATTGAGGTAAGAGTTTGCAGGACCTCTTCTAGAGTGAGGCCACCCAACCTTGCAACTTGCATGACCTTATGCCTTTCTCCTCTTGAGGAAGAGAACTAATATGGCTGTCCTTGCCATGTGGTCAGTGGCTGGCTCATCTTGAGGAGTGTAGACGGATTCCAGAAGGTGTAGCCACAGTGGGCTTCAGTTCCAAAATGAGTGATCTGCATCTCACAGCAGTGTGACTTAATCTTGCTGCTGTTAGTACACACTAGTGTAGCCAGTACTTAGGGCTGGAATGCATCCTGGCTCAGAATCACCCCACACACACTCCACTTAGGCTCTGCAGGGTGGGCTCTCCATTGAATGACTCTTGGCAAACCACCCAAGACTTGGGTACAGCACCACTGCCAAATGGCACCCACAGGCTGGATTCAAAGCTGGGGTAGGGCCAGTAGACATTCTAGATCCAGCTGCCTCCACAGAGCCCTCTACCAGCCAGCATCTTCCACTCAATGAAATGTTGCTGTATCTTTAAGATGTTCACACATAATTCAATCTCTCCCTGGTAGGCTGGACTCCCTGTGACTCTGCTTAGTTTGGAGTCCCTTCATAACATACAGCCAAGTCACCCACTTCAAAGCAGCGTCCAAAAGACTCCTATTTGCTACAAAGGGGATAGAGGTGTCTCATCAGGGCTACAGCAAACACCCATGTTCAAGTGATCTCCAGCAGGCAGTGGTGGCATCTAAGACAAAGTACAGAATCAGTCAAGTGACATTAGCCTCCATTTACACTGCACTATGCTCACATATGTTTCAGGCCTCCTGATCAGCTTGTAGAGTAAAACTATTAACTTGACTGAGGTTCTACCCTGCATTAATAGCAATAACTCTAATAAATGGAGTGCCATGTTCCAATTTAGACTGAAGACTAGAAGATTTCATCTCAGGGCACAGGCATCAAAGCTATATACATGGACACAGAATGGGTTAGCCAGTCCATCTATAATTACAGGGCCAGTGTGAATAGATGTTCATCAAACTATTAGTCTAATTTGACTACCTAACAAGGAGCTGTGATGTTTTATGCATGGTGCCTAATTTTACCCTGGCAATCTCCTGCTATATTTAACATCATTAATCATTGATTCCCACAGGGCTGGATCCCTGATTAGTGTCAGATGCATCATGGGAGGAAAGGGATTTTAAAAAGCCCTTCACATCAGAATTGAAGCCAGTTCAGTGGAGTTGATCTTATTGCTTGCACAGCTGGAACACCCATGAACAGGGGCAGACTATGCATTGCACTGCCCTCCCTCCATTTAACCTTCATCCTTCTCTCTCATGCTCTGAAAGCCTCTAGCCTGAAGTGTGTGCTGGGGTCTTGTTTCCTTTCCCTGCACGTACACCATAGCAGCAGCTGAAGCTTCTCTTTCTTGGTAGAGGTAGCTGGTGCTTAACTGGTGTGCCAAAAAGAACACTGCCATCCTCTGGTGGTCAGTCTTGGTCTCATGGTTGGAGGGAAATTCCAGGTAATACAAGCTTCTTGGTCACTGGTCATGATGCCAGAAATTGACAGCACCTGAATCCTTTCAGGAAGTAGTGACCTAGCATCTAATTGCATTTTTGACTTGGCAAATGTCCATGTAGCCAGGACTGTTCCAGCATCTCCGCTTTGAGAAGAAGCACTCGCCCTGCTTCACAACAAGAAAAGTGCATACAGGCCTTGGTGTAAAGGTTTGGATGTCCTTTTTCTGAGGATGGGCTCAATTTACCTCAATCCAGTTGAACCTGAAGGGGCAGTACATGGAGGAGATGTAGCTGTCAAGGCTCCATGGAAACTCCCAAGGAGATCAGTGGCTATTGCATTGCAGTGATCAAAATGTAGACCCCATGAACTTCTAGCAAACACCTTTCTGACAAACACATGTGTTTTTTCCACAATCTCTTGATGAAACTTCACAGGAAATAGAATTTCCAAGTTTTCAGCCAAACCTGTCAGAATACTTGACTAGAAAGCCAAGCCAGCCATGACTAGAATACGCTATTTCAGATTGGCTGTGTTCATTTTCTGTTGCTATCACAACCAGGCACTGAGTTTTGAGGTTTATCTTTAACTTTGCTATTGCAAATTCTAGTGTCTACAAAAATGAAGAAAAAGCTGGATGGGAAGGCACCCTCCTATCTACTGTTCCCTGTATTCCAGATTCCTGAGGCTGACTGCTCTGGCAGGGTGAGACTCTCATGAGGACGGCTGTGAAAACCAAATTTTTCAGCTCACTGACAGTTACCCAAAAACACTCCCTTGCTTGAAATCAAGATGTTTTGATTCAATGCTTTTCCTAAAGTTAAAACTAAACAAACCCAGTTGCTTCAAAAGTATCAAAACAACTTGACTGAATTTTTAAAACAATTTGACACAACTATTCATTTTGGCTGTTGCCAAATCTGCATTTCACCAAATAGCTTGGTCAAAATTTGCACATCTCTACTTCACATGGAAAGGCTTTCTGCCAGCAAAACCAGGGCTCACTAGAGAATGGATAAGCAATCTATCCTGCAAACCCCGATTTCTCCCTGCAAATACTGGTCCTTGGAATAATAGCTCTACAGGCACCACAGGCTATTAAATATTTAATCGTTCTGTGTCATGCAGCCCATCTTCCAAAGCAATCACAAATTCAGCATCAACTCCACTGCAGGAGGAGATGGGCTTCTCTTCACAGCCTTGTTCAAATATCTCTAGATTGGCTTTCTCTGCCCCACTTTGCTAATTAAACACCACTCCAGTCATTTTCACCTGACAAGGAGTGAGCCAATCTCTTATTGGACCAACTTCCATCAATGAGACAAGCATTTGAACTTGCATGGAGCCCATCAAGTCTGGGAAAGCTACTCCACATCAAAGCTAATACAAGGTGGAACAGATTATGCCAAAGGAGTTAACACGTGTGGCAAGAGGCCATTCAAGGTGAAGTGGGCAGTTAATACTTCTGCAAGTCATAGGCAGAAGGAGGATTACAGATTGTTGTGGGCTGTAATTCAGGGTCTTTAGTCCATGACTTTTGACATCTAGCAATTATGAACTTAAGATCCCTACACTAGTCCCTTGAAGGTGTTGTGCTGGCTTCCTTGGAGGGTGAAGACTGACATGTTGGATACAGAGTGATAGTTTTGTGAGACATGTTTGCCCAGGGGTGTCTTTTATCACTCCATCTGGGAACAGTGTCTGGCTGGCTCCAACAACTGGGTCAGTGGGACATGTAGTGCACTGGATGAGGCATGTGTAGGACCCATGGATCATGAAAAGTATGTTGGGTGGAGGTGGGGTGGCAGCAGCTATTGATCATGATCACAGTGGAGATCTGTCTGCAGGTTTTGGCACTTGTTATGACATGCCTGACTGTCTAGAGCTCCCTTCTTGGGCCCTATTGACAACTCCCCTTCCAAAGGGGAGAGAATGGCCCCAGAGGTTGCAAAGATGTGTAAGTGAGGACTAAAGATCTATCCCCAGACACCAACTTGGTTCTTGCCTGGACTCTGCTTTCTTCAGTAGCCTTGTCTGTTCCTGGCATGGTCTGGCAGTCTTCCTTACCTCCCCATCCCCCTCCATCAGAATCTTATTAGCTGTTTACATGGCAGTGATGTCAAGCAATTAATTTTTAATGGCTTGGTTTATTGCATGTATGAAATGGTTTAGTGAGTAATTTCCACATTTAAGTGATTGATTCCCCAGAGTTTGGAGGGACTGGTTAGCTTTACATTGATTGCCCCTTGGCATGCCAAAGTCCTGATTAATCAATCCTCTGCTGCCAGGGAGAGTAGTATTTTTAAAAAGCTACAGTGGGGTTAGGCAGAGCTTTAATTACTCCCTTCCTTACAACAAATTTTGGTAGTTGGTCTCTGCTATTGGCCTGGTCTCTCCTGCACATCCTCCCTTCCCCTCCCCCCCCACTTCCCTTTCCCAACACAACATACCAGATGTTCATTAGGAAGCTGGCAATAGCATGTCAGATCCTACATAGGATTCATGCTCCCCAATTTCAGTCCATCTGCTTCTAGCAGAGCCATGGTATAAAATAGCCCTCTTCCATATGGCAGGTGCATGCATTAACTGCTCCGTGGACAGGCAGCTCTTTGGTTCTAGCTAGGGCCAGACTAGGTAGGCATTGGTGAAAGCTTCCTCACCTCCTTCCTTGCTGATTGTGCTCATGTCCTGACCAGCAGCAGTAGTAGTATCTGTTGATACTGGGCAAGTGCTTAACCCAGTGTCTGGTGGGCAGCCTTAAGCAAGCACCTCTGCAGATCACTAACCTGCTTGACTCTAGCACACAATCTTCCTGAAAAGGGCTAGCAGGAGCACAGTCCCACCTAGTAAAGCTCTTCCATGCAGGTTGCTCCTATGTGCAAGCATCCGAACCCATGGTTGCATCACCATTCATAGCACACTTCTGCCAGTAGCCTTGACTGCTATGCTACAGCTGAAGCATCAGGTATATTACCATAACCCTCTGAAGCAAATGCTGCTGTTGAAGCTTATACTGACTAACAAGTAGACCCCACACTAGTCCTAATAAAAACATGTCTGCATTTTACCTACAAAGTGCTTAAGGATATAATGAAAGAACATGGCATCTATTGGGTAACTATACACAACCACAGAATCCAACTGGAGACCAACACACCTAGAGTTGCATATTCAGTTACTCTCTCAAATGCAGCCTGCTTGGTTTACACGCAGTCTCCAGCACTATACTCTTCAGAATGCATTTGACATCAAGTGCATGGAAGATGTTGTACCTTTTTATCTTGGTGTTAAACTTCATACTTGTGACTGGAACAACCAGTCAGCAGCTGGAGGCAGGTGGAGATGCCAAGAGCCTCTGAGGGCTTTGCCTGTAGAAGATGCTGGCTAGCAAAGCTTTCAGGGCTGCCTTGGCACAGTCAAGACAATCTTGCAACTTCTGCTACAAAAACCCCAAACATTACCACATAAACTGGAAGGAGAATCTGGCATCAGTCACACCTAGTTTAATGGGGAAACTTAGATGCTGGGATTCCAGCATTGCAGAATGGCTGGCTGCATAACAATGACTGGCCTTTCAATAGGTCTTGTGACTTTGAAAACTCTCTGGGTCAGGAATGAATTTGGCTTTAAATCACTAGCTCAGTATTCAGTCTATTCCTTAAGGCATGAACTGGGTAATTCTCTAAGATGCATGGAGCAGGAAGAACAAATCTACAAAGGGTATGCGGTGCAATAACCCAGTTGGTGTAATATAAACTGAGCTGAAATCTTGTGAACTAGGTAACTAAAAGCAAAGGTGTGTAGCTTCAAGGACTTCCTGTAGGAGTAGTTTTACTTTGTCTAGCATCAACAGCTTGATGTCCATTAGCAGGAAGCTAGGTAACTCACTTGATGCCTTGCCTTGTAGTACTTCCAGCCCAGCTAACTCCAGGAAGTACTCTAGTCTCCCAAGCCTGTCTTCCAAAGCTCTTCAGAGGGAGGACTTCTGGATAAGTGTTCACATGTTTGTCTGCACACACAATACACATTCCTCCTGAGAATTGGGGAGAAGTCTCCCCCCTGCCCCAAACTGGGGAAAACCAGTGAACTGTCAGGACTCTAATTCCCCCCTACCTAAGGAGATCAGTCTTGGTCAGCCTGATGTCCCCACCATAATGGGTTAGGGGTGGAGGAAAGACCTGCAATACCTCATCACACACTTGTTTGAAGAGGGTGAGACACTTGCTCGGCCACATCCAGACCCTATATGGAATGGCCCTCTAAAAGGCCCAAGGTACCATCTAAAGAATCCATGGGTCTTGCACCAAGACTACAGATTTCAACACTTCCTAACTAATGTTGTTGCATCTCAATTTGGTCACCTACCATGAGACTGCCTTGGGGCAGAGGATTAAGAATAATTCAGACAAAAGGCTAGAATAGAAATCTGTTCCTTACCACAAACTGAGTGGGGCTTGGGTGGGTGGAGGGAGACCTTAGTAAAGTCAGGATAGAACTAAAGCCTTTAGCATAAAGCTAGTGGTGATAGAAAGCCACTGGCTTGTTTGACTGAAAAGTAAGTTTTTCTCTGGCTTGTGTACTTGGCCTATTGACCTGATCTTCAGTGTAGAGCTGAGAAAGTAAATCCTTCCAATGCTATTGGATTCTGACTGTGTATGACTCAATTAGCTTTCTATAGTAGCTGCCTCTCCATTCTACAAAAACCAAAGATTTGTAGGTCGAACAGTGCTTGGCTTCTCACTGCAGGGCAATGCTTCCTACTTGCCTCGCTTGCTGGCAAAGTAGATTGTATGTTGGCACCTCATGCTGCAGACTGTGTAGTCTGTCACCATATGGGCCTGACTTTCTAAGAGCTCCACATGCCATGTGGGGCTCTTTCCTTATGAAATCTGGGCTCCAAAGTGGGAACACCACTTCCCTGTCACCCCAAAACGTGAGTGTCTGTGCTGAGCTCTCTGGAAATCCTGGTTCTTGTCATGTCATTCCTTTCTCACTGCCCAGATGTTGGAAGGCCAGAGCTAAGCCAACACATGGTCTCTACCACAACAGTAGCTTCCAAAATTAAAAATCCAGGACTCTCAGATGTGGGGTTTTGAACTGCATGAGTTACAAGATAACCCCCCAGAAGTAATTCTGTCCTGAATGAACTCAACCTGCCCAGGCTAGCTGGGGGGAAATGGCCTTAACTCTCTCTTGGCTTTTAATTCAACAGGCCCTTCCGTCCCTCCTTAAGAAGGGAGAGTGAAGAGTGGCACTTCACCTCCATATCTCACTTGTCACTCTACTCCTCTAGCTGGCCAAAGAGGCTTTGAAAGAGCTTAGGTGTTTAGCAGCTCTCAAACACTGGCAGGTACAACATCCTTTCCAAAAACTCCCAGTCCCGGTTCCTGAAGTCTCCCCTTAAGGGTCCCTATCTAGAAGAAACAGACTAGTGCCTCATGAGACACTTAATCACACCTATAGTCAACCATTATCCAAGCATCTCTGTAGGATATGCGTATCTTTAAGCCAACTACTAGCTTCCAATGCCCTGAGATGCTCCCTCAGCAGAAGCAGTTGACTTGCCTTTTACCTAAAAGCTTGATCTTTCTCAGTCTCCTTATTCAGACCAACCAAAATGGCTGAAGAAGAAATTGCTGCTCTCATCATTGATAATGGCTCTGGGATGTGCAAAGCTGGCTTTGCTGGAGATGACGCTCCTCGTGCAGTGTTTCCCTCCATCGTCGGACGCCCAAGGCACCAAGGGGTCATGGTTGGAATGGGACAGAAGGACAGTTATGTTGGTGACGAGGCCCAGAGCAAGAGAGGCATCCTGACCCTGAAGTACCCTATTGAACATGGCATTGTCACCAATTGGGATGACATGGAGAAAGTGTGGCACCACACCTTCTACAATGAGCTCCGTGTTGCCCCCGAGGAGCATCCTGTCCTGTTGACAGAAGCTCCCCTGAACCCCAAGGCCAACAGAGAGAAGATGACCCAGGTGGAGTATTGCAACTATGTGTATCTGATGTGCATGTGTTACAGCTGACTTAAATGGGTGTTTTGGTTCTCTCCCTCTTGCTTCCCTGATGTGTTATGGCAGCCCTGCCACTTCTGCTTCAAAGTTTCTTGGCTATCTCTATTTTTGTCTGATGCTGAGTGTCCAGGTTTTAAGGTCTCCTAGGGAACCAGTCAAACGGCACTTCATGAGACCTGTCAAACATCTCAGGTCTGTTTTGAACCCAGCAAGAGCTTATCTATAGTGAAACTCGTAAGACTTCAGAAACTGTCACTTTCCTCTACCAGTTGACTTTCTAAAAGGACAGGGGAGAAGACAGGTGAGGCAGAGGTGAGCTAAAACTAACATTCAGAGTTGTCTTCTGGACATACTTTCATGCCAAAGGTGTCTTTTGACTTGCTCTAGTTGTCCATCAGCATAGTATATGGGTGCCTGTGTAATCTCCTAATGCAGCTCCAAGATTACACTGGCATACTGTTCACAGCAGAAGTCCCTCTAGCTCAGTAGTGGGAGACCTGTGTTTTGACTGAGCCCAGAACAGTCTAATCTTGGTGGTGTCTGGGTCTAGCTCTGGTTAGCTAGATTCAGGAGCCAGTACTTGGTTGGAGGCATGGACAGCTGATCATTGCAGTACAGTAAAAATGTCTCATTTCTCCTAGATCATGTTTGAGACGTTCAACTGCCCTACCATGTATGTAGCCATCCAGGCTGTACTGGCCTTGTATGCCTCTGGCCGTACCACTGGCATTGTGATGGATTCTGGTGATGGGGTGACGCATGCTGTGCCCATCTACGAAGGCTACGCACTGCCTCATGCCATCCTGCGCTTGGACTTGGCAGGCCGTGACCTGACAGACTACCTCATGAAGATCCTGACCGAGCGGGGCTACAGCTTCACCACCACAGCCGAGAGGGAGATAGTGCGTGACATCAAGGAGAAACTATGCTACGTTGCCTTGGAGTTTGAGCAAGAGATGGCTGCAGCTGCTACATCTGCCTCTCTGGAGAAAAGTTACGAGCTCCCCGACGGGCAGGTGATCACCATTGGGAATGAGCGGTTCAGGTGCCCAGAGGCCCTCTTCCAGCCCTCCTTCCTGGGCATGGAGTCCTGCGGCGTTCATGAAAGCACTTTCAACTCAATCATGAAGTGTGACATCGACATCCGAAAGGACCTCTACGCCAACACGGTGCTGTCTGGCGGCAGCACCATGTACCGCGGCATCGCAGACCGCATGCAGAAGGAAATCGCTGCCTTGGCCCCCAGCACCATGAAGATCAAGATCATTGCCCCAGTGGAGCGCAAATTCTCAGTCTGGATTGGTGGCTCCATCCTGGCTTCTCTCTCCACCTTCCAGCAGATGTGGATCAGCAAGCAGGAATATGATGAGGCTGGTCCATCCATAGTTCACAGGAAATGCTTCTGAATCCTGTAGCAAAATGGAAGTGTCAAATGTGCCTAGGCAAAGAACATTTCCATAAAGGAACAGTACCTTTCTAAGCTGTTCCTATCTTACAATGGCTGTCTGTCTGCTTAACAACATATCCTATTTAAGATTTTTAGACCTATCCAAACTAAGCAAGTCCCATTGCATATAACCTAATGCAGTGATCACCTTTGGAGGCAGGGGGGCAGACACCTCATACTCATGACTCATCACAGGGTTAAGAGGTAAAACCACATTAATGTGAGGCTACAGATGTGTCACCAACTAACAGCATTCTTCCCTCTTCCTTGTCATTGTCCTGTCAGATTCTTAGGACTAGAGATGAGATTGGTGCAAGATGTATTCAAGGTCAGGCATCTAAAGGTTGAGTAACTTATTCCATAACTCCTCTTCAGGGGCTGGCAAGTGCAAATGTTAATTGTCAGTTAATTCCTGCTGGTACAGTAAGTAGACAAGGGACCTGTCTGCTTTTTTTTTTCCCCACCCAACTGTACCAACTAATAGCCATGGGGGCTAAAGGCTACTCCAGGCTACATGTGCAAGCTGCTGTATTCATACTAATTTGAAGAAAATCTCTGTACATTGGGAAGATGTAAGAGTTTGTATTGTCATTAAGGCAAAGTGGAGAATTGTAACATGTAAGGATAGCCTTGTGATTAAAGGGAAATTTAAAAATTAAATATTTAAAGTGCTTTACAGGACTGACTTTCTTTGGGGAAGGGATTGGGACAAGACTATAGAGTTCTCTGCTTTCACAAAGACCACTCCTTTTGGTCCAAGGATCAAATGTTGCACCTTTTTAGCAGCGATACATACTCATTTTCCAGCCTCCTGGCAGGGAGGAGGGCAGGACTAAATGAGTATCTGACATTGCAACCAGTCATCGGTGGCAGATCTGGGTATGTGGTAGCAGATTACTGGGGGCTGCTTTTGTCCAGACAATACTGCCAGATTTAAGGAAATGTCTGCTTCCGGTGGTTGTGGTGATAGATCAGTCAATGGCTGGGACTAAGTCACAAAACTACATGATTAAAAAGCAGCTGGATTTTTTTTTTCAGAGGTGCTGAGCCTCCATTGACTGACTGCAATGGGAGCCATTGTATGCTCTCCATTTCTGGAAAATGGACACTGAGGGCAGGTCTACACTAAAAACCTGCATTGGCACATCTGTGCCACTGTAATGCTTCTGGTGAAGAGACTCTAAGCTGACAGGACAGAGCTCTCCATCAGTTTAACCCCACCTCCAGGAGAGAAGGTAACTGTTGGCAGTAGAATCTCTCTCTTGCAGACATGACACCCCCATGTAGGCAGTGTTAAGATTGGCATAAGTCTTTCAGGTGTGAATATTCCACACCCTGAGCAACATAGTTATATCAAAGTAAGTGCATAGACCTGGCCTTATGCACCTAAATCTGGATTAAAACCAACTCCAGCTACCCATTTCCAAAACTCTGCCTGAAGGCTGGGCTTTTCATTAGTGTCCCACTCCAATCTTTAGGTTCCTAATATCTGCCCCATTCCCCAATTGAATTTGCTCTTGAGGCACATGGCTAGTTTCAGAGTACCCTCTAGGGGTGTAATTACTAAGGGTCAGCTTTTTTTAAAGGACTCATTAGATCTCTTAACAGAGGTCCTCCATAGGATTTTTTTCAAAGGGGTTGAATGCCTAGAGATCTCCAATGAAAAGCACAGGAGATGGCCTTCATCTTGGGGCCAGATTACTTGAGGTACTTTGGCTAACAGGAGTTTTAGAACCATACTGACTGACCACCTCTGGTGGGGACTCAGTCACCCAGCAATGGAGCCTCTGCCAGAGCAGGCTCATGCAGTGAGGTTGAGGTCCTTCAGTCCCTGGTGACAAGGGTGCCCTGCACAACAGAAATGCCCCCAAACCATGTTCAGATGCATTAAACTAAACCTCAGCCTGATGGCTGCAGTTGCTCTGCACTTTGGGCACAGGGGATCAATAGGTGTTGCTCACCCACCCCCCAGGACTGCAAATGCTGGGCTAACACCCTAGATGGTATGAGGGTTTCTTTAGCTTGGGGTGGGAGAATATGACCAGGACTCCATTCTTTGCTTTTCATTTTTTTTAACTCAAAAGGCAACATGTAGCTTTTACATTAAAGCATAGAACAAAATGTGGCAAAAAATTAAGAACAAGCTTGGCATTTAACATGCCTCACCCTGGGACACATCTTTAGCACTTGACTTGCTAAGTAACTTGCCTTTATTTAAAAAAGTTCAAAGCTGCTGTCAGCTTCACACCACTGTCTTGCCACCCAGAATGCCAGCAAAGTGTGAACAGATGGCCAAGAAACCCTTTCAGGAAGGGCTGGCTGAAGATCAATGGCCAGAAACTATGAAGACTAAAGCCTTCCACTCCTGTGAGACTATAGAGGGAAGCTGTTTCTTTAGAGGCCAGTCAAAGGGAAACCACCTTTTCTCCCACCACCTTCACAAGCCTTCCTTCTGCATCAGGGCCCAGATAAGGGTACAGGTATTTTCTAAGTTAGTCCTTTGTCCCTGAATTGTTTCCAGCTAAGAATGACATGGCTCCTAAAGGAAATGTCTCTTTATTCTGCCTAATGCAAAAAAGTTCAAGATCCTGGGAGGAAGGGCAGCAATATTCCCACTCTTTCAGCAGAAAAAGAAGCAATTTGGCATGGCTGTAGCTCACAAAGGTGGTCTAGTACAAGTGCTCACATAGCATGCAACCAGGAAAAAGCTGAAGCTTTTAAAGGGGGCAGAAGTGGATGGGCTTCCATTATCTAACCCCTGTGCCCTGGAGGTCAAAATTTTGATCAAAGCAGCCACTGTTCCTGGGACAGCCGCTGGAGGCCTGTCAGGGTGAAAGTTAATGTAGATACTGTTACCTTTTAATGTCAACAGAACACATTGCTCTACATCAGTTGGGGTGTGTGTAATAGGGAGACAAATTTTAGGTGCAGACATGTGTAAAACTTGCAGACTTAGGTTGGCTAACTTTGAAGGGCAGGCCAGCCCTTTGTAGTTGGGCGCGATAGAAGGAACTAGCAGGATCCTCAACGCAACAAGAAGCCCCATCCAGGCTATGAGTTGGGCTGGGCCAGTTTTAATAGTTTGCCAGTGTCAAACAGGCTCTTGTATGTCAATCTGAAAGCAAGAGTGGAATGCTGAGGGATGAAGGGGGATGAAAGCTCCTAGTGGCTGTGGTTGCAGGGCTTAATTACCCTGCAGCTGTATCTGCCACTCCAATGGGAGTTGGCCCTGCCTGTCCAAGATAATCAGGTTCTGGCTACACAAGCAAATCTTTCCAGAAACTGCCCTACTCAGAACCTCTCAACCCTTCCCATTCCTTCGTCAGCTCCACCTGTCTGGGAGGTGGAAATGGAATTAACTGGTATTTGTAGTAAATCCCTCTAAGTCTGCAGCAACAATTCCTGCTCTTGGAAATGAAACACACTCCGCTCTTTATAGTGGTAGTCTGAAGATGAGCTACTTAACTGCCAGCCAGCTCCCTGTAAGCTGTTAATGGCTCCTGAATACAAAGGGAGCTGGGAGCCAGGAGCTGTCTTCTCTGGTCCGATCAAAGTGAACAGTGTAAAACTAAAAGCCGTGGAGGTATTTTTAGCCAAAGCCTCAGACTTGCACTAGAACTTAAACTTAGCAGTTAGAGCAGCAGATCTGTGCATTTCTTCCCTCAGATGCTCAGCCAGGCTGCCTTTAAAGGAATATATTGAAATTAAACCCCTCATGTGCAACAAAGGGGGAAACCTGAGACACTGTAAAGGAGCCCATCCTATAAACAGGCCCTCTCTGAATAGCTGGTATCTAGAGTGATGCCTTTCACGCATGTCTGCCGAACAAGGGTTTCCATGGAAATGACCAGCTTCTTCAGAGGGGTGACTTGGGGAAATGCATTCCTACAGCCAGCAAAGCTGACAGCCAAGCACCAAGCGTGGGTGGGGTCAGGCAGGGCAGGCCCAGCACCCTCATGTTGTGGGGTTGCAGGGTTCTCAACAGTGGCCCTTGGGAGTCAGCTTAGACGCTCCAGCCCTCGCTGCCATTGAATCTATCTCTTGAATGAACGATTAGCAACTGGTTTCATGCTTGGAACGTGCCTCATTTCAGCGTGTTCTTCTGCAGCTGCATTTGCCTTTGCCATGTGGACAACCTGGCCTTGGGTGGTGTCTTCTACCACACCAGGAGGTCCAATCTCATGAGTAGACATTGCTGCCCCCCCAAGAGCTAGGTGAATGCTATCTGGCTTGAACATGGGGAGAACTCAGGCAAAGATCCACTTGGGTTGCAGTGAGTGCAGGGCAGGGCCAAGAATAGCACTGCATGCAATGTTCCCTCTAATTTTTGACAGTCTGTGTGTGCAAAAAATTTCTTCTGTGCAAATTTTTGTGCATGCAGTGTTTTGCCATGTGCATGGGGTTTAGGATCGGTGCGCACGGGCACACGCGCAGAGCTTAGAGGGAACAGTGACTGCAGGGTCCCGAGTTTGATCCAATGCCTGCTGGGAGCCTTTCTATTGACATCGCTGAGTTGGAAGACAGTCTCTCTGTCTTGCTTTGTGCCTAGCTAATGTAGTGATAAAAAGGAGGAAGCGACTGTGTTCATATTCACTTTTGGGTCACTTGCACTGGCTCTTCCTACTTAGTGTCTATTGACCAGCCAATCTAGCTGACCTCGCCAGGGTTATTGTGTTTTGAAGCAAAGATTGCCTGTCCCTGGCACTTGAAAAAGAGGAAGACATGAGGAACAAAATACTAACACACCCTGAATGCCACTTAAGATTTCAATGTGACGATGGAGACCAGAACTCCGAAGTTCCTGCTACAAAAGCACAGGCCCCTACTGCTTGAGCTGCAGTAGAATCTCCACAGTATAGGGTCCATGACACACAGCCAAGCAGTTCTGGCTCTGCTGTGGTGCCATGCTAGCTCCATTCTTGCAGGACATGTGATGACTTTACAAAGTCAGGAACTGAAGTGGGTATCTGCTTTGAATTATTACAGCCCTGACCCCTGTTTTTGCTGGTTTGGGAGTAGAGGTCAAGCTGAAAAGCATGATAGGTTAGTGCTATTAGGTGCGAGGAGTGTTGCTCTATTCAGCCAACCTGTTTTATTGAATGCCTGTACGCCCAAAGAGGTGGCAGGCTTGCAAGTGCCCAAGTTCAGTGTTATGCCGAGTCTCTCTAGTGGCTCAGGCATGTTCAGCTGCTCAAGGGAGAATTTAACTAATTGCGGCTGATTGATTTGGAGGAGAGTTTCCTGAAAACCAGCCAGATGCATTCAGGGTGGCCTGTGGCTGAGCCAATCGGGGCCCAGAAAGCAGCTAATAGCTATGGATTTTCTACTCTACCCACATCGCTCTGCGTCCTGTGCTCCCCAAGATGTGGCATCGGACGTGGGCCAATCTCGTGGCTTGCGGAAAGGGGTGAGAATGTAGCTGCTCATTGTAATACATAGTGAAAGACTGCCCCTGTCCCCAGCGAGCTGATAGTCTGAAGAGGTGAGACACACAAAGAAAGGGTGGTTTATCCTTGCTTTAGAGCTATGATACAGAGAGATTAAAGTGACAGCCCAAGGTCATTCAGAGCCTGTGGTAGTGTAGAGGCAGGATCTGAAGCCTGGTTTCCTGAGTCTTAGCCCACAAGACCATCCTTCCCCTTTTTCTTTTGCAGTCTGTACTTCCTCACACAGAGGATGTTGGCCAGCTGGGCAATTCAAATGGCTATGCATCGTGTCAAACAGTTGTCTTGTGTTTCCAGCCCAGAAAAAGCCCAATGGATTATGCAAGCTGCGTTCCTGAAAAGGTTTGGAGCCATTGTTTTACAGTTACCTGGGGGCTTGACCCAAGTGCCCAGCAGACTGACAAGCTCAGTGTGTTTGGAGGATGAGACCCTGCCGAGCGAGATGTGCAGTAGAACGGTAATGGAGCCTGTAGCTCCGCTGCAGAAGGAAAAGGCTCATCCCCTTGACTGGGATGTTAAGACAGCTCTGGGAACAATCTAGTTCTAGTGAATTGAGTGGTAACGTCTCCCCGTTAGCAGCCACTGACCATGTGTGCCTCTTTCCATTGCTCATTTAGTAGGCCAGGTCCTCAACTGACATCATTACCAGAGCGTAGAGGAAGACAATTCCTCTGTCTTGGTAGAATCGTAAAGGGTGCAGGTAGGACGTGACAGCTTCCTCTTCCTGACCTATTCTCAAAGTATGTTGAATGTAAAGGCTCGGGATGTGAATATAGGGAGAGAACATCTTGCTATTTGCAGGATTCTCTCGGGGAAGGGTGGGTATGGACCACTCAGAGGTGAGAGTTTGAAAGTCGATCTCGCTACAGTTGGGACAATAGTCTTGTGGTGAAGACCTTGGCTGTTAGTCCAGCAACTAGCACTATGGTCTTGGTTGCTGCCTCTGGATGCTACTGTAAAACAGTGATAAAAGTCGCCCTATGATAGCACAAAATCGCAACCTCATACTTGTGCCTTTTATCTGTTGCGTGAGGCTGCATTTGCCTAGATCTCACGGCAAACCTGACACGAGTTTGCAGAGATTTATTGTGTGTGTGTGTGTGGGTTTTTTTGATTAGTTAGCTGGAACCTTTACAGAGAGATGCACCGACCTTAAAAAAGAAAAAGAGAGAAGTTTTATGGGGATGAGGAGACTATGAAATGAATGGGACAAATGCAAAAATTCACCCATAACGTTACTCCCGTGAGATGGGATTGGGTCGTCCACCTGTGTTTAACTGCTGGGAAAGGGCGATAAATCTTTCCCTAGACATTTGCTTTCAGAGCACTCTGTTTGAAAAGTCTCATCATTAACTTTCATCCTTTTCTTATTTAAATAGTTTGCAGTGGGTTTTTAATAATGCAAGGTTTAATAGTGTGACTGTAACTCATTAAGGGATTGGCTGCTCGGGTAAGCATCAGGCAAGAGGTGAGCAGCCTCGTACGCAAGTTTCTCTTTCCCCACAGCTCTGCTAATAAATGCATTTCAGTCCTGACTTTCAGACCTTTTTACTCCTAGGCACTTGCCAAAATACCTCAAAGCTGTCTTGCTTATCCAGTCCTGGCATCTGTAAGAACTCTGCCAATGGCCCATAACCCTGACCTCCATCGCATCCTTCTGTTCCAGTCCTACACACCCCCACCACTCTGCCAATGCTCCTCACCCCTGACTTGCAACCCCCACTACAATTCCAGTCCGGGACTCCCATGCATAGTTCTGCTGATTGTCTCCCGCACTCTATACACACTCTCTCTCTCCCTCCCAATGCACCTCAGCCCTAACCTGCAGCCTGCCCCCCTCTCCCCCACAGGATCCCAGTTCTGGGTGCCCAACTCAGCTGTCCCAGGGCTCCTAAATCCTGAGCAACACTACTCCCGTTCTTCCGGTCCTCATCCCGCTCCCTACCCCGTGCAGTTTTTTCAATGAGCCACCCTCAATATTGGCACCCCCTGCTGCTGCGGCTGTAGGGATAGTCTGTGTGAAGTCTGCTAATGCTACTGAATATCATGGTAGGGTGGTGACCAGCTGTGTAGTTGTTGTTGTTGTGTGATTTAAAAGAGATTGGAAACCCCTCCTCCACAGACCAAAGGTTGGTTCATGGACCCACGATGCTAGCTACCCCCACGTGCCCCTCCACCCTCAAGCTGGTACGTGGGGTCGCTGGCATTGTGTGGGAGAACAGGGTGGGGTGGGAAACTGTAGAGGCTGAAGGCAGGGTTGTGGACTGCACGGAGCTGTGGCCTGTGGTCAACACGGGGCTGGGGTTGCTGCTTTATTTGAGTTAGGTGATGTGCAAATAGAAAGCAATGCAAGTGTTAAATACAGCTCCCTTTGCCTTACTAAAGAGAACACTGCAACAGTGACCCTTTCCCTTACCCCTGGGCTACCGCTCTCCTCTGCCTTCTATATGGTTTTCTCGCTCTCCAGAAGACATTACATGTCTCATTTGCAGCCACTGCTTTCCTCTTGCTTGCGTGAGTGTTTATTCGTGTGGGGTGGGGCAGGTAGTTTAAAGAGGGGATCCTGTAATGCTTTAGACAGCCTAGAGAGTAACAGGAACGCCATGCCTTGTCTTAATGAGGCAAAGAGCCAATTACCCAAGCTTCTCCGACAACCACAAGTTGAGAGCTGGCAGGAGAGTCCCTACTCAAACATTTTGGATGGAGACGGGGGGGGGCGGGGTGCATGAAGAGACCCTGATCAACAAAGAGCAGTGCCCACCGAGATAACAAACCCGGGCAGAATGCACAGGCCTTGCCAGCTTATTTCATACTGAGCCCGCGGAGTGAAATGAGGCAACACGCGTCCATGCTGCGGCTGGCTGGAATGGATGCACGCTGAGCTCTGCCACCTGGCACGCTGGTGGGAGGAGCGGGGAGTTGGTTACGGTGCACTCTGACCCCAGGGGGCTAGAAGGATGGGAACCAGAGAGTCCATTGGTCATTCTATGCCAGGGGAACGTAGCTAAGGTTTCCTGCCCCCTGCCATACAACCCCCTCCCTCTGCTAGCCACGGATCCTAGCAATTTAGCCTCCGCACAGCTATGCCCAGCGGGCAGCTCCCCTCCAGCAGGAGAATTCTCTGCTGGGTGTTGCAGCCAGATTACAGCCCCATTGCACCACCAGGACAGTGCACAGGGGCCCTAACCTGGCCTCAAACGTCCCTGTGGAGCTCCGAGGAACTACTGTCCGTTTGCTTATGAGCACAGATAGGAGGAGTGGGGAAGTAGCGTGCTGTGAATATAGGGATTTAGCTACCTGACTTTAGGTACTCGAGTCTGAAACTGTCGCCCTGCACCAACAGTATCACCAGGCGTGTCAGAGGTGTTAACTATTCTGGTTCTGACTCTCCCGCAGAGAGTTAAATTTATTCCCATATGAGAAAGTAATTCCCACCCCCACCCCAGCATAATGGCTGGGCTGTCCCGCATGACCCCTCCTCGCAGTGATAGAACTTAGGCTAGGGCCCTAGCTGGAGAATTTGCTGAGGGAGGGCTGACTCCAGCGGTCGTATTGTTCTGTGACACCAGAGCTGAATGGAGCCCAAAGAGCAGCTCAATATTGCAAGAAATTGTGCGCAAGAAGGCAGTTTTCCAAAGTGCTCCATGCTGGCCTACCTCCACTCCCCTGTTAAATCTCCCATCAACCTCTCTGGCAGCAGGGTTAGGCCAAACCTGAGTGGTTTTGAATGATCCCGAAGTCTTAGACTGTAAGCTGTTGGGGACAGGGACTGGATCTTTGTTCTTTATACAGCTCCTAGCACAATGGGGGCTGGGCGCATGGCTGCAGCTCCAGTAGGCTGCCACAATAAAATAATAACAATTCGTATTAACCCTCCTATCCTGGCTGAAAAACTGCAGTCTTCATCCGGCATTACCAATGTATGCGCTGTGCTCTGCAGGACTCTGTTCTTTGTCTCTGAGGCATGCAACGGCAATGACACAATTACTGGCTCCCGTGCGACATTCAGACTCGTGAACACGGTACTGTGCTCCTGAGGCAGAGTCTAGCAGCGAGACTGAGCGTCTGCGTGTGTGCAGATGTGTCGTGAATCGCTGCGTCTGCCGGCTCCTTCGAATAGACAGCTTTGCCGGCCTCTGTCACTGGAGACCCTTCACTTCTCCGTCTGCCCCCTGTGATCTCAATCTGTCATCTGCCATTTCAAAACATGCCTGAACACCACCTCGCTCCCTGGGGTTGGTGTGCCCAGCGCCTGGCTGCAGGGAGAAGGGATCGTCCTGTGAAATTCACAAGTGTGGATTGTGTGCTAATTTTCCGCAGTTCTTAGTCAGCGATGGCTGATGTTGCAGGACCTCAACTCTACAGGCTCCTGTATGGAGCTCCTCACAGGATGGCGTGATGGGCAGACTGGGAACCTTGCGTCACCAAACATTTTTCAGCTTACCTCCCCACCCGGTCTCCTTTTTTGTATTTACAAGTGTCCTTTGAAAGGCTGCTCCAACATGAGCAGGAGGTAACCGGGGAGCTCACAGTCTACGGTAAAGAACTTGCTCCAAATATCCTTCCTTTATATGCAAAGCCACAGGCCACTCTGTTTCCACAGCTGCCAATTTCTTTGAGGTCAAAGGCTGGCTGAGACCTGGCATCCGTTGGAAAAGGCAGTGTTTTCAATGAGAAAAGTAGGGAAAATGAAATTTGTTTTAAAAACATGGAAACTTTTTTTAATGAAAAAATGCAAACCGCAGCATTTGAGTTGCTAATGTATTGCTGTCAGAGTGCCTCTGGGTCCTTTGGATCAGTGCAGGATGCCCAGGAGATGTACTGGTAAGGTGGTTTGATTGTCCATGAGAGCGTGGCTGTACTCGGCAGGATGCTGGAGATGAACCAGTTTGAAAACAGGGTTTCAATATGAGCTCTTGGACTGGGGCTTGAGTGAGTGCCTTGATAGGAGGTTTCATGGTCTCTGATAGGTAGTCGGCATTAGTTCATGATCACATCTGGATCCTTGCTTGCAAAGTTCCCCATGAAATGTTCTCTACGGGTTCGATGAGTGGGCTGTATATTTATTAGATTATCAGCAGTTTGGGGAATGGCCTGGCTTCTGTGTCCATACAGCACCTGGCACATTGGGGGGCTGATCCGTGACTGGGGCTCTTAGGTGCAATGATAATCCAGATAATAATGGAGGAGCGTGTTTATGTCCAACTTCTGACCCTTCCTTGCCTTGGGGCAGTTTGGTCTAGTGGCTAGGGCAGTGCACAGACAGTCAGGGGACCTGGCTTTATTCTTCGCTGTGACCTTGGATAGCTCCCTCCATTTTTTTGTGCCCCTGGTTTCCCATCCTACTCTCTGTCTGGACTGTAAACCCTTGAACGCATGGGCTCTCGCCACTGCGTGTCTGCAGAGTGCCTAGTGCAATGGAGCCCGATTGTGGCAGGGGCCTCTGGGTGCTAAGATACATAACAATGGTTTGCCTTTCTTCAGGGCCAATCCCTATGCTTGTGTATCTTTGCCAGCATGGCTGATGGTCCTGGAGGGCTCACAAGAGAGCTGGTCTCTGTAATGGCTCCAACAGAGCTTTGCAGGGGCATGGGAATTAGTTCTGCACTTTTGGCTGACTCTCTAAGCTGAGCCTGAGTTATCTGCTGCTGAGACACATGGGCAAAGCAATCAGTCTGCTGCCACTAGCTAAATTACTCCTTCAAACCCAGCAGCAGAATTGGGTGCTAAAGATCTTGTGTTCAAACCATGTTCATGGCCTGTGAGCGTGACGGCCGCTCCATTGGCCAGCATAGCAGGGATTGGACCTGGGGCACCCAGCACCAAAAGCACGACCTGCTGGAACTACAGCATTCAATTCATCTCCTCTAATCAGCCCCGAGGGCAACATGCAACAAACGCTCACCAGTGGGTTACAATAGGACTAATGACAATCGGCACATGCGTTGCTGAACCAAGGTGCGAGTTAGACCAGCTCTCCTGGTAACTGCCTCTCTCTCTGCTCACCTCCCAGGTGATAGACGTGGGCAGCCTTGGTCCAAGGCTGACACTGATGGGACTTGCATCTGCGAGAGTCTGGCTCTCACACCGTGAGATGCACCTGTTTAGACCAAGTGACGATGGTACCAGACTTGACTCTTCAGCAAACCCCACATTGCAACCTGATTTAGGCCAGGTACCGGTTCACAAGGAGAGAAGAGTCTTGTTCTGCTTCTTCAGGTATATGATGCAGCTCTAATTTTGCAACGCACTTGTAATGCTTTAGAGATGCAAGTTATAATATGAAAGGGGGTGGGGGGGTGGGTGCAGAACTGAATCCCTGCCACTCTCAGCCTCCCCAGTCCACAAATGGAATCCAGCCCACCTACCCCACCGGCAAGGCAGGGAAAGAGTGGCTTTTGGAATTGTAATATATCAAAAGGCGATGCTTAGTACCTTTGTTGCTTTTCCAAATCCCTTTCGATCCCTCCCCTCCCCCCCCCCCATGCTGTGAGGACGTGGCCCATCTAGCCCCATCAGCCTTGGCATTTCTCAGCAACGTCCATGCTGGCGAACGGCGTCATGCACGAGATAAAAACCTGACTCTGCCCAGGCCCTCTGCTCCGATTACCCGCCGCCTTTGTGCTCAGAATGGAAAAGTGCCGCTTTCAAATTTCTTCACGGAGGTGAGAAGGAAGGAAAGGCGAGGGGGAAAAGGAGGAAAAACCACCAGCCCAGCCACTGAGGCACAGATGGTACAATTAGAGGAAAAGGACAAATTCTTCACACAAGATTATACCACTAGAGGAAAGCAAACAGTTCAGTGGGGGGTCCTTTCCCTATTTTAAAAAGCAGCCAGCAGTATATAATTCCTTCATGTAAATTGTATATTTAAGTACTTAAGCTGGTTATGAGAGTGGCGGAGGACAGCCGGCACATGGAAATTGGAGTGTTTTCAAGCTTTGGAAGTTCAATGAGGCTTCAGATGATGCCATATTTCTGATCCACTCCCTGAGCACCTTTTGTTTTCTCCCCAGGTGGCGGGTGAGGTTAGATCCGCCACCCCCGTGTTCTTCTGGACTTATTATTTCTCCCACAGTGAAGTTGGCAGCAGAGGCAGGTTCCACAGACATGGCTGGAGTAGGGATGGTATCAGCTGGCTGATTCGTCTCTCCCTCCTCCTGGTTGATGGAACCCACCAGCTCGGATCTGGGGATTAGCTCTTGTGAGGGTGACCATATTTCCCCAAAGAGAAAACGGGATACCATGTGGGGCTGGCCCAAGCTGCTTGTCTGAGCTCTGCAACCCAGGGTGGCGCTGGCCCGAGCCGCTCAGCCGAGCCTCCCTCTTGCCCCCACTCCACGCAGGGCTGGCCCGAGCCGCTAGCCCAAGCCCTGCCCCCTCCCCCTCAGGTGGGGCTGGTGTCGCCGCTTGCCCATGCTCTGCCTGCCCCCCAGGCCAAGGCTAGCATCGCTGCTGTCTCGGGCCCTGCCTCCCTCCCTGAGCGGAACTGGCATCGCCTTCCCCCCAGGTCATTTGTCCCCTTTGCTCTTGCCAACTGATCAAGTCGGCAAGAGCAAACGGGACAAATGTCCACTTTTACCAAAGAAGTCGAGATGGCTGGGACAGGGCTTAAAAAAGGGACTGTCCCGGCTGAAACGGGGACGTATGGTCAACCTATCTCTTGTATTTATGCCAGCTGGGAAGGGGCCGAATTTAGGGTGACCAGATGTCCCGATTTTATAGGGACAGTCCCGATTTTGGGGGCTTTTTCTTATATAGGCACCTATTGCCCCCCCACCCTGTCCCAATTTTTCACCCTAGGCGTATTCTTGCTGCAGGACAACATGGCTCTTGCTCCTTTCAGACCACCATGGTAGTGTCTAGAGCCCTCAGCTGAAACAGAGTCCCCGTTGTGCTAGGTGCTGTACACATACAGCCCCAGCCCCCCATTGTATATACAGGGAACTGAGGTACAGAAAGGTTAAATGACTTGCCAGGGTCAGGCGCAAAGAGGAACGTTCAATGCATGCCCCCTGACTCCTAGCACAATGTCTTAACTGCAGCTGCCTCTTTTTTTGGTCGTCAGGCCAATTTCAAAAGGGAGAAGTGCATGCGTCCATAGCGGCTCTGCAGAAATATGTTCCTCTCGTCCTTTGGGGAGCTGTAGCAGCAAACCAGCTTTCCAATATCATGGGCACCGTTTGCTTGGAAGCTCAGAGAAAGTATCTAGCGTGAAGCCGATGGGGTTAGTGTTGTTTTGATGGGACGCAGTTCCAGGATCGCAGCCTGCGGTTGCCTGGCTTGCATGCCAGGGAGAACGTCTGTTAAGTTACAGTGCATTTTAGTGTCTATCAATTCAGGGAGAGTCTGAATGTGGTCTGTGCTGATCGGAAAGGAAATCGATCAGGCAGCTATGAATACCTGGGGTGGGAATACAGAAGTAGAAAAAACACACGCTTTGTTTTGGGCCTGGGCAGACAGAAACAATAGAACTGTGTTACAGAGACTTGCATCAGCTTAAGCGTGTGCTCTGGAGAATGGTCACAAAGAGGGCAAAATATAGGGCTGCCTCTCTGCACCATGATGGTGTTGTGGGTAAGGCACTAGACTGGGATACAGAAGTTGGGGGTTCACTTTCCCACTCTGCCCCAAATCTTGGGCAAGTCACTTAGTTTCTCTGTGCCTTTGTTCTCCACCTGTAAAATAGGTATAATAACTCTTGTAAGCCCCTTGGGGTAGGAGTTATTTCTTGATCCACTTTACTCCCGGATCAGAGCATCCACACAGGGTTCAGCATGCTTTAACTTGTGCACATTGACTTCAGGCCTTTGGTTGATTTGTGTAGACACAGCCTTTGTATGTGTATGTATGGTGCCTAGCACAACGGGGCCTCGATTGGGTCCTCAATTTGGTTTAGCTTAATTCACTTTGGAAGTGAATTAAAATAAACTGAATTAAGGCCATGTTCTTCTTAATGAGATCATTCACATGGGGGCTTAATGTGGTATACCTAATCCACTTTAAATTCACACCTTTAGCTAATTCCGATCAACTTTTCTCAGTATTCCCATGTAGACAAGCACTTAGTGTGGCTCTTCTGCACAGGATAATTAAAGAAGCCCCAGCTTCCTGGCACCACAGGGGGGCGCACATGCAGGTGCTCTATCTCTCTGGGTCACTGATTTTGGCTCTGTAGACCAGGAGCAATTTCAAAGCACTTTAAATTAAGTGCCTCCTATATGAGAATTTAATTATTACATTATAGGACAGTTACTGGGCATTAGGATTTTTATAATTATTAATATCATATTAAACGATGAATTATCACAAACAATTAAAATTAATTACATTTCTCCACGTTAATTAAATGATTCTTTTGGTCAGGCGAGCGAGCGTGCCATAAAAAAAAAATTAGTCTCGTAACGGGAGAATCTAACAAAGTGGAAGTGGATTGAGCGCACATGGTATTTAGTGCTTCTAGCCTTAAAGGCAGCCTTATCATTCCGCATTTCCCTTCCTGTCTGTGTGATCCCATCTGCTCATCCTCTTAGAATCCCCTTCTTCTGGATTGCAAGGACTTGGAAACTGTGCCTTCCTATGAGAGATTAAAGAAACTCAGTCCATTTAGTTTATCCATGAGAAGGCGATGAGATAACTTGATCACTGTCTTCAAAGATCTTCGTGGGGAGGAGATGTCTGATAATAGCCGGCTTTTTAATCTAGCAGCCAAAAGCCAGATGAGACCCAGGGGTTGGAAGCTGCTGATAGACACATTCAGGCTACAAATAAGGTGCACGTTTTTAACAGTGAAGGTGATTAACAATTGGAAGAATTTACCTGGATATTGTGGAGGATTCTCCATCACATGAAACCTTGACATGGAGACTGGCTTCCTGTAGCTCCAAGAGGAGTCATGGCACGGATGCAGAAAGCAGTGGGCGCAGTTGTGTGGGCTGTGCAATGCAGAAGATCAGATTAGATCTATTAATCTAAAAATCTGGGAACCTGGCTCAAACACTTGCAGACCATGAGCGCTCTGCATTCCGAGTGCTGATCTCGGTGTGGTGGGTCTCCCTTTTGCTAGAAGTGGTGGGTTGGTGAATCAGTAAGGATCAGTGACTCTTTCCGCTGAGTCAGGACTGTGCCAGTGTCTAGGGGGCACTGTGCTACTGGCAGTGCTGTGTGTTAGATGAGACATGACCCTGAGGCCTATAGTGCCTAAAGAGACAGACAGTGAAGTCTACTCAGTGGATAGGTCCTGGACTGGGAGTTAGGAGACCTGGTTCTATTCCTGGCCCTACCACTGATCTGCTTTGTGCCATTAGGTAGGTCACATCCTCGCTCCATGCCTCAGTTTCCCCTCATGCTTTTTGTCTGTCTTGTCTATTTAGACAATAGAATCGCTGCCCTGAAGAGCTTCAGCGCCTAGCACACTGGGGGCCCAGAGCTCAGCTGGAGGTCTCTGGATGTTACTGTCATGTAAACAATAATGAATAATTGCCTGCAAAGCCAGCATTGTGTGTTCCCCTCCAGCACCCTGCAATAACCCCATTTGAGATCACCCCTGGACACTGTAGCAGGTTTTGCACAGGACCCAGTATGTCATGGGCCATGGCTGAGTCCTGCAGAGCTGTCCAGCCAGTGTGGATGTATTTAATAAAGTTGCTGATACTGTAACCCTGAGCCTTAGTCTCTGCCAGCAGTGGGGCCCACAGCAAGAATAGGCTCTTCTAAACCTCCTCTCTAAACCTCTTTTAGCCAACCCTTGATGGTAGAAATAGGTTTGAAAAACCATGTTCTGTCAAGTCATTATCTGACCCCATTTCCATGGTAGCTGAGCACCTCACAATGCCCCTGTGAGGCAGGGCAGGGCTAATATATATCCCCATTGTACAGGTGGGCAACTGAGGCATGGAGACTGAGTGACTTGCCCAGGGTCATACAGGAAGTCTGTCGCAGTGCAGGGACTTGAACCCAGGCCTCTAAATTCTGTACCAGTGCTCTACCGCTCAGCCAGCTTTCCTCCACTTTCATAAAAAAAGGCTCTATGGCTCAGTCCTGCGCCTACTGACATCCATGGGAAATTTTGCTCTCAAATTCTGTGGACCAGGCTCAGGGCTAGTTGTGTGTTAAATCCCAGCTTTCCCAGTGCTTGCGGACTGGATAAATCTCCCCATCTCCCTCCATTTCTTGGAAAACAAACCAATGCGGAGGCTTCTAATCGGTGTCCGCCATTAGCGCTGGCAGCAGCCAAGCTGCATTCTGCCTTCAAGCAGCTGGATGTTTTCGTGCAGCATTTTCTAACCACTGGGATTTCTGACCATTGGCATGAATGCAGAAAGACGCGTCTCGATTCTCTCTTGGCTGCGTGGGATGCACCGGGCCCCAGCGCTTTCCTAGGGGGCAGGCGGGGGCAGGGTTATTTAAGCAGGTCTGCTGCACCATTGCACGCAAGTGTCTCCCATCGCCTTGGGTCCTGATTGCAAAGCTGGCGAGTTACCTCAAGCGGCGCTGGTGCTAAGCTGTCGGGTGGCTCTTGGAGCGGTTAGAGTCTCATCAAAGCCGCCGGCCTTTTGCAGGCACAGAGGGTGCAGCGGTAGCATTCCTGTCAGGCACAATTTATTCAGCCTGCCGGACCCAGCCTGACCTCTCTGCAGTCCCTCCTTCGGTCCCGAACCCTCAGACTGTCCGACGCTCACGTTAACCTACCACTCCCTTGTAAGACCTGGTGTGCACCGGGTGTTCAGAGCGAAGTGCCCTCCTGTGCAAAGAGCCCATGCACCTCTCAGGTTTCTCCATCTGCCACTCTTAGCAGGCTGCTCTCTGCTGTGTCTGCAGCGTCGGTGCCAGCCGAAGCGGGCCAGAAGTGGAAGATGGAACTCACACCAGACTTCGCCCTGGGTGAATTTCACCCTCCGACCCCACTTGCTTTCCCACTTGCCTTGGGAGCCCTTCGTGTGTGTGTCTCTCTCCCTCTCCACTGTCCATCTTGGATCTCTCCTCCCACCCCTTTCCAGAGACCGTTTTCCCAGATGAGGTGCTGAACATCACCACCAAATGAGGGGAGCATCCCCCTTTCGTCTCTCCTGTCTCATCTCAAGTGATTCCATCTTTCTCTTCCTTTTTCCCATTAGTATTTTCACCTTCTCTTGGCCATGACTTCCTGCCTTCTCTGTCATTTTCATCTCTCTTCCCTTTGTCAGGCCTCTCCTTGCTTTTGCCATTTCTTCACCTCAAGACTGTTTGGTAGCGATGCTGGTGTCATCGTGATGGTTGTCAGAGAGGCAGGAAGGTCTCCTGGACAATACACTGGGCTGGGACTCAGGAAACCTGGGTTCTATTCTTGGCTTTGTCTCTAACCTTGAGCAAGTCGCTTCCCTTTCTGTGCCTCAGTTTCCCTCCCCTCCTTTGTCTGTCTTGTCTATTTAAATTGTAAGCTCTTCAGGGCAGGGACTAACACAAATGACCCCTGATCTCCCTTAGGGGATGTAGGTGCTCTTTTATTGCCAATAATTAATAATAGTCGGTTTCACCCCCTGCGAGGCCAGCATTCCATCATAAAGTTCCTAGCCACATCGTGGAAGCAGGGAAACTAGCAATGACCTGAATTGTGCTGCATTTGTTACTCAGATTCATTAATAATTTCATCTGAAAAGGCCAACGCAACGCTGAGATGAACTGCACCGTGTTTATGGCAGGGCTGATTACAGACCCGTGGAAAAACAAGACTTACAACTCGAGGATGCCTGTTTTAATTATGTTGTTGACATACCCGACTGTGACAGCCTGCAAAGTTGCATCTCAGATTACTACTTAGACAACAAGAGCATCTCTTTGGAGGACACTAAGAGACGCGTGTGTCACTAAACCCCGGCCATGTACAAAAGGAAGAGCTACCTGCATGCATCATTTTATTGCTATTGCAGTAGTATCTAGCAGTAGTGCCCAGCCATGGACCAGGTCCCCATTGTTCCAGGCGCTGTACAAACCCAGAACAAAAAGATGGCTCCTGTCTCAGTGAGCAGACAATCTAAGTACAGTTACCACATACAATTTCTTGAATGCTCAGTGCTTGAGTTGTAGCATCAGTTGCTTCTAGCATTCTGGCTCAAGTAAATTCTGTTTGATTCTGGTTTGGGTAAAGGGAAGAAATATTGTTCATTTAACTGCAGCAGGCTCAGGGGTATGTGTATCGTGTATGCACGTGCTCATGGGTGTATGCATATGCCCTGCATGAAATTGCTCACAAATACGTGCATTCGTCCCCCACCATCACTGTGCACCACAGCTCAGGCCTGTTTCGACCCAGCCCATGAAATGCTCTGCCTCATTCATGAGTCTGCAGGGAGACTGCCGAAGTCCCAGCTCGGACGAGTGTATGAGAATAAATTCACAAATCCAAACAGAGTTAAAAATGTAAGGAGTGCGGCCGGTGATCAGTTCAGGGTGAAGCTGGCAGGAGCCTGTTCATTTTCATGTGTTTGTGCTGCTCTGTAGAGAACTGATGGGTTTTGAAAAATTCAGTAGCGCTTCAGGGAGATGTCAGCAGCGTAGGAGAGAGCTTTAAACTAGGCTTCTGCTTGTTGCACCTTGTGTGGGGGACGTGCTGGTTGGGGGCAGAGTTCACCCGTGGACTGACGACCGGCGCAAGGGCTGTGCAATGCTCTGCCATGTGCCTGTGAGTTCAAGGGGGAGTCACCAGGCCCATGTGCCTGGGGCTGGCCTGTTGCGTGGGGCAAATTTCACCAGTCGTGCAGGTGATTGTCTCCACCTAGTGGCTGGCCCGAATTACCATAACAGCCTGCTGCTTCTTACGCCCAAGCAATAAAGCCTTGTGGTTTTGCAGCTGAGGGTCCCATTTTTGCACCCCACTGAAGGCACGTTGTGTAAAGAAAATACTGCAACTCCCCTAAAGACATTGGATCATCCGATTCCAGCTGGATTCAGGGTGGGATCCTTTATATGGATTCGCAAAAAGAAAAGGAGTACTTGTGGCACCTTAGAGACTAACAAATTTATTAGAGCATAAGCTTTCGTGAGCTACAGCTCACTTCATCGGATGCATTTGGTGGAAAAAACAGAGGAGAGATTAATATACACACACACAGAGAACATGAAACAATGGGTTTATCATACACACTGTAAGGAGAGTGATCACTTAAGATAAGCCATCACCAGCAGCGGGGGGGGAAAGGAGGAAAACCTTCCATGGTGACAAGCAGGTAGGCTAATTCCAGCAGTTAACAAGAATATCAGAGGAACAGTGGGGGGTGGGGTGGGGGGGAGAAATACCATGGGGAAATAGTTTTACTTTGTGTAATGACTCATCCATTCCCAGTCTCTATTCAAGCCTAAGTTAATTGTATCCAGTTTGCAAATTAATTCCAATTCAGCAGTCTCTCGTTGGAGTCTGTTTTTGAAGCTTTTTTGTTGAAGTATAGCCACTCTTAGGTCTGTGATCGAGTGACCAGAGAGATTGATTTATCAGAGGCTCGTTCACCTGCGCATCTACCAATGTGATATATGCCATCATGTGCCAGCAATGCCCCTCTGCCATGTACATTGGCCAAACTGGACAGTCTCTACGTAAAAGAATGAATGGACACAAATCAGACGTCAAGAATTATAACATTCAAAAACCAGTTGGAGAACACTTCAATCTCTCTGGTCACTCGATCACAGACCTAAGAGTGGCTATCCTTCAACAAAAAAGCTTCAAAAACAGACTCCAACGAGAGACTGCTGAATTGGAATTAATTTGCAAACTGGATACAATTAACTTAGGCTTGAATAGAGACTGGGAATGGATGAGTCATTACACAAAGTAAAACTATTTCCCCATGGTATTTCTCCCCCCCACCCCACCCCCCACTGTTCCTCTGATATTCTTGTTAACTGCTGGAATTAGCCTACCTGCTTGTCACCATGGAAGGTTTTCCTCCTTTCCCCCCCCTGCTGTGGGTGATGGCTTATCTTAAGTGATCACTCTCCTTACAGTGTGTATGATAAACCCATTGTTTCATGTTCTCTGTGTGTGTGTATATTAATCTCTCCTCTGTTTTTTCCACCAAATGCATCCGATGAAGTGAGCTGTAGCTCACGAAAGCTTATGCTCTAATAAATTTGTTAGTCTCTAAGGTGCCACACGTACTCCTTTTCTTTTTGCGAATACAGACTAACACGGCTGCTACTCTGAAACCTTTATATGGATTCTGATGCTCCCATTGCTGAGTCGAATGTGTGTGGGGAGGGAGGATGGAACTGCCCTTTACCCATTTACCCCCCCAAAAAAGGGGGCCGTGCCAAAGGCTCCCCAGGTCACTAGCCGCTTGCCGTCACTGGTGTAAAGGAAAGGGATGTTTCTCTGGCTGTCGCAGGAGTCTGCTGTGGGGGCAGCAGAGGGGTGGTGATGGGGCCCATGAGCAATCTGCTTGCTCCCTGACCTGTCAAAGCAGGAGGGGGCACAAGACTCATTGCATGGGCTAATCCAGATCCTAGCAAGCCGAGGGATGCCGGTGAATGAGCAGAATGGGAGCTATGACAGAGTGGAGCTGAAAAAACTTATACTGGGGAGGATTCCTCCTCTGGAAGTCTGAGCTCTGCGTGGGTCTGGGTCCTGCAGGTTGACAAGGGACCCTCCCCAATCTGAGCATCTGGTCCAAAGCACAGATGAGGCCCCATAGGGGTTGGATTCTAGGGCATTTTAAGGTGGCGGGGGGTTGGGGAAAGGCCCAAGTCCCTCATCCTGGCCACGGACATAACAGGGCCGGTTTTAGAAGAGGCCCATTTCCCTGGGAGCAGAGCCATAGCTTAGGTAGGATCAACCCACTCCCCTGACCTTGCTGGGATCAGAGGAATGGGTCAGTAAGCCCCGTCCAGGGCCAGAAGGAGAAAACTGGGGCTCAGAGCAGCTACGGAGCAGTCTGATGGGGGAGGAGGGAATAGTTCAGTGGTTTGAGCATTGGCTTGCTAAACCCAGGGTTGTGAGTTCAATCCTTGAGGGAGCCATTTATGGATCTGGGCCAAAAATTGGGGATTGGGCCTGCTTTGAGCAGGGGGTAGGACTAGATGACCTCCTGAGGTCCCTTCCAACCCTGAGATTCTACGATTCCATGACTAGCTATGGGGAGCAGGTGTTGAGGTGGGGATTCAACAGCGAGAGCTGGCAGAGCAGCTGTCTGCAGATGTGCAGCTGGGCAGGGGATGGCTGCTGCAGGAGCCACACAGGGCTAGGAGGGGACAGCTCAGCAGTGCAGCATCTGCCGGAGAAAAGCAGAAACCGGTGAACAAAACAAGCCAAGTGAGGGGCCAGAAGAGACTGCTGCAGAGGCAGCAGGCTGGGCAGATCAGTGTCTCTCCTGGGGCTCACGCACCAGAGGCTGGGAGTAGACTGGGGATGGGGCTGCAGAGGGGCAGGTAGCCACAGCCAATAACACGGTGCCCCGGTGTGCTCCTAAAAACTAGCAGTCGGGCCACTTTGAGTAGCATGGGCTGTGAAATGTCTGCAGATGGCAAGGACTGGATTTATTGAATGGCTGTTCCCCATGAATGGAGAGGCAGGCTGGTCTATGGTTATGGCACTGGGCTGGGACGCTGGAGATCAAGGTTCAATTCCCATCTCCGCCACAGACCCCCAGTGTGACCTTGGACATGTCACTTCATCTCTCATGTATAAAAATGGGGATAATAGAGCCATAGCGTTGAAGACCAGAAAGGACCATTAGATCATCTCATCTGACCTGTATAGCACAGGCCATTACATTTTATACACAGGCCATAAATTTCACCTGGTTGCCCCTGTACTGAGTAACTCTGCTGTGGCTAAGCATATTTCCCAGAAATGGATATAGTCTTGCTTTGATGACATCAAGAACGGAGCATCCAAGTCTAACCTTGGGAGTTCCAATATTTCCTTGGAATTATCCTTTGTTTGTTTCTCCCACCCTTGTCTGTTCAGACTGTAAGCTCTCAATGGTAAAGGCTGTCTCTTATAAGGTGTATGTACAGCATCTGGCACAATGGAGTCCTGACCAGCTCGACTTTTTCTTTTTTCTCCCCAAAATTGAGAATTGTGAAAATTGGAAAAGTATGACTTGCTGTTGAGCTGGTCAAAACAATTTGGAGAGATTTACCAAAGGTCGTGGTGGATTCTCCATCACTGACGAATTTTGAATCAAGATTGGATGTTTTCCTAAAAGATCTGCTCCTAGGAATTATTTTGGGGCAGTTCTCTAGCTTGTGTTCTAGAGGTCCCTTCTGGCCTTGGGATCTATAAAAACACAGTGAGGAGGGAGGGATCTGAAAATGTCAAAGATTTCCCTTTTTAAAAAAATGTCCACCTTTTTGCATTTTTTTGCCCACTCTAGCCATTAGCATGGATTCATCAGCAGTTTATGTGAACATACATCATCCTACTTGTTGATCACAAACTGTTCAATATTCATTATTCATGGTGGGCCACGTACATCTTGGAAAAGTATCTTAGGGCATGGCCACACATGGAATTGCTCAGGAATAGCTATTCCTGAGTAACTCCATGTGTCGATTCTCTTACTCCACTTTGGTAGATTGAGCTAAACAGGGGCAAGGCACTCTCATTCCAGAATAAGAGTGTCCCCATGTGCAATTATTCAGAAATACCTATTGCACTTTGAATTCACACCCTACCTTAATCCACATTAACTTCCGAGTGTAGACAAGCCCTTAGCTGTACGTATGCTCACTGGTTAGACAAGTCGCACCGTATTGTTTCTAGTTCCCTAAGCCAATGGCTAAGACTAAAGGACAATGGATGATGAATAATGAATACTTTGGTTTACACACCAGTCCCCTGTTTTCATGTGAATCCTGCTGTTCCAGCAAACACCCGTCCTCATTTGTATGAGCAAAACCCTAATGATATGGATAGCAAATAAGTGGTCTGAATGTGGGCAAACCAAACAGCTTATTTATAGCTTTCAACCAAGCCTGCTCATGTCGATGTGACGAAGGGGAGTGCACTGTGAGAGGAAGGAAGGACTACTTATAAAGCAAAGGTCTGCAAGTCAGGATGACTGGCTTTGACTTGCTTGTGGCCTTAGGCAAGTCATACACCCCCTCTGTGCCTTGATTTTCTCCATCTGTAAGCTGGGGATAACACTGACCTCTGTCATGAGGTGGGATGGGGGAAGCTATCATAATTAGCATTTTAGAGCCTTTTGAGATCCTCATGTGGAAGGTGCTATATCAACTCAAAGATCTCTTGGGTGGGATTTCAAAAGCACCTCAGACACATGCCTAACTCCCTTTGACTTTCCGGGGAAGCACCTAACCAGTTTAGGGGAGTTTGAATGGGCATTGTTCAGTTCAGTTCACTGGAACTACCTTGGTCTACATCAGCTGAAGATCTGACCTGTGATTTGCTGATCCCTGCCCTTAGCTGCCTGCATGGATCTGGGTGCTCTTGAAATCTCATCACGGTGTAGAAAACTATCTGTAGCTCCAGGCTTCTGGGCCCTCTTCCCTCTACAGGTCTGTGCATGCACCTTGGTCCTCAGAGGCAGGACCCCAGGCTATTCCAGGCCTGAGCTCACACTTGGCTCTTCCACTGCACCAGTCACCATGTATTTTACTTGGCTAAAATAATACATCTGCAGTCCCAGTCACAACCTTCCATTAAGCAATCTCCAGGCCAGAGCTGTCCCATCTGCCCCCTACACCCCACCTTGCGTGCGGCATCCCCTTGGTGGCCAAGGCTCTGGCATGGCTATAGTGTGTGTGTCTCGGGGTGGGAGTCTCATTGGGGGTAGAGGCGATCCTGGGGTACCTCCCTACCTCCTCTTCCTAACTGGGATAAATTCATTAGAGAGAAGCTGTTTTCACTAAACTTATCAGAAGAGAGAGAAACAAACGGCTCTCAGATGAGACAGGAACAAACGCTTAAGCAGAAGCTCAGCGGAATTAAGCTGGCTCTTTGATAATACAATGTCATCTGCAAGTCTCTTTGTTTTCAGTTTGTCCTCAAAAGTTTGTGGCTCCCTGGTCTGTGTGTATGGATGTGATGCCAAAGAGCCAGCCATCAAGTATAGGGGGCGATCTCCATTTGCTGTGCCCATGAGCAGTTTCCCCAGAGAAGTCCTGCCCAGAGCGAATGTACAAGCGTCAACAGATGGAAGATAGAACTCCTGGGTGAACTTGCCCTACAACACTCTGTTTCCTGTGGGTTTCAAATGCAGATGCCTTCCGTCATCAAAAAGCCAGAACACAATATTATCGGGTTCCTGGCGTTGCAATCTGATGTCCCAGATCCGAGGCGTGTGTCGAGAGCACGCGCGCGCACACAGAGTGCCTCACCGTTTTGCAGCTGGTGCTCACGGAAGGATGTTGCAGGCCTGTGTTTGGAGACAGGTTTAGACTGATGTGGGACAACTGCCTTGAATGAATATTGCACGGCTGGCTTCCACAAAAGGTCTTTACCATTCAACCTCCCATCTCAGTTCTTCAGGGCATCGACAGAGCCCTCACGCTTAAGCCAGTCCCCTGTTGAGCTGTTGTAAAATAAGCAAACGAGTAAACTTTCTGAGTTTACTTCAGCAGTGAGGGCAGTGTCTGAATCCGGTGCAATGGGTTACTCTTCCCCAAAGCCACGGTGGACCAACTGGAGGTGCTAGATGAGAGGCAGTGGGTTTGAGAAGTTTAGCTCAGGGATGGTTTGCATTCCCATGATGTGTCTTGCTATTCCCTGTGAAAGCAGGAAAATCAGTGTGTCAGATAAAGTTATAATTAGCTTGAACCTCCCGCAATTCACGTTGAACTCTAACCCCAGCAGGGACCTTTTGGAAGGGCTGAAAAGGTTTAGACTCTGGGGGTTGGGGCCATTGTTTCTCCTGTTGGCTGTTGTCTCCTAGGTTTGGACGCAAGTCCCAAAATAGCGTGAGTGTCTCCTTGTGGGATATTTCAGCCCAGTTCTGCAGACCCCATCCATCCACTCCTCACACTCACTGGTTCCACCCTGAAATGTCCCAGCAAACAGGGGAATGGCCAGACTTGCATCCTCCAACCTGCTTGCACAGGCTCTTGAGCACTCTGGCCTGTGACTAGCTCCCTACATACCAGGCTAGGTGGGGAACGCAGCTTTGTCCTGCTCAGTTCTCCAGTCTCCTGATGGAGGGGCAGATGATTGGTGCAGCTTTGCATCCTCCCCAACTTGAAAGGTTCCTGGCAGCATCTTCTGTTCTTGTTTTTAGCACTCGTCCTCCTCGGAGGTTCATAGTTAATGAAATTATTCAGCTCTTTGATGCAATTTTCCCTTCCATCTTCAAAGTCTCTGAAGTGGATGAGCAGAGGCTGGGAGACAGGCTGGGGGTGGGGGTGTTTATGTGCATTTCCATTTAAGCAGCTTCTCCTCCTTTATCTCCCCATATCGGAAGAGTTGCGCACTCTTGTCTCTCTCCCTTGTCTGTCACAGCCTCTCGCGTTGAACGTGCAGAACTCTAGGCGTTTTCTTTAATTTCTCGCAGCCGCTTGTTATTTCCTGGAGATTATTTAGAGCACAGGCAGCTGAATGCACAGAGGAGGCCATTTGCTCTGTTTACTTTTCGCATTCTTTCCCCTTGATTTCCCATTACAGAATCCAAGGCTTTGCCTGCACTCAGCGACTCCTTTGCTTTGGATCCAGCTTAGTTCTGAGAGACTGCGTAGGAGATGGGAGGCAATGGATGACTCGGGGGGGACTGGAAAGAGATACAGAGCCTTTTCCCTGCTGGCGTCAGGTCTGAATTCCGTCCACGTGGGTTGTTGGGCTAGACGGTTGTTGCTGTCTGGATGGCAGCGCTCTCCCCTGGGACACTTATGGCCAAGTTTTCAAGAACCCGCTGAGCACACTTGGAATTCTAGCCCAGTGCGTATTCAAATCAGATCCAGGGAGGAATCAAATAGAGTCAAGCGCTGACTTGTTTGTGCCGGTGGGCGCTCCTCTCAGCGCCCACCCCCCCACCCCTGTGAGAGCAGCTGGTGAGGCATCAGGAGGAAGAGTCGAGCGGGGACGGGGTTTTGGGGTGGAGCACAGGTGCAGTCTTGGGGGGAAGAGGCTGAGTGGGAGCGGAGTCTTGGGGTGCAGTGCAGGCAGGGTCTTGGGGGAAGAGGCTGAGTGGGGGCAGGGCGTTGGGGGAAGAGGCTGAGTGGGACGGGGCCTCGGGGTGGAGCACAGGTGGGGCCTCGGGGGAAGAGGCTGAGTGGGGGCGGGGCCTCGGGGTGGAGTGGGGGCGGGGCCTTGGGGGAAGAGGCTGAGTGGCCTTGGGGTGGAGTATGGGAGGGGCCACGGTCTGGATGTTGGGGCCCACAAAAGATTAATCTGGCCCTGTGGGTTCTGAGCTCCCCCTTCTTTTTTCGGTGGGTGCTTGAGACCCGGAGCAACCACGGAGTCGGCGCCTGTGGTCGAGGGGGCCCGTGAAGCTTAAATAAAATAAAGAACTTTTCTCTTTTTAAATAAGAGACATTCCCCCTCCCCAGTGCTGGCGGTTTGGAAACGCTGTCAGAGATAGGGCCAGAAGTTTCCAGCGTGTTCTTGGCACCCAGAATCAGGGCCTGGTTTTCAAAAGAGCTCGGCATGTTGGCAGCTGAGCTCTTTTGCAAAGCTGTCCACCGCGTCACCGCCAGGTGCCGAGGACTGTTGAAAATCCAGCCATGTTTTTGGTGTTTAAATGGAGCTGAGTTCTCATCAATATCTGGCCCTGTTTGTGGGTGTGAGTGCTTGGAAATCAGGCCCTGAGCTTTTTTGAAAATCTGGATGCTGGTATCTAATGCTGGTTATAAGCATTAGTCTGCAGAAGGGCTAGACTTTTGATATTTATAACACCTATACAGCCAGATCCCTGGTGTGGCCCAGCTGAACGCAGTGTAGGAGACAGAGTGGTTGGGAGGCTGTCAGATACCTTCCCACTTCCCCTGATCCTGAAGTGGGCCAGGGACCCAGAGACATGCAAAGCAGATGGAGCCAGGGGCCAAATCCGGCCCCTTGTGCCTTATGCTGGTAGCATCCTTGGTGATGTCAAGATAGGACAAGACTTCAAGTGGGGGTGAAGAAATGGGCGAACAAAGTGAGATTTTGTACTGAGGGAACAATTCATGCTGGCCCCTTCTGGCCTTAAAGTCTCTGAGTCTATTCCATGCTGAGAAATCATCCAGGAACCGGATTAGCTTGATCGCTGCCCTGTCACTTTAAAGCTATAGCAAGTTCTGGGAATTCAGCCCACGCCCAGGAGGAAGAGTCACTAGCAGGTGCAGATTTACAAACACAGGGAGGATGCAGCCAGCTTATTACAACGAATGGTGCAGAGCAGCACACCGGAGCAGACAGCGCATTAGCCCCCATCACAGCTCTGAAGTGGCGCAGAAGCATCCAAAAAGCATTAGTATCCTTACAGGTGCCCAAGAGCCAACCAGCGATGATACAAATTGGTTTAATGGAAGAGTAGGGAAGAGGTAAAAGCTAGGAAATCAACTTCCACGGCAATAATACAACTGACCTGGTCGTGCCGCAGACCGGCTGTTGTAACAAATTACGGCAGCCTTTGCTCACAGAGCGTCTCAGGAAATTGGGGAGGCTAGTAATTAGAATTCAGGGAGATCAGAAAAAAACAGAGGACCCTATATGTAATGGGTTGGTAGGACTGTGTGGCCCAGAAATGCTGCGGGATTGGATTTTGGACTGAGTGGGGGCATTCAGAGCAGCAGATTTAAAATCCCCATCTATCTATCCATCCCCATACACCCCCTCTTACTATCTATCTAGTCTGTCTATCTCAGTGGCTTTCAACCTTCCCAGACTACTGTACCCCTAGCAGGAGTCTGATATACCTTGCGTACCCCCATGTTTCACCGCACTTAAAAACTACCTGCTTATGAAATCAGACATCAAAATACAAAAGTGTCTTGGCACACTATTATTGAAAAATTGGTTACTTACTCATTTTTACCATACAATTATAAAATAAATCAATTGGAATATAAAGATTGTATTTACATTTCAGTGTACAGTATATAGAGCAGTATAAACAAGTCACTGTCTGTATGAAATTTTAGTTTGCACTGACATCGCTTGTGCTTTTTATGTAGCCTGTTGTAAAACTAGGCAAATATCTAGATGAGTTGATGTACCTTCTGGAAAACCTCTGCGTACCCCCAGGGGACCGTGTACCCCTGGCTGAGAACCACTGATCTATCTATCTGCCTATCGCCATGGTACCTGAGTGTGGGACAGAGAAGATCAAGGAAGGGAAATGAGAAATGCAAGGGAGCTAGTGCATGCTGGAGGAAATGAGGCTGGAGGTTGGAAGGGTTGCTTTTGTTCCTCATTATACCTCTTCATTTTAATTTTCCTTTCCTCCTTGGCTATTATTTCTCAGGAACATGATACATGTTTCTCCCTGCTAATTCAGCATGCTACATATAGACTTGGGGAACAGTTAATTTATAGAAAGACTTTCCTTGTATCACCCTTGACCAACAACTTTTCTATTGGCATTTACTGCCTTAATTAGATTGTATAACTCTTTATACTCTATTATTCTCTGCTTTTTCATGGCCCCACAATTAAAATGTTTTACACCAATGTACTCGGGAGCGGCTGCGTTGAATTGTACTATCCAAATGCTTTTGAAGAATGGGAGGAAATCTGTTTAGGGTTCAGTCATTGGGGAAAAAAGTAGTAAAATACAAGTATGACAGGGTCATTCCATTCAAAAATCCACTCATTTCAACATGGTTTTATCTGGAATGTCACAGTAGGTGAGGGCAAAGGATTTAAAGGCATTGACATAAACATTTGTATTTAGAGAGGTTGTGTATTGAGTCCCAGCCCCTGAACCCCAATCCCTGCACTCAGCCCCTTTCTAAGGAACCTGATCCTTTGATGAGTTGCCACAAGTTTGTGCCTGTATAAACTGGCAGATCCAGCCTTTGGAGTGTTCTCCCCAGGTAGAGGAATCCTTGGATAGTTCAGCCACTGTAAAGGCTCTGTCTCCACTCCACTCATGACCTCCATTGCATGGCCTGGGGAAAAGAGGTGTAGCTGAGGTTCCTTTATGTTCTAGCAATCCTGATCTTGAAGGATGGCTTCTCGAGGCTCTTGGCAGCTGGTGTAATTCAGGGCAGCCTTTGGGTTGCTTTCAGTTGTGCCTGGAGACTGGTCCAGTGCACATCAGCCCCAGCAGTGGGGAAATGCAAGAGGTGGATTAAAGCCATCTTTACATACCTGCACCACACCCGAGCTGTGCTGAGCAACTTCAGGTACAGCACAGACTTCTCTCTCTCACCCACCCCATACACGCGACCAATCGATCGATCTGTCTATCCTATCTGTCTACTCATGCTGGTCACCATTGTAGCTGTAAAATTCTAGAGTTGCTCTTATTCTTTTCCAGCACTCATTGAAATATTTTTAACCTACGTCAGACTCGGGAGAGGGTCAGATCACCAAGACTTTGCAGCCTCAACCTATCTCCCGCTCCATGCAAACCTACAGGCTATTGCAGCGAATCCATTCAAATCCTCCAGTTACTCAATAAAAATCCCCCAAATGAAGAGAAGTTAAAGGCTCCCCACTGCGTGGCACCTTGTGGAGTCCTTCACACCACCGCAACAAAGGTGTAAAATGCTTACACAGCAGACAGCCGCTCTACACAGATGTAGGTGACTGCACAAGGCGCAGGGCAGGGGAAAATCATGCTGTCAGTATACCATCCAGCAAACGGGAATTAGCAAAATGACATTTTTACATTAGTGAGAGAGACCCTGTTGCATGTGCTGTGAGAGTGGCCAAGCACTGCTATTTAACCTTCAGTTTGTCCGAGATAAGATTTCTCTGTTACACACAGAGAATTGCTCTGCCTCCAATACTGGCAAGTGGAGTGGAGCTCATCACCATGCGTGGACTGCCTCACTGCTGCATTGGCTTGGAAAGGCTGGATTTCGCTCCACCTAGTGTGAGGAATGCAGAGGAAAGAGACATGGGCAAGGAACTTTGTGTGTGTGTGTTTGTGAACTTTGTGTGCATGTGTGTGAAAGACAGCGAGAGGATCCGAGTAAGTCACCATGCTGGTGAGGGTGCTGCATGGAGTGGAACTCTTAACACAGCAGGGAGGTGGGAGAGGCAGTTAGGGGAATCTAGTCTGCAGTGGAGAAGCGCGTCCAGGTCTGGAGATGGGGATCTGAGGAAGGTGACCCGGCTGGTGGCCCGGCATGGTGCAGTCAAGTGGGGGCTTGTGTGTTTCTGGCTGAGCTGCGTGGGCCCACATAGAATCATAGAATATCAGGGTTGGAAGGGACCCCAGAAGGTCATCTAGTCCAACCCCCTGCTCAAAGCAGGACCAAGTCCCAGTTAAATCATCCTAGCCAGGGCTTTGTCAAGCCTGACCTTAAAAACCTCTAAGGAAGGAGATTCTACCACCTCCCTAGGTAACGCATTCCAGTGTTTCACCACCCTCTTAGTGAAAAAGTTTTTCCTAATATCCAATCTAAACCTCCCCCATTGCAACTTGAGACCATTACTCCTCGTTCTGTCATCTGCTACCATTGAGAACAGTCTAGAGCCATCCTCTTTGAAACCCCCTTTCAGGTAGTTGAAAGCAGCTATCAAATCCCCCCTCATTCTTCTCTTCTGCAGACTAAACAATCCCAGCTCCCTCAGCCTCTCCTCGTAAGTCATGTGCTCTAGACCCCTAATCATTTTTGTTGCCCTTCGCTGTACTCTTTCCAATTTATCCACATCCTTCTTGTAGTGTGGGGCCCAAAACTGGACACAGTACTCCAGATGAGGCCTCACCAGTGTCGAATAGAGGGGAACGATCACGTCCCTCGATCTGCTCGCTATGCCCCTACTTATACATCCCAAAATGCCATTGGCCTTCTTGGCAACAAGGGCACACTGCTGACTCATATCCAGCTTCTCGTCAACTGTCACCCCTAGGTCCTTTTCCGCAGAACTGCTGCCGAGCCATTCGGTCCCTAGTCTGTAGCGGTGCATTGGATTCTTCCATCCTAAGTGCAGGACCCTGCACTTATCCTTATTGAACCTCATTAGATTTCTTTTGGCCCAATCTTCCAATTTGTCTAGGTCCTTCTGTATCCTATCCCTCCCCTCCAGCGTATCTACCACTCCTCCCAGTTTAGTATCATCCGCAAATTTGCTGAGAGTGCAATCCACACCATCCTCCAGATCATTTATGAAGATATTGAACAAAACGGGCCCCAGGACCGACCCCTGGGGCACTCCACTTGACACCGGCTGCCAACTAGACATGGAGCCATTGATCACTACCCGTTGAGCCTGACAATCTAGCCAGCTTTCTACCCACCTTATAGTGCATGTGCTGCTGTGCTGGATTGTAAGGTCATAAGCTTTTTCCAGATACATACATCTGCTGTTGTAACAAAGAAATTGCAGAAAATTACTGGTAAAGGCCATTGATTTTGGCATAACCGCTCTCTCTTTTTCACGTCATCTCGGTGCAAAAGCCTTTCTCTGAAGTGGTTCCTCCCCCCCCCCCCGTTTTCCCAAATCTGTCTCAAGTATTCTGCCTTTTGTGCTTAATGGCATCAATAATAGGTCAAAAATAAACAGCCCAATTCTCCAGGCTGCAGTCCTGAGTCGATGCCCGGGGCTGCAGCTTGCTCTCCAGTACGATCTGTACGATCTTTAACTGTACGATCCCACTCCATCCCATATGTCTGTGCAAATATCGATCCCTGGGTCTTTGCCAAAAACTGGCAAAGACATTCACGGAGGAGGATCAACCAGTCCGGGACACATCACAAATGGTTTGTGATGGGTCGATTGGCATAACCTCCCCTAAAATTAGCAATAACATGCTCATCTGAACCTGCTGAAGTGTTACTGTTGATATGTGTTCTGCAATGGAATTTAAGAGGCCACAACTGAGAGTAGGTCCCACTATGGTGCATGGATGTGAAGCAAGACCCAGTGCCTGCTCTGAAGAGTTTACAATCGGAAAAGACAGGGCAGATTGTTATCCTCATTTTGGAGATGGGAAACTGAGGCACAGAGAGATGCTGTCGCTTGTGGAAGGTCACACAGGAATTCTTCCATCATCCTAGGTCTGTTTACACTGGGGATTAGGTTGGTATAACAATGTAAATTCCCAGTGTAGACCAGCCTTCATTGTTCCTCGTTTGTACGGATAATAATCTTGCTTTTCTCCCATCATTTGTCTGTCTTGCCTATTTAGATTGTAAGTTTTGCAGGTCTCTTATGTGTCCATACAGCGCTTGGCACAGTGGGTCCCTGATCTCTGCTGAGGCCTCTCACTGTATGTGTAATAGAAATAGGAAATAAAAAGCCATAGAAATGTTTTAATCCCCAAAGAGAGCAGACGTGACACTGACTGAACACAGAGCACATCTGCTGAGTGGGAAGGTGCAAATCTTTGCAGTGTCATCTCTCAGAGCAGAACCACGCTATTAAAAAGAGTTTGAATTCTGTTCCAAAGGAGGGCTGAGCTTCCATGTAGTCCTTTTTTAATAGTATGGCCAGGCCTGTCCATCTTTAGATTCATAAATATTTATGCAGCACTGAGGATTCACGATGGAAATAAATAGTGGTATTTTCCTCACTTAGGTCAGAAATGTTTCTGAAGTGGAGTTAAAGGGGTGATTTATACCCCAGGATGGGCTGTAATTGGATTTGTAATAAACAGGTGTTTACATCCTTATCACCTCAGTAATGATGTCATAACAAGAAATGGGGAAGCTGAAAAATACATAACCGCAGGAATAATGTAGCTCCAACTGAATATTCTAAGGCTGTAATTCCATCAAAGGGTCTAGGCAGAATCATAAACCTCCAGCGTGAAGCTCAGATCGCCAGAACCTTAGGACAGAATTACACTTTTAATTTATATGCTGTTTGGAACTTGAATTACTAAGGTGTAGCACTAAGTACTTAACGACCTTCTCTCCCTCTCCGTTCTCTTCAGCATGTCTGTCTCCGTCCTTCATCTTCCTCACCTCTCCTGTCCCCTCTTCCCATTTTTCTGTTCTTTGGCTGCTATTTCTAGACATTGGTATTTGAATGATAAACTTGTTCCCGTGCCCTACTGCGGAGTCATCAATACTCCTGTGTTGGTGACATTGCAGTTGGCTGCTTGCCACAGGAATGAATGTGATGTCAAGAACCCAAATCTTATGACTTCACCATGCGATCTAATCAAATCTATCTAGTCTCTCCTTTTTGGACAAGTCCATTATTCCAGTGAAATGTGGCTGTTGACAGTGATCATGATCCCCACTGGCAAGAAGAGGCAGGCTGGGAAGGGACAGAGCCCTGGTTTAAACACAGGTAGCTTTGATAGTAACAGTGTGGCAAGAAAAGCTATGGAGCAGAGATAGTAAATGTATATGTTTGAAACCTCTCCCAGGTAGGGGAGAAAGAAACCGCATCTCCAGCAGTGAGAAGCAAACCACTTTCAGCCCCATATTATAGTAAGTGTACTGTAATTACAGAGTAATTAGCACCCATTAATATAACCAGAAGGCTAACCATATGACGGAATTATTTATATTTAGCCCTTTGGTGGTGTTCTTAACACATATCCTATTAGAATCCAGGTATGTAACTACAGTGTATTTGCACTGTGATTATTCTTGCTTTTGTAGTCAACTTTCCAATTATACTAAGCAGTGGCAATTACACTGTAGTAACATTTGATAAGTACATTGTAATTACAAGGTAATTACACGTTGTATACAGACTTTAGGGTTGCCAACTTTCTGACCAAACAAAACCGAACCCTCTTGCCCCGCTCCTTCTCCGAAGCCCTGCCCTGCTCTGCTCACTCCATACCCCCTCTCTCCGTCGCGCGCTCTCCCGCACCCTCACTCACTCGCTAATTTTTACCGGGCTGGCGAGGACTGGGGAGAGGGTCCCTTTTTGAATGGATGTTTGGTTGAAAACTGGACACCTGGCAACCCTAATTAAAGTGCCCTTATGACATGTGGTCCAGTTTTCTGTTCTATGGCTGTTGCTAGCTTCTTCCTTGAACATTAATAAGCAATATCATATTTATTTCCTATCAATTTGTTTCGAATGCTCCCATCATGTAGAACTTCTTCCTCCCTAAGGATCCCAAGATCCTTTGAAAATGTTGCCCCTCCACTGAAAAGCAGTCATTTTGGGATGGAATCCAGCACCTGCTTAACAGCACACAATAATGCTACAAAACAATAGAAGTCAAGAAGTGAAGAGGAATACTGCATCCAGTTTAAAATGCAGAGTGTGGAATTTCAGGCCTGCAGGATGTAGCTAGCAAATGGAAAACCCCAAATAACCCTTCTCTTTTTGCAGAAAAAACTACGGGATCATTAATGACCAGAAAAAGTTAGCACCTTGATTTCACAAGTTGTGTAAAATGGCACCTTCCGGAGCACAGTGGCCTAATTCCATGATAGTGCATTGATTCCAGGCTGGCTCACAGGAAAGAGCATCACCTCCCAAGTCACTCACTCGACTTTCCAGTTTTCTGTACACGGCCTCCCAACCAAGTACCAACTTGCCTCAGCCCGTTTTGTGCCCCAGAGATCTGGTAAAATCACAGCCAAAAGACTGGATTCTACACTCACTGAAGTCAATAGCAAAACTCCCATTTCTGTGACTGGTGCAGCGTCAGGATCTAAGCTGGTATGTGGCCTCAGGCCATATGGGAAAATTATATACCTTTCTTGTATGGTTTGAAATGTAATCTTCCCAAACTGAGGAGATGTCTTTTGTAATCCCCCGAATCCAATGGGAGGCGGAGAGAATTCCCCCTGCCAAGGGGTTTCTCCAAGCCACCTGATGAGTATGGGCAGTGAGAGGGCAGAGGTGAGTGCTCGGGAGGGTTAGTGAGGGCTGTGATTATGGAAGTGTAGGAGAACTGCTTTCACTAATCTGATTAGAAGGGAAAGAAACAAACAGTCCCCTCGGACACAATGTTAATGCAGTAAATGGTTTAGCGGAGGCCTGGTGGAATTATCCCAGCCCTCAGATAATAATTACAAATCATTCCATTTGGATGGAACAATCATCCTCCATCCCTGAGGAGATGGGGATTCAGGAATTGCCTCACCAGAAACAGACCCAAGGTCCATGTAGTCTTCTATCCTGCCTCCATTTGCAACAGCTGCAGGATGCTTCAGAAAAGGGGCATGACACCTTCCCCAGGCACCTCATTGTGCAATGCCGATCCAGCGGGTGAAACTCCCTGTTCCCTGAGAAGGAGAGGCTGGTTAGGCCCCAGCTTGGGGTTTGGGAGACTTCTTGTGTGACCTGGTTAAGACATTGAATTTCTCTCTGCTTCAGTTCCTCCTCTGTGAAATGGGGATCACAGCACTTCTTTGCGTCACAGATGTGTTGTGATGATCAATACCTCAAAGACGGTGAGGTGCCCAGATACTACAGTTATGGGGCTAGATAAGTACCTGAGATCCCTACCAAGGAGCAGCCAACATGGTCAAAAAACAGGAGAGAAAGGATGGTGAAAATTTAGTCAAAATATTTTTTTCTGATTTTTTCATAACTCAGAACATTTTAACCAGCTCTGCTTACCAGCACTCAAGTGTCACCCCATGATTCCGGAGGGCACTGAAAGGGTGCTGCTATTGTCTTCTCCAAGCTTCTTGTGACTTCTAACATAGTCCCCTTTCTCTGAACTTGATGTTCTTCACCAGGAGCAGGAGATGCTCCACCATCTTCAGAATGTCCCACTGAATTCTGGCAGGGTTTTTCTCCATCAACGCAAGCTTTCCATGACCCTGCGAGGAGGTGCCCTTTTTGGAGCATTTTACTGCCTTCTGGGAAAGAAGGCTCAGATTTTCCATTGCATTTTGGGATGGACCCATAGTGAACTTTTCATTCCCATGGGAACTAAAACTTCTGCAAGACTAATTTGTCATTTCCCACAACTTGGACATTGTCTGTTGCTTGGGAACTCACGCCTGGAGCTGGTCTGAAAATGACAATATTTTGTGAGAAATATTTAAAAAAAATTTTTTTTCAGTATTTCAGTGAAAAATCCAAACCAAAAACTAATTTTGGGTTTTTGAAAACTCTTTTTGGTTTAACAAATCAGGGTTTAAAAACTAAAAAGAGAGAAAAAAAATGTTAAAGAAAACTGAATGGAAAAATGAAAATTTCAATCAAAAAGTAATTTTTTTAAATCAAAACATGTTTCTGATATTTCAATGAAAATTTCAACCAAAATGAATTTTTCCATGATTTCCCCCAAAATTATGAGATTTATTGATTTGACAAATCATGAAACTTTCAGAATTCATCATCTGGGAGATCCTTTTTATTCACCTGCTGGTTTTAGAGTCAGTAGGGATCATGTTTTCAAGTTTTCCTCTGCAGCCACAAAACCTGTTTTTTCCTTCAAACAGACGTTGAAAGTCTCACATAATCACATGCCTCCAGGAGCTGGGACTTTAAGAAAAACTCTCCAAATCATGAGAATTGGCAACATGGTATATTAAAGTGACTAACTAGCAACTTGGAGGGCTACCTTTCCTGTGAAAAATTTCAATTTTAGTTAAAACAAAAAGCCATTATTCATGAGAAAAAATGTGATGAAGGAAAAAAATCTTGACCCATTCTATTCATGCCCCATATCTGCTGAACAATAATTAACTGTTTTAAAGACACATTCTACTCAGCAGTCAAGTCCTGGGCCCTCTGCCAGCTCTGGGCGGCCTGCGGTATCTCAAAGCATGCAAACCTTATTGATGTTGCTGGAGTTGAGAACCCCAAACTCATCCTGTACATGGACACTCAGATGATTCAGCACACCTATTGCTTGATTCTAAATATTGCCCAGCCCAGCACAAGTGAAACCATTCCATGTTTAGTTGCAGGCTCTGCATGTCACTTTGGCACGGTTGGGCATTTCTCGCCCACCCGCCCGTTGACTTTGAGTCTTGGGTGGAGTGGGTTTTATGGGATAATTGGGTAAAGCAGCTCTGCCCTGAAAACGTAGCACCCCTAGAGACTCGTGCCAGAAAGTAAATCATGCCTACTTGACTTTCATACTCTGCTCTCTCAGCCCCCCGGGGACGGCGTGCTCCGCTCTGCCAGCACATCTCCAGGTTACAGCCAGAGCAACCTGCTATTTATGCCATCACGTCTTGCCGAGTGCTGACAAAAAGGACAAATTTCCCCATCTGTGAGATGACAGTGATTCCGCCGGCAGCACGGGTGATTTAGTGGCATTGTAAAAGTGGTTAGCTGGTTATAAGGCGGCAGTGTGTTACTGGAAACAGTGTCGGTAGTCAAAGAGCAGTGGCTGGGACAGAGAGGGGGAGAGAGAGGGGTGGGGCAGGGGCAGCAGGCAGAGAAAGAGAGAGAGAGGATGAGAGGGGCTGAGTGGGGCAGAGAGAAAGGGGGAGAGCTGGAGGTCCTTTGAGAGAGATGGGGGAATGCAGGGGACGGGAGAATGAATGAATGGGGGAGAGAATGTGAGACAAAGAAGAGAAGAGAGGGCCAGTGAGGGCGGAGAAGGGAAAGGAGAGGAGGAGGAGGAGGAGAGGGCCAGTGAGGGCGGAGAAGGGAAAGGAGAGGAGGAGGAGGAGGAGAGGGCCAGTGAGGGCGGAGAAGGGAAAGGAGAGGAGGAGGAGGAGGAGAGGGCCAGTGAGGGCGGAGAAGGGAAAGGAGAGGAGGAGGAGGAGGAGAGGGCCCATGAGGGTGGAGAAGGGAAAGGAGAGGAGGAGGAGGAGGAGAGGGCCAGTGAGGGCGGAGAAGGGAAAGGAGAGGAGGAGGAGGAGGAGAGGGCCAGTGAGGGCGGAGAAGGGAAAGGAGAGGAGGAGGAGGAGGAGAGGGCCAGTGAGGGCGGAGAAGGGAAAGGAGAGGAGGAGGAGGAGGAGAGGGCCAGTGAGGGCGGAGAAGGGAAAGGAGAGGAGGAGGAGGAGAGGAGAGGAGAGGAGAGGAGAGGGCCCGTGAGGGTGGAGAAGGGAAAGGGGAGGAGGAGAGGGCCCGTGAGGGTGGAGAAGGGAAAGGGGAGGAGGAGAGGGCCCGTGAGGGTGGAGAAGGGAAAGGGGAGGAGGAGAGGGCCCGTGAGGGTGGAGAAGGGAAAGGGGAGGAGAAGGAGAAGGAGAGGGCCCGTGAAGGAGGAGAAGGAGAAGGAGAGGGCCCGTGAAGGTGGAGAAGGGAAAGGGAAGGAGAAGGAGAAGGAGAGGGCCCGTGAGGGTGGAGAAGGGAAAGGGGAGGAGAAGGAGAAGGAGAGGGCCCGTGAGGGTGGAGAAAGGAAAGGGGAGGAGAAGGAGAAGGAGAGGGCCCGTGAGGGTGGAGAAAGGAAAGGGGAGGAGAAGGAGAGGGCCCGTGAGGGTGGAGAAAGGAAAGGGGAGGAGGAGGAGGAGGAGGAGAGGGCCCATGAGGGTGGAGAAGGGAAAGGAGAGGAGGAGGAGGAGAGGGCCCGTGAGGGTGGAGAAGGGAAAGGAGAGGAGGAGGCCTGTGAGGGTGGAGAAGGGGGAGGAGAGGAGGAGGAGGAAGAGGAGGAGGAGAGGGCCCGTGAGGGTGGAGAAGGGAAAGGAGAGGAGGAGGAGGAGGAGGAGAGAGTCCGTGAGGGTGGAGAAGGGAAAGGAGAGGAAGAGGTGGAGAGAGGGACTGTGAGGACTCATGTCATCTGTGGATCAGGCACAAAGGGGGACCCATCACACACATTCACCATCAGCAAAGCTTCTAAACTTTGCTGTAATGCTCCATATTCAGTATTGCGACCCCCAAGTCATGAGATTTTAAGCATTAATAAAGTTTGGATTATTTTTCTTTGCCATCCGGTGTTGGAGTCTTGTAGGGCTGCATTTTCAAGCATTTTTCTGCAACCACGAGGCCTGGAAACTTTCTTTTCTTTTCAAATGAAAGCTGAGATGCTCTCCTGATCACCTGCCTCCAGGAGCTGGGGCTTTAAGAAAAACACCCAAAACTGTGAAGGCTGTTAACATGCATGTTAAAGGGAATAACTGGTGTGTGAAGAGCTAGAAGTAAGACTCCAACCCAGATGTCCTGTCTTAGCAGCCATGTGCGTAATACCTGGGCAGGTGTGAGGAGAAGTTGATGGACATACTATAGCCGTTCTGAGGTCTCTGGGAGAGGGAGGAAAGAAAACCCTTTAACTGCATCCTGCTATCCAGCGGTCAAAACCTCCCCGTCTGCACCTCCCTAGCACCCCATCCTCTCGGCCACTAACACCACCAACCCTTCCCCCCACTGTCCTTTCCAAACGCGTGCACATGCCCCACAACAGCCATCCCGGTATCTCACCACAGAAGGGGCGTGTATTGGTACCATGGTGAGGGCTGCCTGGCAATTTTCTGATGGAAATGGTTTTCGGTCAGAAATGCTGATTCTGTGGGATTGAACCATGTCGTGGAGACATGTTAGTTCCATTGAACCTTTTGGTGGAAATCAGGCAGGTTTCGGATAGTATTCTGTCTGTATTCCTGCTATCTCTCCTGCCCACCTGCCTCCCCAACTCCTTGGCAACCAGCCTTACGGGCTACTCCTGACTCAGTGGGTCCCAGGGGTCCCCAGCTGGCTGGCTCCCAGGCTCACTCAGCTGGCTTGCTCCCCAGCTAGTAACCCCTGGCTCCTAACTTTTGCTTTTCATCAGTAGCCCTCAAAGGGGGTCAGGATCTTTGTTCCCATTTTACATCTGGGGAAGCTGAGGCACAGGAAGGTGAAGTAACTTGCCCAAGGTCACCCAGTAGGACCAGTGGCAGAGCTAGGAATAGAATGCAGGTCCCCTGAGTCCACGTTCAGTGCTGTATCCACTAGGCCATACTGTCTCCCATGCTCCATGGGTTTCTCAGGGAGCCAGGCTGCTGGATTGCTGGCTAGTCAGTTCCCTGGGTTTCCCTGGGCTACCCAGCAGTTCACCTGGCCAGTTCCCTGGGCTCCCTGGACAGCCAGCTCCCATGCTGCCTGGAAAACTGGCCAGCCATAGCACTCAGCGAGCTGGGAGACCTGCCCATGTACCATTTTCCTGAAATGGAACAGTTCTGGAAATCCCTTCACGTGAAAAATTTCACATTTGTGACTTTTCGTTCGGGTTTGGAATGAAAAAAAAAAAGTAATCAACAACATGATTTTTTTTTTTTTTTCAAGGAAGGGGATGTCCATTTTCCAGCCACGTCCCCTCCTCTGCTGGCTGCTCCGCAGAGACGATGATAACCTACCACCTGGTAGCAGGTGATGGCGTTGCTTCTTTCGGTATCGTGCTCTCAGCCTATGTTCAGTGCGAAGGTCCTGGGTTCAAACACTGCTGCTGGGTGCACAGGCGCTGACTTTTATTTTTCCTGGTAGGTGCTCTAACCCCCTTCCCCACAGAGGCCCCCCTCCCACCCCTGCCCCCACACCACCTCTTCCTGCCCCCGAGCCCTCCTGCCAGCCGCCGAACAGCTGTGGCTAGTGGGGGCTGAGCATCGAGCATTTTTTTTCCTGTGGGTGCCTGAGCCCTGGAGCACCCACAGTGTTGGCACCTATGAGTGGGTGTTTCAACCCAGCTTGGTGAGTGAACCTCTCCCCCACCCCAATAGGATGTGAGTATCTTTCAACTGAATCATAGAAGATTAAGGTTGGAAGAGACCTCAGGAGGTCATCTAGTCCAGTGCTATTCAAAGTGGTGGTCCGCAGACCGCTGCCAGTCCGCAGCGCACATTGGGGGAAAAAATTGCCGGGCCCCCATATCAGATAGCTTGAGAAGCACTGTCTAGTCCAACCCCCCTGCTCAAAGCAGGACCAATCCCCAACTGAATCAACTGCACTGAGGGAGCTTTAGATCAAGTTGTAGCAGCTCTGGCTTTCAGCTGCGTAGGTCCCCTTCCATTCCTTCCGTGTTGGCCACGATGGTGGTCATCATGCGCTGAGTGGGGGTTATTAGGTAGCGGCACAGCTGGTGGATGGGGGGCAGAGGAAGATGAATTCCGAAAACCCAGAAGAGGGCCAGAGAGATTCTCCTGCTTGTCCGAAGGCAAGCTGTGAATGGCGAGGTTTCCCCTGAACACATGTGCTCTGGCTTCCTGTGACAAGCGCCTCTGCTGTGCCAAAGAATAGAGCCAATCACCTGGCTTTGTTAGGGAAATTGGTTAACGATCTCTTCAGCAGATGGCAGCTCCTCACTCCAGGGATGTTATCCAACTGTCTCAATTGCTTGGAATCTCACACACCGTGCTCTCCTTTCGGTGGCATTCACAGCTCTTGTGTGACAGTATGCATTCAAAGCCAGGCCGCGCTGAAGAAGGGGCCCTTTTGTGGCGCGGGCAGAGAATGTAGGTCAATGGGATAAACTGCTCATTCAAGGTGAGCGCTAGTGAGGGGAGAGCAAGGCAGGTGCCCCTGTTCACAAGTGGCTGCATCATGAACATCGGCGTGCTCGGAATGCACCTTTCATGGGCTTTGAATAGAGCATCATAAACATGACGCTGGGGTCAGTGACTGTGCTTTCACCAGAGCCCGGCTAACGACTCCACTCTGCTTCTTTTGGTCTCCTACGGGAATTCATTTATACTGAGCTTCAAGGCTGCCGCGTGTGGGCAGAGCAGAGGTGGTCTTGGCTTTGGTCTTTTTGTTCCCAGCATAATGGGGTCCTGGCCTGCCACCTGGGCTCCTGAGTGCTATGAGAATACAAATGATTAATAATAATAGTATGATTCCCCGCCCCTTCAACGGAGAGTGGGCCCTGAGCTGCTGGAGAGATGGGAGCAGGCAGGACAGGTGCTAGTGTCTATTCTGCCCGGCTGCAGTGAAGGGAGGCGTTCATGGGTGGTGGGTATCATAGGCCGGGGGAGGCTGTGCCTCCCCAAACAGCCTGGCATGGCCCCACACATGCTATACCCCCAGGTCCCTTCCTACAGTTCTTTCGTCCTTCGGGGGTGGGGTAGCAGGAGCCGCAGGGGGGGTGGGTGTGGGTGTGTGTGTGTGTGCGCGTGCGCGCTCTGGGATGGGTTCCTGCAGGGAAGAGAGGCAGAGGGGCCACGGTCCGGATGTCGGGGTCCACAAAAGATTAATCCGGGGGGGGCAAAGGGTGGGGCCTCGGGCAGAAAGGGCCGGGCTGGGCGCTAGCCTCCCTCAACAGCCAGTTCACCGGCTGCCCATGGTGGGGTTCCTAGGGCTTGCTGCTGCTGCTTCATTCTGCTCCTGCTGTAACAGTTCATACTGCGCCCAACCCCCACCCACCACTAGCCAAAGGTTCAAGGCACTCCCAGAATTATGCAAAGGGGCCTTAAAATAAAAGATGATCCAGCCCTCTCCCTTGAATGGATCTAGGTCAATCCTCTGGCACGCCTGTTCTTTCCCAGGAGGACTGTTTTGAGATGATACCATCATGCTTTAAACTCCATCGGGAACTGCATCCGATTGCTTCGTGGTTTTGTTTTGCACTCATATAGGGTTACCATACTTCCGATTCCCCCCAAAAAAGGATAGTGCGTGGGGAGAGGGAGGGGCAGGGAGCTTAGGGAGGGTATGGTTGGAGGAGGGGTTTACCTGCAGCCATGGTATTCACTGGAGGTGGGGGGGGCAGTGTCACTCCCTGTCACTGTGGCAGGGCGGCTGGCGTCAATCAGCACCTACCTGCAGGACCCCCTCCCCAGGGCTGGGAGCCAGGGGCCTGGGTGGATGGGATCCGGCAGCTGTGGCTGCAGGGGATTGGCTCAATCAGCAGCAAATGCAGGGAAGGGACCAACCGGGAAGTGGAGCAATCGGGGCTCTTTCTGAGCTGCAGCATCGGCTCTGCAAAAATCCAGGATATTGCCTGTTCTTTGGAAAATCTGCCAGGACAGAGGCTCAAAAAAGAGGCACTGCCCGGGAAAACCGGGATGTATGGTAACCGTAACTCTTCATGGCTGGTAGTATCAGACTGGCCGAAGAGGTGATCGCCTTGGGCAGCGAAATGCGGGTGGCTTCAGGCTGGTCAGGAATGATATCTGCCAGTTTGCCTTGGGCCACAGAACCCCTGGAGCCTTTGACGTTTTAATTCATCAGCTGCTTTGGCAATTTTCCATCTGGGGAAGCTTTAGCTTTGCAGTCCTGCCTTTCTGTCTGGTTGGTTTTCTTGCACATTGATGTGTCAGTATTGGGACTGGCTCTGCAACTGCTGAGCCAGCAGGGTGAACTCAGGAGCTCTGGAGAAATCACTGGCCTGTATCTGGTCTCCGTTGCGCCTGTGTAAATCAGGAGACATTCCACTGAAGCTAAAGGAGTAAAAACGTGTGCAAGTCAGATCAGAATTGAGCTTGTTTGAGTTGGGCAATTTCACAAAGTTTTTTTCCACACGAGGCAGTCATTTGCTTTGCGCATCCGGCTTCACGAGGTTTCTCTTTTGCACAAGAGGCAGGTAGCCCCCCCGCCTCCAGTGAACACGGCAAGTTTACCCCTATCTTGAAAAAGAGCAGCAAAGGCCTCAGAATTTGGAAACTCACAGCAAAGCATCAGAACTTAAGGCCCCACATGTGATGCTGTATGGAAACTGGGGGACACTTTAGGATGTTATGAATACCAATATGGTAAAATGGCGGTGAGTTGTGCCAGATATGCCATGTGAGGTATCTGTGAAAATGTTATAATTTGCCGAGTATGCTAATCTTGTGTATGTGTTTTGTATCACCTTTGTATTGTAAGTTATATGTATGGTCTGTCTGTAGTTCCAAACCTGTGTTGTTGATCTGGGTGATGCCCCCAGACAGACTGGCATCAGTACTGCCTAGCCTGCTTGATGGCCTATCAAGGGACATCAGCTATACAACTGACCCACTGAGAGAAGGCAAGGGATACACCTTATGACTCAGCCAGGCAGGCAGGGGCTGCCTATGGACCGAACTCTGAGGCTTCTAGGCCATGTGCTGGGAAGCTTGTGCTTGGAACAAAGGCAATCAAGCTGCATGGCAAAAGACTATAAAAGGTAGCTGCATCTTCTCCATTTTGTCTTCTGTCCTGCTTCTTACCTCTGGAGAAACTTTGCTGCAAACTGAAGCACTGAACAAAGGACTGAATGACCCATCCAAGCTGTGGATGTGTTCCTGAGGGACTTTCAAGCCAGCACACTCACCAATGCTGGAAAGAATCTGATACGTGGACTTTGAATCTTTGTGTGCATGTGACGGCTTTACCATTTAACATCTCTCTTCTTGTTCTTTCTTTTTTCTTTATAATAAACCTTTAGTTTTAGACACTAACAGATTGGCTGGCAGCATATTTTGGGTAAGATCCAAACCTATACTGACCTGGTAATGTGGCTGACCCTTTGGGATCAGAAGAACATTTTATATAGGTGAGCAGAGTTTTTTAAAAAACTTCTCATTGTACTGGTCCTAGGTGCTGATTGGGAGCCAGAGAACTGGCATGCAATAAGGGGGCTGTGTGATTTCTTTTTTTGCTTCTTGATAACCAGTGTGGGGGATCAGAAGTGCAGTTTGTGATTGGTTGGGGAGCTTAACTTCAGTGTTACCCACCAGTCTTGGGAGTATAGTCTCTCTCTTTTGCAGCTGCTCTGACCTTGGCATTTCCAGTGAGGGCTGCCCTAAGCACACCTGGTCACAAAACACATGCCAGATTTTTCCTGTTCAAATGAGAAACTGTGAAATGTTGCAAAACTGTTCAGGTTTCACTGTGGAAGCACAAAGGAGACAAACTAGTCATAATGGCTCAAAGCTGTCAGGCTGTGGCAATCTGAATGCAGTAAGAAGAAAAGGAGTACTTGTGGCACCTTAGAGACTAACAAATTTATTTGAGCATAAGCTTTTGTGAGCTACAGCTCACTTCAACAATGAATGCAGTGCGATTTCAGAGTCTTGCTGAAACATACACACACAGTAACAGTCCTTAATCACCGGAGGGAGTGACTTTTAAAACAGCCTTAAAATTAATCCATTTATGAGAGCATCTCCTTCCAAATGAGTTAGTCTTGGCAGGTTTGATAGGATCCTGGTGGTTAGTGCATCATGCCCTTCCTGCTCCTGGCATGCCAGTCGTCAATCTTCCCCTCTTTCAAATCTCTATCTTTGCACTCTCATCTTTCAAGAGGCTGATCAGTATTAGTCCTCCAGGCAGACACTCAGATACCACGTTGAGGAGTGTGGTGTAAACACCTAGCTAGACACATATAGATGCCTTGTCTGTTCACACATATATATGTGTCTGTGCCTTGGAAATAGAGCAAGGAGGTGGGGTTTGGATCCAGATCTGGATTAGGGTATGGGACTGAGACCAAATCAGTGCCTGGATTTGTGTTCAGTTCCCTGCTCCTGTGTGACCTTGGGCAAGTCACTTCCCTTCCCTGGGTCTCAGTTTCCCCATTGGTACAATGGGGATGTTGGGAGGACAAATGCACTGAAGATGGTGAGGTGCTCAGATATTTTGGTGATGAGGGCTGTGTACATATTGTGACAAAGCTCTGTCCTTGTCTCCGTGGGTCCAGCGTTTCCTGGTGGATTTCGTTAGCCTCAGAGGCTCACTGTGACCCTCCACGTAACCCTTCTCTCTCTCTAGGGACAAGGGTCACAGTCTACTGAGCCATTTTCATCATAAGCCAGCGAGGGAGGTGAGGAGAAGCTATCCTCCCTTGCACAGTCTCTGTTGTCTCCCAGTCTCAGTGATTAATCGGGGGGGAGCCTGGGCCCACCCTCTATTCCTGGCTCCAGCCCAGGGACCCTAATAGTATCAGCTATGGTAGCTGACCTTTTAGAAACAAGACACGTACAATTCCCTGGGCTACTTCCCCACAGCAGCCCTCACTTCCTCAAGCTCCACTTCACCCTTACCTCAGGGCCTCCTTCCTTGTGCCTGATATGGTGTGTACTACTCAGCCTCTCCAACAGCGCGACTTCCTCCCACAGCGCCTGACATGCACCCCCACCTGACTAACTGGGAGGCTTTTAATTAGTTTCAGCCAACCCCTGATTGGCTTCAGGTGTCCCAATCAACCTAGCCTTCTCTCTGCCTTCTGGAAAGTTCTTAATTGGCCCCAGGTGTCTTAATTGACTGGAGCAGCTGCCATTAACTTATCCTGGTACCAGGGATTTGTTTAGCCTGGAGCTAATATATCTATCTCCCACTACTTTTCTATAGCTTATCTGGCCTTGTCCCATTACAGTACCTAACATATGGTTTGGATTTGATCCTCTATGTCAGTCCCCAAATGTAGTGAGAGTTCCATCATTGCGATCCAAGGTCTGGCAAGAATGGCTCGCTCAAAGCATGGCTGTATCTGTAACTTATTGTTCTGTTTTGGGGGTTTACCTGTAAAGCCTGTTGAGGGAGGGGGGCCAGCATGCACCTCCATGTGTGTACAGTGTGACAGATATTGCACTCTGAGGCAGTATCTTAGGGGACCAGAGTGTAGAAAGTTGCCCTCCCTTTAATATAACTGGGGGCCAGGGATTGTATGCAACTGCAGGGTGTGTGTGCTGGGCTGTACCAACCCCACATGGAACAACAAGGGGTTAGGGAGCTACTCTGGGCTCAGCCAGCCAGTTCCACCCCGCCACACCTGCAAGGCATATGCAGGCTGAAGGAGGAGCAGAGTTGCTCACTTGTGGGCAGACCAGGGAAGAGAACAGACCTTCAGCTCCTGAGGAAAGGGCTGTCTGAAGGTAGGAGCTTCCCTGATGACCACTCCCTGAGAGGAGGCAGGGCCGGATTCTGATACACCCTGAAAGGGCGTCATTCCCCTCTATTCCCTAGGAACTCCATTTATTCGCCTTAATTCCCCTTGCTTTTTGTCCACGGACTACTCTGCAAGGGGAGAGGCTTTAAAGTGACCTGGCCACAGGACCATGTCCCAGGAACAGGCAAGTCACCACACAGATGCAGCAGCTATCGGGGAGAGTGCTGCCATGCCACGCCTGGCCATGAGGAAGTGCCAACGGTGAATCAACCCCTTCACAGGGCAGAGTTACCACAGCTGCAGGGGTGGATGATTAAGGTGAATTGCTTAGGCTGTAAACACCTCCAGAGTGGTACCACCCCCCTGGGGAGGCCCTGGGGAGGTGGGTCTATGTTGATTCAAAGTGGGTTTTCCAGAGACCATCAGATAATAAAGGGATTTTGATATAAAATGGCTGGGTTTAAACTGATTCAGGGCCTTCTTTCTGATCCAGCAAACATGCAGGAGCTTCTGTCCCAGCCCTTTCCCCCCCAACCCTCGCAGAAGCATCGGAAAGACCGTGGCGTATGAGGCCCCACAAGACTGATGGGAGATTCCTGGCATGTTTGGTGTGTGTGTAAATCTGTTTGCTATTTTTAGCATGTTTTCTCTGGATGCTTTTACCTTAGAATAAATGTGCTGCTTCGAAAGAACTGAGCAGGAACCTGTAATGGCTGGCAATACACCGTTGCTAGGTCTCAGGGAGACAGAGCATGCACGTGTGCTGGTCATGAGGAAAACTGGCTTGCTGGGGGTGTCACAGTGCAAGACAGTGAGCTGTGCGAGTCTTAAAATTCCTGCCAGAAAGGGAGGGGGAGAAGGGGTCCCTGCCCAGGAGACCTCAGATCTGTTGCTACTCCTGGAGGGGTGCATGAAAGTGGGGGAGGAATACTGGTGTAGTTATCCTGAAATTGTGACATACAGCACTAAGCGTGTCACCGGTATGCAGCAAACAGGAATTAATACAGCCTTGGTGCATTAGAATCCTACTCCTCTGGCAGGGAATTTCCTGCCTGTGGGGTGAATTCCACTGAATTACATTGAGATCCTGCAAAAAAGACACTCCAGGACAGGGGGATCTGGGATTGTCAGTAATAAACCTTTGGCCACATCCTCAGCTTCTGAGAAAAAAATTATTCTAAGTGGAGAGTCAGGATTTTTGCCTAGCAACCCAGTAGCACCTCAGGAGCATAAGGGGCCAGGGCAGGAGAGCAGTGTATCAGAGAAACCTTCTTGCTTGGGCAGCTGGGGTCCCCCATCCCTCCTCCAGCCCCTCCCAGACCATTGGCTCAGGTGTGCAATAACATTTGCTGAGGTCTTGGTGTGATAGTGGGTGATGGTAATGGTGTGTGTGGTTGTGGTATTGATGTAAGGGAGTGGGTTGTGTTGCTGGTAGTGGTGTTAGTGGGTGGTTGAGTCGGTAGTGGTAGTGATGTTGTTGGTGTTACTGAGTGGTTGTGGTGTTGTTGACGCTAGTGGGTGTTAGTGGTGGTAGTAGCTGATGCTAATGATGGTGGTGGTCGTGAAGGCTGTTGCTGGGGGTAGTGGATGGTTTAAGTGGTACTGGTGCATGTTATAGCGTTGGTAGCAGTGGGTTGGTGCTCGTGGATCGTGTCGTTGGTTGCTAGTCGAGGTTAGTGGTGTGTAACGATGACAACAGTGATTCCATCCCTTACGTGGCTCACCGGGATCACAGAACAATTGGAGCTGATTATTGGGGTGGCACCACCTGTCCGACCAAAGCCAGAAGGAGAAAGAAAACTCTATTCACGTCGGTCTCCTCACTCAGCTAAACATTTCAGCCATTAAGAAAGAAGACATTGGAGTGAGGGCAAGCTGCCAGTTCAGACTGACTTCAAGAGCCCTCTGATAACGTGAGCCTGACATTCCTCTAATTTCTGCCAGCATTTTGTAAGAGCCATATTAAACCTACTGGCCATCAGTCTCACTTCAGACACTGCTGTAACTCATAGGGATGCACTACCGAACACTGCGTGGAGGACAGCACTGATTTTCCGAGCCCCGCGACAGATGGCGCTTACCCCACCATCTCCGCCACACACACACACTTTTGCAACCAAGAATGCCTGGAAGGAAATGGGCACGATGTGGCCAAAGCCAATAATCACTCTGAGCTCATGCAGAGGCCATTCCAGGTGGGTGTAGCAATCCATTTTGGACTTTACTCCTCCTTCTCCCAGGGACACTATAATCAGAAGTTCTGCTTAGTTCTACTTTCCAGGACTTGACCATAGAATCCATTACAGGGGGGCACAGTCTCCCCTTTGGGTTGTACCCAGAGAGGTAGGTCTGGCATTCCAGTGCAGATTTTCTATCTCCTCCCACGGGATTGGGCCCTGTGTCTATTCCAGTTGGGCACAGAAATCTAGTTCGGGTACATCTCCTTCCCAGGGCCCACGCCATGCTAGGTGGGTCCATTTCACTGTCTGAAAAAGCATTTATTTTTATTGGTTGCAGTTGTGCACCAATAAGAGTGTTTGTTATTCTCCTGCTGATAAAATTTCCATCAGCCGCTCAGGAACACTACCATGTGACTTAGGCGACCGATCACCACGCAAAACAAATCACAAGTAACCACTGCACTCACGTTTGAGGATAAGCCACAGGTTGCCCTTTGTTTGGATAAATAATATAAGGAGCAGTTACGAATTAGGAAAAAAAAATCCGTATCGCTTCGTTGACAGTTTGTGAACAGGAAAGCGGGCGACATTGGTGAAACAACAACTTTGTCATGAATATTTCACTTACAGTCACCACATGATCAGCCTCTGAGGAAGAATGTTCTTGAAACTACAGCACGAAGCTGCCATTCAGGAGACCTGGGTTCGATTCCTGGCTCTGCCACAGACTCCCCAATATGACCTGTTGTGATAAGTGTGAGCTCACCTGTAAAAAGGACGTGAAAGTTCCTAACTTGTCACAATAGCCTATAGCAACAAATGCTGCTGGGAAAAGGTACAGAAGGGAGAGGAACTGATATAACTCAAACACTGTGTTAAAATCATGCTTGGTAAAAACAGATGATGTGGAACTGGAAATTCCCAAATAATGCTATATTTGGCCTAAGTGATAGCCACATAATAAGGGATGAGATATTCCAGCCCTTGCTCTGTCTTTGGGTCCTTAAAAAAACAAAAGGAAGAACAAACGGAGGCTACTGGAGTGAGCTTCTCCATTATGGCTGACGCTCCCCTGCCTCCTGGGACCCTCACACCTACTTTGTCCGAATCCTGAGGGATGTCCCACCAGCTCAGCGCAGAGAAAGGGACCCAGATGACATTGTCATCCGCTGCCAGCTTCAGCTCAATCCCAAACACCCCCAGAAATAAAACAGGATCTGACTTTATCCAACTGCAGCAGCCACTGCCAAAGGGGCAGGAATTACCATCTTTCATGCCATCCAAGAAACTACCAAACAAGGGGGTTTTCCTTCTAAAACTCTTGCCAGCTAAAGGGAAAGCATGTTAAGGCTTTTATTTTATTTCATACTTTACATTTCAGAGGCTTTACCTGGTTTTCCTTCTTTTCAGTATCTTAAATAAAAAAGTTGAAAGGATTTTGAATGGTGATTGCCATGGTACGAAGCAGGCTACGGGCTCGGTATACCAAACCCCGAGCCTTGTTTAACACTGGGTTCTCTTTCGCCCATTTATTCCATCAACCCCTGGCTACGTCACTAAATCACGCTCTGTTTCCCATCTGTAAAATGGGGGGATAATCATTCCCTACCTCCCTGCATGAAGATCAATTCATGAACGGATGGGAGGGGCTCAGATCCTGCTGTGAGGGAGGCCAGAGAAGTGCCTAGTCCCATGGACCCATTAACTGGAAAGCAGCTCAGCCTGAGTGGATACAGCCTAAATGCAGACGCTGGCTCCCGTTCGTACAAAGGTTCTTAATGCCATTTTATATGCGTCCTCTTCTCTATGTATATTAAAGAAATGGAGAAAATAAATTGAAACGAAATTGAATGGGGCGCTCTGGAGTGTGAACAGTGCAACGTGACATTCGAGTCTTTGTCCTGAAGTGCAGGGGATTTGCATGGATCTTTGCTGTTCCTGGCACTTAGCGCTGAGGATACAGTATTAAGATGCATTTTTTTTCATTATGTGGATTTAAGTGGCTTTGAGGGAAATAAATGAGGGAGTGAATTTTAGTGCTGGAGAGATGAGGGAATAAAGGCTGTGCATGCGGACAGGGATGATGCAGGGAAGTGCAGTGCAGTCTTGGCTTCATAAAACCTTTCCAATATCTTGTGATCCCACAGCACTCCTTGCACACCCCAGTCCTCTCCAGCTCCCACCCCACGCCGAACCACCCATCCCTGCGGGCTTGCCCCAACTCCATGTAGACTCCGCACCCTTCCCAATCAGGCATCAGGCCAGGAGACAGAACCAAGACAACACTGGTGGCACTGGTGGAGGTGGTCCTCTTGGCCAAATACTAGCACCCATTCTCCCATGTTTGCACTGTTGGGTCTCTGACTAGCAAGTGACATCGTCACTATTTCTGCTGCCCAGCCGCAGAGTTGTGGCAGGGCTGGTGGGCGTCGATTGTCCTTTCTCAAGCTGCCCCAGAGAATCATGGCTGGCTACTTCACACCCAAGCCGTGACCTGTGCAGTCTCATGGGGATCCATCCTCTCCTTCATCCTGTTCCACATCCATCTATAGCCACTAGCCTGGACTAAAATGCTAGCAGTAAACGGAGGACACCCAGCTCTGTACTATGCTCCCAACAGGCTCACGCTGCACTGTCCCCCAGCTCCCCAAGAGCTTGGCTGAGACTAGCAACTGGATGGAGAGCAAATACTTGGAGAAGCAGAATCCTGGGAAGACCTGAGAAGATGAGACAAGAAGAGGGACACACTGCAAAGAACTCCTGGCCTCCAGAACATCCTCCTCCACTGAGGTCATCTGGCCTGACATTGTTAAGATGAAAGGAGTACTTGTGGCACCTTAGAGACTAACAAATTTATTTGAGCATAAGCTTTCGTGAGCTACAGCTCACTTCATCAAATGCATCTGATGAAGTGAGCTGTAGCTCATGAAAGCTTATGCTCAAATAAATTTGTTAGTCTGTATTCGCAAAAACAAAAGGAGTACTTGTGGCACCTTAGAGACTAACACAGCTGCAACTCTGAAACCCATTGTTAAGATGCTCCACAGCCACAAAACACCAGCTTGTCTGGCTCTGGCTGGCAAGAAGGCAGCAGTTCGAACATAGTCACAGTGCTCCACAGAGCCAGGGCCTCTGGGCTCAGTTACTGTAATGCTCTGTGCCTAGGAACGAAGCAGCCAACCTTAAAACAGCTGCAATTAGTTCGAAACAGCGGCTCAGCCAAAGAGAGTGCCCTTCCCAGAGCTCTCCACTCTTCACTGGCCCCCCAGTAAGCACGGGGACAAATTCAAGACGTTGGTCCTCATCACGAAGCCTTGCATGGGTCCGATCCATGTTACTGAAGGGCTTTCTCAATCTGTGTCCCCATGGCACCCAGGACACTTGCATTCCACTGAGACAGTGAACCCATCAGCTTCAAGAGTGAGTTTCCCGGATGCTTGGGACAGAGGTTTTTTTGGAAACTGACTTGTGAATCTTTCTCCCAGAGGGGATCAGATGAGCTTGAACCTCAGTGCCTTCAGAGAAAAATGCAACACTCTCATCTGCAACTGTGCCTGGTTACTATAACATACAGAAAACCCCAAGAACAACAGAATCCCCAATCCCTGCTGTCTGGAGGAAAGAAAGAGACGCACACCTCATGTCGGCTAGCACTCAGATACCACGGTGATGGGCACTCACATACGAACCTAGGTAAACGAGGCATCTGGTTTCCTCATCATTTAAAGGCAAGGGCTGGGATTTTCAAAAGCACCCATGTGACTTAGATGTGCAAATGGCTTTCAGTGAGACTTGGGCTCCTAAATCATTTAGATACTTCTGGAAACCTCAGGCAACATGACTGCTCCATGGAGTTCTTAGCTGTAAACGATGGACAAGTAATGTCGTGTTTTCAGTCTGCATTGCACAATGCCGGACCACCTTGCATTTGATTTTAAAATAGTCAGAGGTGGGGCATTGTACAAGTTATGTCAAAAGTCACACTAGTAACCGTGTCTGGGGTGTGATGATGTGTAGGGTAGTGCTGGAAGTAATGCATTGCAGGCAGAACAGATATCATGTAAGTCACAGCATCTTAACATCATGATTAGGAATCATACGTGCATGGTTTGCTTTGTGTTGGGATGCTCTAGCAAAGAAATGGTTAGATCTTGGAAGGTAACACAAGATTGCCTTGCAGAATAAAGAGAATATAATAATAATTAATAATCTGCACGATTGCCTCTGGTTTTCCTTGGAGGATCTCAAATTGCTGTGTTTGGTCTCAGCATCATTTACCATTTACATCTTGGTTAGGGCCCAGTCATTCAGACCAGATGTGAATACTGGGCTGTTGGATGCAGGGATGGCCGGATAATAAAATACATGTGGTATCTGGTCTCCTAAATGCTTAAAGGCAGCTTGGCTCCTACCTGAAGTTGGTGCCTTCACATGAGAAATAAGCCAGGTCAAAGGAAATAAGAACCAACCTGAACCTTCGTTCAAAATTCAAACCAAACTCTTTTGCAACACTTGAAAGTTTTGCCTGCTTCTTTGCTTCTATATCAGCACAGAACCTTTCTCTCTGCATGTCTCCAACCTCACCAGAAGCAGAAAGTGTTAGAAATCTCATGAGAGGCTACTTTTATGAGATTCCCAACCTTTTGCAGACCCAGGAGATCCAAAGAGTTCGGATCCAATCTAAAGAAATGCATGAGCTCTTGGGATGCTTATCCCCTTCAGATTTCTGAACTCTCAGGTTCTCTGACCACTAGCAATAGTCACATCATGGGGCTACAGGGCATGTAGTCACTAGAAAAACAGGTCAGTGATCTTGTGACTGATGCAAAGGAAAGCCAAGAGAGCAATGTGCAGTATTATCTGGGCTTGGGGGGCATTCCAAGGCATTCATTTAAAGGTCATGAGTTTGAGAGAGAAGTGCAGGGAAGGAGGATCTTTGGCTCCTAGCTGAGGAAGATGCAAAGGGTGGCTGAATGGCTGAGGAGACAGATAATGGGACGTGGGATCTGGTATCATTAATTTGTATCGCAGTAGCACCTAGGACCTAGTCATGGACCTCAATCACCCCTGTAATTTCAGTTGGCTAGGGTGTTCTTCTGCAGTGTCATTTAGCAATGTGGTGTTAGACCACTGCTGCCTTCCCTTTGTCATCAGTGGTGGAGTCATTTGCTAAGTGCCCTTTCTTTTCACCTTCCCCCTACAGACCCTTTTTGCCTTCAGCCCCAGCCTGGGCTACTGGACTGAGTGCTCTGTAGACTGTACTGTAGTGAGACTAACCAGCAGGAGTCACTGCTTGAGGGATAAACATCTAGCTTTCTCCCCAGTCCTCTTCCCTGGGAGCTGTGCATGCCACCTTCATCATAGTAACAAATCCATGGCTGTCACACACAACGTGATCAGCAGAGCAGCTGGACCGCTGGAGAGCTCACATCTCTCAGCCTGCCACGGCCGAAAGGAGAGACCTGGAACTGGATGTTTAAAATGTATAACAGAGACTCAAAGGAGAGACATCACCAAAAGTAACAGTGGGAGGAGGAAGCTGGCAATGCTGTGGGCTTCATTTCTGTAACATGGACATTTTCCGTTATACGAACTCCACAATTTAGTATTTTCAGTGTCAACCGGCAGGAAGAGAACAGTTGCGGAGGTAAATTTGGGTCTGAAACAGAGCTGGGTCTGAACCAAAACCTCAGTTCCAGACACACCTGAACCCTAGCAGAGTTTGGATCGGAAGCTGAGCTTTGCTGGTGCGGGCTCCTCTCTAGACTGAATAAAGGATGTGCCTTAACAAGGGACAGCTGGCAGGCCTGGCTGGGAATAGCAGTGGCGTGTAATCCCAGATGAGTGGTTTGGATGTCACGTCAGCGCAGACAGTGCCCCGAGATACACAATACAAATTTAACAGGAGCCAGCACCATCACCACACACTGTGCATGGGGGAGTGATGGGGGGCAGTTCATTGCTAAGGCAGGTGGGGTGTCCTTGAGAGACAGATGTTGGGGAGAACATAGAATCACCTGCAGAATTTCATTTTTGAGCCTATTAATACAAAGTTTGGTTGACTTTACAAATAAAAATAGATTCATTCCACCATCTGCCTGCCAGCTGCTCTGCTGTCACTCCAACTAGGGAACAAGTGTATCATATCCCTCACACCTTCGGCAAGATTCATCCCTTCTATTTTTATTTATTTATTTTTTGGAAGATTGCTTGGCTGGTGCCATCCATGAACAGCAATTATTAGCTCCTCCGGCCAGGAATGGTGCCAGTTTGTTATGAATATCTTTACAGGTTTCCTCAGAGTTTGGACAGAGAATCATGGGGTGGGTAGGTTGCTGGGTTTTTTGTTTGTGTGTGTGTGGTTTTGTTTTTTTGCTGCTGTTGTTGCTTTGCTCTTGCAGCCTTGGATGTTGTCACCTAGTGACAAGCTGATGAAAGTTGATCAGAAAGGAGGATGCAGAGACAGATCTGTGCAGAAAAAGAAAGAAGTAACAAGAAGGCGGGCTGGCATTTTCCTGGCATATCTCCCCTTGATTATTCAGTTGCATCTTCTTCTGTACTGAAGTGTCAACCGCCCCCATCCCTGATTTCGGCCTACCTTCCCTTGCAGAATGATTAATCCATTCCATAGTTTCTGCAAGATTCTGGGAAATCCTGTCAGAGTCTCTGATAAACTTTCTTTTGCATCTGATGCAGTCGTTGCTAAAGGGCTGGTCCTGGGCCCTTAAGTCGAGATCTTCAGAGGATACTCTGAGAGTTAGATGTCTAAATACATTTGAGGATCTGGGCTTCGCTATCTCTATGGTCTGCAAAGTGGGAGACATTTTTCCAATCTTATGGGTTCTTCAAAGGCCCCTGATTATCTATATTTAACCTCTGGCAGGAACGCCCTTTGGATGATCAGCATGATTGAGTAGTTAGAGTACTGGACTGCCAGGTAAGAGAGCCGTGTTCTGTTCCGGGTTCTGCCTGCTGTGTGCCTCCTCTCCTTTGGTTGTCTTGTCCATTTAGAGTATGAGCTACATGGGCAACCATCTCTCACAATGCAAGTGGACAATGTCCAGCACCATAGGGCCATCTCAGTTGTTACTGAAATACAAATAATAAATAATAGTATCACTCTGCTACACAGACCTGCATGGTTGGATAGGTGCTCAGCTGGCAGAAAGAGGCGTGTGGTATAAATGTCTAGAAGTGATGCATTAGGAACTGCCATGGCAGGTCAGTCCAGTAACCCATTTCTGACAACGGTCAGTACCAGACACTTGAGAAGATGTTGCAAAAATATCACAAATTGAATTCTCTGCCCATTGGTGACGTATATTCCTATCCCTTGTTAGTAAGTAGCTGGTTTATACTGTGAATCATAAGGTAGGATTTCTATGCCACAGTATCTGAGCAGCTCACAAGCTGTAATATATTTAACCTCATGAAACCTCATTTGACAGCTGAGAATTGAGGTACAGACAGAATACGTGATTTGGTCACTCAGGGAGCATGTGGCAGAGCAGAGGATTCAACTCCCGTGTCCTGGGTCACAGGCTGCCTTTAGACCACCTGCTTCTCTATTTCCCCGCCGCACTGGGGGGCATATGTCAGCCAGGTGCGGCTGTACAGTGCAGATAGCCTTCAACACAGCCAACTGACACATTTTCATCAAAAAAATAATTGTGACAGAAAATGGCTTTTCATCGAAAAATAAAAAATGTCTCCGAAAAATTTTCATTTTTGACAAAATTTGCAATGCAAAAAATAAATAAAAAATGGAGGTTCAATTAAAACAAAAATGGCTTTCACCTCCGCTTTGCTGGAGTTGAAAACACCAACAATATTCACTGGAAAGTCCAACATTTTTCTAAATTTCCCACAGAAAACAGCTGGCAGTTTCAACTGGCTCTAAGCCTCAGTAAATGTAGTACGATAGCAACTTCAATCTCTGCGTCAATTTACAGAGCCCTGATAACCTGGAACAATGGAGTAATGGATAACCATGGAGTCAAGAGGAAGCAGAAATTGGATGACTATGGAATTTACAACAGTACATTAGAAGAGTGTTAAGCTCTCCGCTTTGGAGCGGGCAAATGTCCTTTGGGAGTTCAAGAGCAAATTTTTCACAGATCACGCTCCTTTCCCCCAGAATGGTAATGGCCTTTGGTTTCTGCATAGCAGCAGTTTGCCCTCCTCTGACTAAGTATCTAGGATACTGAATTAGCATCAGGCTGTTTGAGAAACAAAGGCTCGATACCGGCCCCCCATGGCTATGTTAGAGAACTGGACTCCAGCTCAGGTCTTGGGCATGGTGGAGGGGACCATTTCATTAATTCTACAAACTATCTTAGATATTTCTGTGGCCCCCATTGGTGCAGTCTCTGAGCACATTGTGAATTTACCCCTCTCAACGCTCCTGTGGGATCTGGCAGTGCTGTCATGCCCACTTTGTAGGTGGGGAACTGAGGGCCGGAGAAGCTAAGTGACTTGCCCAAGTTTGCATAGGAAGTCTGTGGCAAAGCAGGAATTTGAACCCAGGCCTATCCAGTCTGAGCCCGAATGTCTACACTGCAATTTTAGACCCCCACCAGCCTGCGTCAGCTGACCTGGGCCAGCTGCGGGGCTTTGATTGCAGCGTAGACCTATGCAGTAACTCAAGCGTGGCTTGGCAGTGTGGCTGCTCACACCTGGGCTAGGCTAACTTGGGTGCCAATCACCTGAATTAACTGTGCACTTTAGAGTACATCTTCACTGCAGAGTCATTTCTGACATGTAAGCCAAGAGCCCCTTATATTGGTTGCGACCTTTGCCTAGGTCCCAAGCAAGGCTAACGTCTCCTCTTCCCCTTCCCCCCCAAGGCAGGAGTGGGTGTGAAGGAAATGGTTTGGTGTGGAGGTTTGTGAGCAGCAGCCATTGGGGAGTGTGGAGGGAGAGGGCGACTGCTGAAAATGTTTCAATGTTTGTGTGGTTTGTGCTGGACGAACGCAGAGCGAGATCAACAGGGAGAGAGAGATCGTCTGCTTCCCGCCCGCCCCCACCTGGCATCTCTTCTAACCGCACATTTACTATAATTGTCATGCAGCCTCCTCCTCGACGAAGGCAGAGACGCCTGTCTCCGGAATTATTTTTACAATCTCTGGCATTGATATCGCTCCCCTCACAAAAGCCATTTCTATAAATAACTCCAGCCTGTGCTCTTTATTTCTCTCCCCAGCCGCACCCTTTCCTTTAGTTTTGCTCCATCTCCTTTCTGTCTTTCTTTCCCAACTCTCTCTGGTCTGGCTCTTTGGCTGAGAACACAAGTGGGCCGAAGAGCATAGGAATTGCCAGACCAGATTATTTCAGGAGTCCAGCTACCCCAGTACCTATCCCCCCAACAGCAGCTGGTCCTAGCTGCTTCAGAAGAAGGTGCTTGAAACTATGTAATGGATAATTTTGGAATAACCTGCCCATAGTTTCTCCCTAAGCTCCATCTGTTAGTGGTTGGTTCATGTCCCTTATACATTTCTATCCTGTCTAGCGGAACTGTGGATTTTCTCTTTGTATATTCAAATGCCTCATTTTGTTTGATTCCTGCTAGGTTCTTGGCTTTAATGACCTTGTGGCAGGGAGTTCAACAGGCCGGTTATGTAGTTGGATTAAACAAATGTATTTCCTGGTATCCATTTAAATGTATCTTCTGTCAATTTCATTGGCTGCCCTCTTGTTTCCAGACCCCGCCCACACTGTTACCTCTCCTTACAGACTGCAGGTTCATTTACCTCGCCTCAGAAGGATTATAGGGACTTAACACAAACACTGTGGGACCCAATGGTCTTAAAGAAAACACATTTGATTAGGAAAAAATAGGAGAAGAAGCAAATGAACTCAAAGGCAAACAGTATTAAAATCATCCATACCTAGGTCTAAGGCTCTTTCGGAGGGATAGAGGGCTGCAAGGAGCCAATTTCAGACCCCAGCATAAATCAGATCCACTGAGGATCAGCCCTAACTTATGCCAGGGCCATCGGTGGAGCATCTGAAGTAGGAGAATGGTCCTCCCTGCCCTGCTGCTCGCAGGTGCCCTCCATCCTCTTGCATCAGGGGCTGCAGGAGACAGTTACATGATCCCTACCAGCTTCTCGCCAGCAGAGAGCTCCCCTCCATTGATGTAAACTTTGCACCACCAGAGAATCTGTCCCTCTAGTCTCCTTCCGACTGCCCCAAACCCCTGTTGTTGAGCAAAGGTAATGGCCCCATAGCTGGTGTAAATCAGTGTGGCTCCATTGAAGGCAGTGGGACTGCAGCAGCTTCTACCAGCTCAGCATTGGGGGCCAAGAAATCGAGACGTATTCGTCTGACATTTGCCAGCGTTCTGCTTTTCTCTCGGACTGTCACAGTCTTTTTCTGGCCCTTAGCATTACAGCAGGTCAGAGGTTCCCCTGTGCCAGCTTGGCCATTGCATCGGTGCTGATTCAATAGCTATGGAATATTTCCAGTTTGACTTGATCTTGTATGGAGCAGACTGGGGTTCAGCACTTGCCCCTTTCCATATTAATTTCAGAGGCTGATCTGAATTGGCCTAAGTGCGGATAATTGCTGCTTTGCCTGCACCTTGATATAACAACATCCTTTTGCACAAGAATGGTTCTCTCCTCCCTGGGCATCTTTAACTGCCTTGCTCCTTGGAGAGTAAAGCAAACTTGGCCCATTTTGTCAATCAGTCTTAAAGACTCGGGGACAAATCCCCAGCTGGTGTAAACTGCCATAGCTCCACTGATGTCAATAAAGAGAATTTACACAAGCTGATTGTCTGGCCCACAGCAACCATATAACCTTCATAATTCCTGCTGATCTATAATGCCAAATGATATGTTGTAATGATTTATGGTCAGATGGCCTGTCCTCTGTCGCACTGAGTGGTGGCTAGGGGAGGGGGCGATAGGAATATCACCACAGGAAATTGTTTGGGGAGGGTTGAGATGGATTCAACCTGCAAAATTAGGACTGGGGGGTCCTGATCGGGATTTTTGAGCAGGCCCAAGCTTAGAGAGCGTGTGTGTGTGTTCACGCAACAGCGCAAGTCTGTGCATCTTTGTGGTGTGTGTGTGTGTTTGGAACAATCAGATCCTCATCTGTTCCAGTTTGCCCTGGGCGATGAGAACTAGGGTTTGGTTCAGGAAGATGTGTGGGGTGGGGAGTGACAGAGGAGGATTTACTGTACCGAGATGCATCCAGTGGAGAGACGAGGACCAGCTACTGCTGCTGCTAGCAGGAGTTCCTCCACACCCCCCGTTAGATGATGTAATGAAATGCTAGTCACATGCCATAATGAACTGCTGGAAGACTCTGCACAGGGCTCCCAGCAAATTAGATTTGGATTATTGGAGCAATGAGAATTGAATGATCCGCAATGTTATCGAGGGGGATTGGGAGTCGTTTCCTTGCTTTATGGCACCAACTGCATGCATTTAATTACCAGCCATTAAAAAAAAACCACTCTGACACAAACCCTCAGTTGAACATCTCCATGCACCAAGCAGCCATGGTGAGGGAGGTCTGAGAGGGAGAGAAGCTAGCACTGAGACTGGCATTTGGATGCTTTGGAAAGGTGTGTGGTGAAGGGATCACAGAGGTAGATGCCAGCGATCGGGGCAGGAGGAGAGCAGACATTGGAGCAGAGGAAGAACGCAAACCCAGGGCCCTCTGAAGGAGACCAAGGGAAATCTGTGCTGGAGACGGGTGCAATGCTGCACAAACTCGTACAGCTTCATCCCCCCCAGGAGCATTCCTACTCACTGGCTCAGCTGGGATAGAGCCACATTGGCTGGGAGCATCCACCTTTCCTTCAGCTTATCCTAGCAGGGACTGGGTTCAGTCATCTCTATTCCCAGCCTTCCTCGGCCAGATTTGGTGCTGGGTGCATGTTGGGTGCTGAACACACTGGAAAATTTGGCTCTTATTTTTTGCCTTAAATGGGCAGTTCACTTCCTCTTCTTCCCCCTTAACTCTCTGGTTTATTTGGACTTGTGATGGGGTGTACTAGGCCTGGAGGCCATGCGGTCCTGCTACATCATGCCCCAGGAAAAGAGCGGAGAAGGGAAGTTCTCCAAGCCGCCTAGAGAGGCTGTGGGAAAGCAGCCAATCATAGAACAGCTGCAGAGAGCAGCCAATCAGTGCATAGTGGGCCCATCTAAAAGGAGCTGCAGTGTCGGAGCTGATTCAGTTTGCTGGCTGGAGCCAGAGAAGTAAGGACAGGGCTCCTGGCTGGTTGCAGAGCTGGCTGGAGCCAGATGAGCAAGGAAGATGTTGGGGCTAAGAAGGGAAGTGGCCCAGCAAAGTGCAGCAGCAAGAAGTTAAAGGGAAGCAGCAGGTGGCAGCTACTTATAGGGTCCCTGGGTTGGGAACGGGAGTGGTGGGTGGGCCTGGGTTCACCCTGCTCCCTCCTAGCCCTTAAGGAAGTGACTTAAGCCCTAAGAAAGGGAGTAGCCCAGAGAAGGGGTTGAAGACCCAGAAGGTCAGCAATTGTGGGGCTTTGATGTCCCCGAAAAGGGAGTGGACTGAGCCAAAAGGAATGACTGAGCTGGGGTCAATGAGGACTGAAAGGTGAAGCGTCCCCAGGCAGGAAGCCCTGGGGGCATTGCTCCATATCAGAGCAGGGGCTGTGGAGAGACACTCCAGAAGGGGGCTGAGAGACAGATTGCTGAGGACTGAGCCAAACGATGGGGCTGCAGATAGAGAGCAACTGAGGGTACTGCAATAGGCCCTATTGGACTGTTTACCCCAGAAGGGGTCTGTGTGTTGTTTCACATGTGGACTGTGTGTGACTTGGCCGGAGGTCTGCGTCACTGAAAGCCCACCTGAGAAAAGCTAGCTGTCAGCGGTGGGGTTGCCAGGTGCCTGGTTTTTGACCGGAAAGTCCAGTCGAAAAGGGGACCTGGCAGTGTCCATTCAGATGTACTGACTGGATACCAAAAGCCAGGTTACTGCGAGGCGAGGGGAGATGCCGGGTCATTAACCTGCACCGGCTGCTGCTCAGCCAGGGCTGCCTCCTACCTGCCGACAGGTAGCAGCAGCAGCTCCTGTCCCAGCCCCAGAGTAGAGGAAGCCCAGCTGGGGAGGCGGGGGAGAGGTGGAGACGAGCCAGCAAGTGGTGGTGGGGAAAGGAACCGGGGGAAGAGGCTGAGTAGGGGCAGGGCCTCGGGGGTCCGGTTACCAGCAGTTAGGAAGGCGACCCTAGTCTGCAGGGGGAGAAGGCAGCGAGACAGAGTGCAGGCACACGCACACCAGATCGCAGGCGCCTGTGAGAGGCGAGTGGCCCCTGTAAGCTCTTGGGGGGCAGGGACTGTGACACCCAAGGGGGCAGCGTTTGTCGCTGAGGCCTCTAGTTGCGACTGTATTACAATCCATAAAAATGTTCTACGTATCTAGGGACTGTCAGCTCGAGTGCTTCAACTGTGAGCACAGTGGAGCTTAACCACTTTATAGGCCCAAACCCAGAATTGTATCTGGAAACAAACTGAGCAAGGGCAGCTTCCGGAGCCCAAATGTTACCTGTGTAAACCCCCAGTTAATGAGCAGGCAGCTACGTTCTGCACTGGCAGAGGATTCCAAGTGGTGTTCGAGTCTGACCCCAAGTAGCCTGAGGCATGGCTAATGAAAGAGAGCAAAGGCCATGTATCATAGGCCCTATACTGCTCGCCACTCTCTTTTCCCTCGAGTGGGAGGGGGTGAGCTGGTGGGGCTAAGTTCTGTCCTGTACAGACTCGGGGGTTCAGGCATGTTTATACTCAGGCAGCCACCTGGGATGCTACGGTCACGCTGCTCGTGTGGCTCAGTAGCTCAAGGAGCATTCACGCACGGTCGTCCACCTGTGCTGGGAAACGCCCTCCCAGCTGCAGTGCACATGCACCCCCTGCGTCCCTATGGCGTGCTGAGCAGCCACGTCGCCCGGCAGCAGCACTGGGGTAATGGAAGCTAGATGGAAATGTCCCGTCGGCGTGGGGTTTTTGACAGAAAATGCAGTTTGACAGAATGTTCTGATTTCCCCCTGGGAAAATCGCAATCTATTGTCAGTCCAACCTGAATCGAAACATTTTTTGTTTGAGGAACTGAATCAAAACTTTTCATTTCAGGTCAGTTTGATGTTAAACGGCATCTCCCTTTGGGGCTACGGAGTCTCAGGGGCATTGTAGCTCAGATGCTGTGTGACCTCATTCTCTCCTAGGGCCTGGGCGCCCCTCTGACGGAGCTGTGTGGGGCGTTATGGGAGTTGTGTAACTGAAGTGCCTCATGGAAGTCGTAGTCTAGCCAGGGAACCCAAATGATGGGAAAGTGTGGCAGGGTGGGTTAGGTCCAGAGGCCCCCTGCTGGAGGCCTCATGGCTTTGCATCACCCTGCTCCAGAATAGAGCAGAGAGAAGTCCTCCAGGCAGCCTAGAGTGGCTGCAGAGGAGCGGCCAATCGGAGGGGCTGATGGAACGGCCAATCTGGGGCCAGAAGGGCCCTATATAAAACAAGCAACCGAGCGGAGAGGTTCAGTTGCTGTGTGGAACTGAGGAGTGAAGACTGCGTGACTGGCTGGAAGAGCAGCAGTACCGCGGACAGCTCGCCGCGGACAGACCTGAAGCCCAGGGAAGGCTGCTGAAGACCTGGTGCTTGGCTGGCGGGAAGAGCAGCAGAACCAACGGAAGATCAGTGTAGGCAGGCTGAAGCCCAGGGGACTGAGCACAGAACTTGGCCAGGCCAGTCCGGGTACCAAGATGGGCTCTGCTGGTCTGGTTGCAGACAGAGCCCAGGGAGGCCTACTGAAACACCACCAGCTGTGGGTACCGACATGGGCCTCAGCTGGGTAGCTGAAAAAGGTGGTGCCTCTGGGAGAAGCCTTAGAGCTACAGCCCCATACCAGGGCTGAGCACTTGGACTGTATACCCTGGAAGGGGGGACAGTGTGCATGGCTTGGCCAGAGGGCTGAGCTGCTGAAAACCTGCCAAGAGAACCATCGGCCAGGGGGTTGGCGCTCACGAGAGGCGGGTGCAACCCCGATATAAGACCAAAAAAAGAGAAGCAGGCTCACACCCAACCAACCAAGTGGGGCTGCCCCATGAAAAGACTGTGTTTGCAGGTACATTGGCTAGAGAAAAGGGGATCTCGCAAGGGGCAGATGCTGACCCCGTTACAGGAAGAATGAGAGCATGAAAAACCCAAACTCCCAGGAGCTATTGAAGCACTGTAGGCAAATGCAGTTTAACCTCAAACTGTCTCAAAATGAGACATTTCAGCATTTCCAAATCAAAATTTCCCAGAATTTCTTATTCCATGAAAAATGTTGACATTTTCTTTTTCATCCTAATTTGGGATAAAGCAAAGTTTTGAAATTTTCTATGGGACGGACATTCTGATTTTCGCTGACCTGTAGCGATAACCATGGCTACCTCAGTGGCCCGGGCTCTGTCTCGATATTACGACGGCAAGTGAATACACATTGTAATTGCACTCAGCATGCAGGGTCATGGTGAAGCTGTTGCATATGGTGGTAACTCCATGAAAATAGCTGGACATTAGCTGTGTCACAACATACCCGAGGAGCAGGTGGTGATGTCAGAGCCATCCTTCTACAGAATGACTATTCTGAAGTCATGTTAATCATCCATCTTTTCTCAGTGTTTATTTCTTGCTCACATAAGAGATGAGTGGGAAGGGAGGGAAACCTGACAATAAAAGGGTGAAGCTCTACCTATCTTAGGTACTTACTGTGGTCTCGGGAGTCTTATATCTGAGCACTTCACAATGTTAAACATATCTCTTGTGAGGCAGGGCATGACAATTAGAGAGAGAGAGAGCACAGGACAGGGATTCAGGAGACCTGAATTCGATTCCCATTTCTGTCACTGGCCAGCTGGGTGACCTTGGCCAGGTCACATCCCCTCTCTGTGCCTCAATTTCCCCATCCACGAAATAGGGATGTCCACATTTGCCTCCTTTGAGATCTGCTGATGAAAAGTAGTGGATCAGCACTAGACATTATTATTCCCATTTTACAGAAGGGAAGCACAGAGAGGCTAAGGGCTAGATTACCAAGATGGGAGGGGTTGCAAGTGCTTTGGAGGATAGGATTAAAACTCAAAATGATCTGGACAAACTGGAGAAATGGTCTGAAGTAAATAGGATGAAAGTCAATAAGGACACATGCAAAGGAAGGAATTTAGGAAGGAACAATCTGTTGCACACATACACAATGGGAAATGACTATTAGCGGAAGTGTTATAAGCAAGACACTAGAAGTAATTCTTTTTCTCTACTCCATGCTGATCAGGCCTCATCTGGAATATTATGTCAAATTCTGGGTACCACATTTCAGGAAGAATCAATTGGAATATAAACATTGTATTTGCATTTCAAAGAATAGTATATAGACCACTCTAAAAAAGTCATTGTCTGTATGAAATTTTAGTTTGTACTGACTTCGCTAGTGCTTTTTATGTAGCCTGTTGTAAAACTAGGCAAATCTCTCAAAGAGTTGATGTACCCCCTGGAAGACCTCTGCGTACGCCCAGGGGGACATGCACCCCTGCTTGAGAACTACTGTTCTATGGCACAGCCTTCTGGCCAGGTCACTGCTTGCCAGTCATGTCGCCTCTGGGGTAATGGGAGGTCAACTGAAAATCCAAGTAAATATCCAAACAAATTATTTTTCCATCCCTCTTGGGATCCACTGAAGTTTTCTGCTCTTTGCTCCTGCACCATACTTCTATATTCAAGCTGAGCACTGCCTCCCAGGGCTTTTCCCTGGAGGCCCTTTTCCCAAGAGGATTTCCCCACTGCATCCCCTCTTGGGAGACTCCTATGGACCTTTCTGCTTCTACAGAGCCTACTTCAGGGCCATCTACTGAACCCTAACCTGCTCCCTGCTGGCCCTCTCTAGCCTTCCTGCCTTCACCAGGCCTTTCCTTAGGAGAGGAAACTCCATAGCTCCTCTTTCCCGGATCTCCTCTCTTGACTGAGTTCTCCTCTGTCCCTATTAGTCCTCGCTGATCCTTTCACAGCTGGTACCAGTGGTAATACCCATATTGAGATTAGCTGGGGGCTAACTGCTATGTCACAGGCAAGGCTGAACAGGACTTCCCTGAAAGGGTTGGCTAGTCTGTGACTGATGCCATTGGTGCTTTTAATTAAATAACCTGTGGAACTCGCTGCTACAAGATATTATGGAGGCCAAGAGCTTAGCAGGATTCAAAAACGTAAGAGAGGAAATAAGTCACCATTGCATAAATTTGCATGAAAATGTATGGGGGGATATAAACCCTTATGCTTCATGGCATAGGCCAACCACTGGTTGTCTGAGGTCAAGAAGAATCTTCTCTGGGCAGGTTGTGCAATGTGGGGTTTCTTGCACCTCTCTCTGAAGCAGCTGGTGCTGGCCACTGCAGAGACAAGGTCCTAGTCTGATCCAGTACGCTTCCAGTGTTCCTGTGCTTCCAGGTGACCCGATGATAGGTACCTTACAAGTAGAATAGATTAGCTAAGGAATGATGGGAAGCCTTCAGAGACAGCTCTTCGTTGCTGTGGCAGCACAGGACATGGGGAGATGCTGAGTCAGATGGAGACAGCGCCTGACCAGACTAATATCAAGAGGATCCCATTCAGAATGAATCCCGGTCCTTGCTATGTTGAGGGAGGGATAGCATGGCAGCACCAGACCTCTAAGCCCACCCCGCCATATGGCTCATCTGCTCTCAAGTGAACTGAATTCCGACTCAGGGCTGGTATTTCTCTTCCCCCCGCCTCCACCTTTGAGATTTTCCAGTAAGAATAAACAGCTTGTTGTTTTCCTAACTAGCGTCTCTAGAGAGAGAGAAATTAATTTTTCACACCCCCCCCCAAACGTTGTATTCATAAAGTGCCAGGGAAAGTCAAATAAACAGCTATTTTACAGACTCATTCTTCTCTTTTCCCTCTCTAGCTGGGATGTCTCTGAATCAAATCTGCCCAGAGCATGCTCTGATTAAGCTGTTTATGCACCTCCTGTGCGGGGATTTGCACTAGGCTCCAAGGGAGGCAGTTGTACAGGCCTTTACGCAGTGACCCAACTGGGCCTGCATATCCCCCCCTCCCAAGTGTAGTGCGCTCTCTTGGCCTTTCAGTTGATACCCATCAAGGTAGAAGAAGTAGTGAGCATTTCAAAACTAGCAAAAGGAGGGTGGCGTTTGGAGATGGGGGAATCCAGTCCTTGAGCCCTGCCTTGTGGGAGACGGAGAGCCCACCCTGGATCCTAAAATCAGCATGTATCTACCTAAAATGTATTATTAAAAATCAGGTGGGTTTTCAAAAAAAAAAAATCCCAGCCTGCTCTTCCAACACTGATCCTGATGCAGCTCAGCCCTGACCTCTAGTACTCCCTGCCATTCCAGTCCTGGGCCCACCCCCAGTTCTGCTAATGCACCCCACTCCTGACCTGCTGGTCCAGTCCTGGGCTTCGATGCAAGGTTGGAATCATGCCAGAGCTCAATTATGAGGTAGGGCACTGACTCTCAACCTTTCCAGATGACCGCACCCCTTTCAGGAGTCTGATTAGTCTTGCGTACCCCCAAGTTATACCTCACTTAAAAACGACCTGCTTACAAAACCAAACGTAATACAAAAGCGGCACAGTGCACTCTTACTGAAAAGTTGCTGATCTTGTTTTTACCATATGATTATGCCATCAATCAACTGCAATAGAACTATTGTACTTACACGTCAGTGTGAGACTTGAGTCTGCTTTTCACTTGTTTCAGAGTAGCAGCCGTGTTAGTCTGTATTCGCAAAAAGAAAAGGAGTACTTGTGGCACCTTAGAGACTAACAAATTTATTAGAGCATAAGCTTTCGTGAGCAAATGCATCCGATGAAGTGAGCTGTAGCTCACGAAAGCTTATGCTCTAATAAATTTGTTAGTCTCTAAGGTGCCACAAGTACTCCTTTTCTTTTTGCTTTTCACTTGTGAGCCTGGGCTGAAACCCGAGCCCCACCACCTGGGGCTGAAGCCTGTAATTTAGCTTCGTTGGGCCTCCTGTGGATTGGAGCCCTGGGCAACTGCCCTGCTTGCCACCCCCTAATGCTGGCCCTGCACTTGCAACCACCCCTGGGGGGTCACTCACAACCCCCAGGTTGAGATCTAGATGAGTTGAGCACTCCCTGGAAGCCCTCTGCATACTCCCAGATGTACTCATAGTGAGAGCCACTGAGGTAGGGGAAGAGTCTTGTTAACTCTGATGCGTGGAGGTTGCATTAGGTGACGGTCCAAGTTCAGACCTCTGTGTTCTGCCAAGACACCGCAGGGCCAATCTCCAGCACCCCTCCTATTCCAGTAACTTGGCACCCACAGAGCTTTACCAATGCCTCTTTCTCCTAATCCACAATATTCTGGTAACTGGGAGTGCCCAGAGATCTGCCAGTGCACCTCAGTCCTGATAAACACTAGCCCAGTAGCCAGGTCTGCCCAGAGATCTGCCATTCCTGACCTGCAGCACCCCCCTGCAACAAAAAGTGCATGCAACAACTAACTCTGGCCCCGAGGGCAGAGAGTGTATTTGAAAGCCTGCTTGTGTCCTCCTTCCGCCTGGTAAAAGAGGCTCAGAGCTCATTTGGAATCCAGGCCCATAAGCGGAGAACAAGCAGATTTAATTAAACATAACCTTCCCGTTAGCAAGAAAATAAAATGCATTCTCCATATAGAACAATTAGTATTTACAACCCCGCCCCCTTGCTCTTTTCTTTCTCCCCCACCCGCCTTTTAATACCTCTCCTTTATTATCTTCGACTTGGAACAGGCTCCATTTGATTTCCATAAATTAGCATAAGGGGAAAGGAAGGGGAGGGGGGAAGAAAGAAAGAGCCAACTTTTCTGGCAAAGTGGCAGCCTTATAGATCCTGGCCCTGCCTGGCAGATTTAGACCTAAAATGAGGGGATTTTGCTGTTCTTTACAAAATAATTGTTATACTTAAGCGAGCGCCGTGAGGGATTTTAAGGTTAGTGGCTTGAGACGGGCCGGCTGGACAAAGCCTGTGCTCGCAACGCAGACGCAGCCCTGCCCATTCAGCCCATTGACCTGGCAGCTGTGGCTCCTCCTCACAGCTCTGCCAATGCGCCTCAGCCCTAACCCACTGCCCATTTCTTGGCCTCTCTGGAGCAGGCCCTGCCCGCTGTGGCAAAGTGCTGCTAGGATGGGTAGCGGCTTTGCCATGTGGCTAGAGAACAACCTGATTTCCAGCCGTGACGAGTTCCCACAACTCCCCTGGAGGTCAGTGGAAGCTACAGAAGCTCAGCAGCCCAGAGCATCAGCCCTGGGATGAAGAGGGAGAGACCTTCCTACGTGAATTGTCCTTTAGGACTGGGAAACAGCGTTGGGACATGGGACTTGGGAGATTAAATCAGGGTTGTTCCAAGTCTCTCCAGGCCTTTCTTTAAAGCCAAGGCTTGTAGTAAGCAAGACGATAGATGGTCATCAAGTTAATGCAGTGGGCTGGGACTCAGGAGATCTGGGTTCAATTCCTTTCTATCCCACTGCCTCCCTGAGAGACTCTGGGGCTGTCTCTGACTAGGTGAATGGACAGCACCTCGCATGATGGGGGGGCCCTGATCTTTGTTGGGGCTCCTGGGATACCACCGTAAAATAACAAAATGGAGGAATCCATTAGAATAAAAGGGGCGGTACATTTGTTAATTGTCTCTCCCTCTCACTCACCTGGCCCCTACACACTAGAGCAGGATGGGAAATGCAGTTTGGTGGGAGGCCGACCGATTAATATTTCTGAGAAATGAACACGATACCAAGAAAATAAACCTGCCCAGCAGGGGAGAGGGTGGATTATGATTTTTAAAGTTCACCCAGTCCCCAGTGTTTCTTAGGAGATAAAAGCTTTTGACGTCCTGGGCAGGGAGCCAAAATCTGTGTTTATTTGAACATGTTATAAAATACGATCTACACAGGAGCAGCTAGTTCCTTTTTCTCGGGGAGGGCTGGCGCTTTTCACGTGGATGAAATGTCATCTCTAAGCTTCCAGGCATTTTGTTGTGAGGAGCACAGGACCTATTAACCTTTCTGGCAACCCTGTCACCTTCTTCGTGGAGATACGGCTTTGAAGAGCATCGCAAAAAAAAAATCCATTATGGACTATGCTGTGTCTCCTATTCCCCTCCCTATAGCCTTGGAAGAGAGTACAAGAAATAGCTTGGCCTTTCTGGGTGAGTCCAAGGACGAGATGTCAGTGATCATCTAGTGATGCCCAAACGACCAGGAGAGACACATGGCATCCATGTGGGTTGGAAGCCAAGGTGAATGTTCCTGGGTGCAAGAGTACGTGTGCTTGAGGCCAGCTGAGCTGTGCAAGGCCAGGCTGACCAATGGACACGAGTCCCGTGACTAGAGATGTGATGGCATTTGGTCTCTCTGAACTTCTTCTGTCAGTATCACCCTTTCCAGAAATGCGTCTCAGAGCCCTGCCCATGGTACCTTCACATACCCCCATGCCTCTGACTCCCCTGGGATACCTTCCCGGAGACCTCGGCGCATCCAGCCCTCAAGCAAGATCCAGGGACGAGACTGTAAGTGCAGGAGAGTTACTATGTCTGTGTTAGGGTCTGAGCATGGCCGGAGTGAACAAGATGGGCCAGATCCTCAGCTCCGCTTCGGCTGCTCTGGCAGTGCAAAGCAGACATAAAGGCAGCTAACCCATCCCCTGGTGGGATTCCCCCTGTTTAGCAGTGGAGGGCTGTGATAGCAACTCGTGTGCAGTCATCCTTCATAGTCCCTGCTGCTGGGCAGTGTCCAGGAGAAAGGGCACGTGGGCAGCGTGTCTCTATGGTCCAGTGATCCCCAGGAGCTAGAATAACGCCCTTGGGAGCTGCGAGCATATCATTAGAACAGTTGGCATAACTTAGAGCTGCCCTTGGGCTGCTCTAACTTGTCAGTCCAAATTGGCTCACATTAGCCCCAGGGGCTGCACAGGTGGTTTAAAGTCATCTTCCCCCTTTATTTTATGCCTGACACAGCTTGGCCAGACCAAGCAATCTGGCCTAATGCCTCCAACCTGGGCAGAGTCAGAGCCAACCTGACTCATGGTACTGTCTCATTGCCAAGGCCTGGAGTCCAGATGTGCTGGCTGCTGACCGGTGGTATTGGAGATAGCTCTTTGCTTATGGAAGGGAGGCTAAATACTAAGCAATAGCTTGTGTGGTCACTAGGGTTGGACTGTGGGATGTTTCTGAGTGAGTGGCAGATTTCCCTCTTCAAAGCGTCGACATTTTGCATCATAACCTTGCATTAGGCTGTTGTTTGTTCTCTTTCATTTTAAAATGCTATATGGATAGAATGTTTCCATCTGCTATGCATTCTGTTTACTGTCTCTTCCCAAGCTGCCAATCAGCCCTCCTTATTATGTAGATGTGATTGATAGGTACATAGGGGTGACATCACATCTATTCATAACGCAGCAGGAATAATGAATGGGATGCAGCGATTTATGAGGGGATGATTTTGCGGAGGATTTCTGGTCACATCGATAAACCGGAAGGATATAGCTCATTCTCTGAGACAGAGTTAATTCTGCGAAATTTACCACAGTCCATCGGTTGTTCGGCTTTATAATATAATGCCTATTTTGAAGATGGGAAACATTTAAAACGACTGAAACATTTATCGGAGCTGATGAAAACAATTTTAATCGTTATTAGAGGAGTAACAGGATTTGGGCCACTCTCAACTGTGAGAGAGGAAATTCCCAGAATGCTCATGTAATTGGCATGCCCGAATGAGCTTAAAAATTCCCATTTAAATGCCTTTTTCTTGTTGAAAGTGGAATTAGTGGAAGGTGGTGGATTGACATCACTGGGGAGTGAAGGCTTCTATACAGCTACAGAACAGGTACTGAGTGGGTAGCAACAAACACTGCCATGTGAGTCAACCTGCCAGGGAAGGAAAACTTTTAGGAGTCAGGGGTGGGGATTGTAGAAAAATTTCCAATGAAACATTTTCACATGGGAAAATGGGCTTTTTATCAAATCAGGAAGTTTCTAGGGGAAAAGCTCAATTTCAGTGATAGGTTTGGTTGGGAAAATAAAAATGGAAGAATTTGGGTCGATGCTAACCTCTGAACTGTCACGGAGCCTCAGGGGAGTTGTAGTTCTAGGTGTCGTGTCCTTATTCTCCCCTATGGGCCCAGCTCTCTGGGGCTGGACTACGTTCCCACGATGCGGCATAGACTCACCCTGCTAAGATGTCCGTGTATCATGGAACTCCACGGATGTCTGTCTTGGGAGCTGGGCCCATAGGGGAGAAGTGGAGCATGAGAGTCCTGGAACTACAGCTCCCATCAGGAGCCATGGCGGCTCAGAACAAGGCGGAGATTAATGTTGACCTGTAGTGTTTCATTGCAACATTTTCAAACTGAAACTTTGTGGAACTTTTCGTTCCTCGAGATGTTTCATTTCTCGGCTTTTCGCCGCACTTGGGGACGAAAAGGAACCGCGACATTTCCCGCAAGATGGAAGTCCTGTTTTTTGATCCACGCTGCCAACAAAGGAGTAGGACCACGTCCTATTTGCTCCTTGGCCTCACTGTGGGGGGGCTGCCAGTGAGGGGCTTGCTTGGTGCTGATCCTAGAGGTGGTTTTCTGATGCAAGCACCTGCGCTGCAGGGATCGGGCTGAGACCAGTGGTATGTTTCCACAATTCCCAGAGCTGAATAGCTTTGGCTTACTTACCAATCCAGGCTGCCTTCAACGGGATGACCTGATCCCATTAGGAAATGTAGCTTTCCTTATCTCTTCCTTTTTACTGGTAGTATTTCGCTCCCTCTTTGCCCTGGGATAAATTACTGCATGACTTGCAGGCCAGTGACGAACTGGGGCCCGAGGATGGAGAGAAAGCATGGGACCCTCTACAAACTGAGTTTCTTTCATGCTCTCTGAAAGCTTAATTCAGCCTTCCGTCCCCAGCCCTGCCTTATTGCTCTTCCTGAGTCTCATGTGATGTCTACGCTGGAGAGTAAACTTTTTGCTTGCTGGAAAACAAGGGAGAGTTCTGTGCACAGTGTAGTTTTTCTAACCAGCCTATGCCCCATTCAGCATGTCGTCTGTGGACAAAGCCAGGGTGTCCTGCTGTAACATGGGATTCCTTAGTTCAGAGAAGTTATTTTCCATGGGGAAAGATTGCATTTGTAAATGGCTTTTAAAGTAGCAGGTTGTGGGTGAAGCCAAAGGCCCTCCTCCCCTCCCCCCCACAATTATTCTGCTCTTTATCTGGGACACTATTTCCCTGTGGGACCCAGTCCCAAGGTAGAGAGAGTGAGACTGGCATTCCTGAGATAATTTTAAAGCACCCACAGATGAGATGGGGCAGCACTAGACTGCCAAGGGCTGTGTGAAACAGCCAGCTTGGGGCTTTGGGGGCTAACCACACCCTGGGGTGGGGGTGACGCTTAGAACTTACGCATGGAATGGAAAACACCTGGATAAGGGGGTTTGGAAAGAGGAAAAACATGGTGGGGGGGGTGGGAGGGATGCTGATTAGAGTCTGTTTCCTTGTGTTTTGTTAGTAATGCGGAACGCTCCTTAGAGCAAACTGCTGGACCGTGGCTGTGTGGTTACATCTGACTTGATTCCTGCCTCTAATACAGACTCACTGTTGCAATGCAGGCAAGTCACTTAACCCCTCCATGCCTCAGTTTCCCCTTCTGCCAAATGGAATAGTGCTAATAATGACCTGGCTCCTAAGGGGTGAGAGGAGCTGAGTGAATAATGGGTTTGTTTATTTGGGAGCTGAACTGAAAAACCTGAAAAAAAAATCTTTTAGTTTGAACCAAACCCATACCCCCCCAACTTTTTTGTTGAATGCAAAACATGGGGGGAAGGGGGGAGTTGTTTTGAATCCACCAAAACATTTCAATCGATTTTTTTTTTAATGTAACTTTGGTTTGGCCTATTTCAGATGTTTTTCACCCTATTATTTCACCCTATTGTGTGCTTAACTGGTCCAATTTGAAAACAAAATGCCATTTTAAAACAGAAGAGGCGAAACAAAACATTTTGACTTGTTAAAATGAAAGAGTAAAAAAAAAATTTTTTTAAAAAAAGGACCAAATTTGACAAATTGTTTCAGAGCCCTCAGATGCAATTTTGGGTGAAGAAAATCTATTGACTGAAAAACGCCCCCCCCCCACAGTTGGGAGTTTAATGCCACCTCGGTATTTGAAAGGCGCCCGATTGCGGCCCTGACTACCAGCACAGAAGCGCCTGGGTAGCAAAAAGAAATCCCACCCGTTCATCACGAGAGCTCTGGTTTGCTCCATTGCCTCCTTCCAGCGGGTTTCACTCAGTTCTGCCTCATTGGTTGCTCTGGCTTAGCCCTATCATTGAGGCTAAAGACAGGAGCACTTGGGAATCTGAAACGAACCTTTTGCTTGTCCCTTCCCACCTACCCAGGTGCTTCGTTAGAGCCAAAGTTTCCATGTAAGCTGGGGGATAAATCGCTCTGTCCCTGTTAAACACGTGCCCCCCCA